>NC_057845.1:28542619-28851071 GCF_910594005.1 Cervus elaphus
TAAAAGTTTCAGTTCAGTAGTAAACATCAAAGAAACCCCTGACAACTGGATGGAGGTCAGGTCATTAAGTTTTCAAATTCTTTACTCCACCAGGCGAAGAACCTCAGCTAGTTGAATTACTGACCAATGAAAAAGGTACATGGAGAGATTAGTGGCAAGTGGATTTGTGTATATCAGATAAAGTCTCATGTTAAGTTACAGAAACAAGCATTTATGTAGATATGTTTTGTTTTTGGTTTTTGTTTTTTTCCCTTGATCACTAATTTTGTATTTCTACCCAGCCATTTTTTCCTATTTCCTTTCCCCTATTATTTTCTACTGAAAACGTTGATTGTGGTTAAATTTGGCATGCCATTTCTAGGTTATAGATTTTCCAAGTAATAATTCTCATACTTTAATGAAATCTAAAACAAATCCATAATAAGAAAAAATCCCCATGAACACCTCTATACCCCTGTGCCAGTTTACGTTTTCAAGGACAATCTGATATCAGCATAGCTCATTTTATTCCCCTTTGCACTGACCCCATGATGTTTTATAAATTTGTCTCTAAGATTGACAAATCAGTCCTGAATATTCATTGGAAGGACTAATGCTGAAGCTAAAACTCCAATACATTGGCTACCTGATGCGAAGAACTGACTCATTTGAGAAAACCCTGATGCTGGGAAAGATCAAAGGCAGGAGGAGAAGGGAATGACAGAGGATGAATGATTGAATGGAGATGAGTTTGAGTAAGCTCTGGGAGTTGGTGATGGACAGGGAAGCCTGGTGTACTGCGGTCCGTGGGGTCGCAAAGAGTCGGACAGGACTGACCAGCTGAACTGACTGACTGACAATGATTTGACAATTGGAATTGAATTACTCTACTCTACCAAAATTTAAAAAAAAAAAAAAAGCTTTTGCTGTTTTACTATTACCTATTGGATACAACTCTTTATAGCTTACCATAGCTGAAATGTTGTGCTCAGCTTTGCTCCAGTCTCCCTTTCTAGCTTTATTCCCATCACATCTTCTCACTGTTTATGGTAGCATCATAGAACTACTGTTTATCATCCCAACACCGCATGCACTGTCATTTTCTGGCCCAAGCTCACAACCCCTCACTCCCTGCCCAGCCAATTATCACTAAGTCCATCCTTTCACTCATGAAATCCACGATATGAACTTTCAGATCAGCTGTTATCTCTCAAAGGGGAACTACCTGAGCCCTTCAACAGAATTAAAAAAAACACTCCTTCCTTTGTTCTCTCATAGCACATTTATTTCTATAGAGCACTAATTATAAAAAGGTAGGGACTGAGAAGATGCATGCAAATCTGCACCAGGGATTCACCTTCATTCACTATTATATTCTCGTCATTTGACATGCATGTAACATAGGCTGGCTGAATTAGTGAACTAATGTATGATTTCATGGAGTATCATAGCATTGTTGGTAGTCTAAGTATAGATAAATATCATACAGTAAAGTGAGTGATTAAGGGTGGTGAGACCTTTTGAAAATTACATAATCTAAATTACCCTCAATTTGCCTAACTGTAAAATGAGTTTAATAACTGAATGCCCTTTATCAATTTCTAGTGAGGATGAAGTGAGAAAATCTGCACACACTTCTGAGCAATGATCCTTCTATATCTAGTAATTTCTCAGTAAATATCAGCTATAATGGTAATTGGTCTTCCCTGGTAGCTCAGTGGGTAAAGAAACTGCCTGCAGTGCAGGAGACCTGGGTTCAATCCCTGCGTCAGGAAGATCCCCTGGAGAAAGAAGTGGCAGGCCACTCCAGTATCCTTGCATGGAAAATCCCACTTTTTGCAGAGAGGATCCTGGCAGGCTGCAGGCCAGGGGTTCACAAAGAGTCGAGCACAATTGAGCAACTAACATACACACACATAAAGGTAAATTATACATATCCTGGAGCCACCTGTCTAGATGAAAGCCCCACTTTGTCCTTTACTGGCTGAAATAACCCTGCACAAGTCACTCACTCCTAGATCTTTCTCTCTAGTAAAGTGTAATAGCATCAATTTCATCAAGTTTTTGTGACATTAACACATACACAAGATGCTTAGAGAGTGCCTGAAAACAACAGATGTTAAATGATTAGCTCTTACGACACTACCTATGACAGATTAAGAAATGAGGTATAGTATAATCCACTACCATAACCTGCTTAAAAATTTTTTAGGGTTAGGTGATGGTACATTTTCTAATTTGAACTAAACATTAACAATGGAAAGTATGCATATATTTCATGAACAACCCCCATTATGCTAATTAGACTTTAAAGTTTAAAGTGTAATCAACTTGGAATCTATTAATATTTCATTAGAACTCGAATTAAAGAAAAGCATGTAGTTAACACTCTTAAGTATCAATCAGAATATTTTCCCCAAAGTGATGCTTGTAGAGTAGAAATTCACACAAACACAAAGTCTCTGATCATAATGTTGATTATACATTGAATTTTTTCAGAAAGTGCATTAGATACACTTGTTATGAAGGCAGTCAGCCCTTATTTATTCAAGATTCCAAACAACAAAAAAAGTAGAACTGATAGCGTCTTTACTGTTTTCCAAATACCTCAATCAGTAATAATATAATCACTCTAAGCAGTCTTTAATGGGTATCTATCAATTCCTTTAACTTGATCTCTCTCTTTCTAGAAGATTTGAATAAAGCCTTTTGAGGGCACACTCCTGAAGGAAGGTGAAATTGTTACATGAAAAATGATCTAATATTGCCACAACTAAAGCATAAGTCTCAAGTTATCACGCCTAAAAAGCAAGCAAATAATAAAAGAAATAAGGACAAGAGAGAAATATTGCTTCAGAGATGGAGCTCACATGTTCAACAGCTCACATATTCCTCCATGATTCTTCTCCAGGGTTAGTTCTATACTTAGATTTATGATAAGGAGTCCAATATTCTAACATAGCAGCACTAAGTGAGCATTATCACTGTGGATGGCTGTTGAGAATTCAAGAGTTGTCATTCACTGAAGTCCCTGAATAGTAGAGAGTACGCTCAAGAGTAAATGCATTAAGGCTCATTATTAAACATTTAGCTAATATCATTTATTAACACAATGGTGCAAAGACTAACACAAAGGTATCCTCCTGATAATGTTAATTAAGTCATCCTTCTGAAGAGGGGATGGCCTCCACTTTAAATGTGAGAAAACTGTGAGATTATTAAGGCAAGTGATACATATAATACCATTTGGGGGATATAATTAGTGGCATCTGAACCATAACTGGGGCTTCCCTGATAGCTCAGCGGTAGAGAATCTTCCTGCAATGCAGGAGCTACAGGAGACACAGGTTTGATCCCTGGGTCAGGAAGATCCCGTTTAGAAGGGCATGGCAACCCACTCCAGTATTCTTGCTTGGAGAATTCCATGGACAGAGGAGCCTAGTGGGCTACAGTCCATGGGGTCGCAAAGCATCGGACAAGACTGAAACGACTTAGCATGCACGCACGCAGGAGCCATAACTGCTATAATTTCTTACCTGTTGTTGTTCAGTGGCTAAGTCATGTCTGACTCTGAGACCCCGTGCCCTGCAGCATGCCAGGCTCCTCTGTCCTCCACTATCTCGAGGAGTTTGTTCAAATTCATGTTCATTGAGTCAGTGATGCTATCTAACCATCTCATCCTCTGCTGCCTCCTTCTCCTTTTGCCTTCAACCTTTCCCAGCATCAGGATGTTTTCCAATGAGTCAGCTCTTCACATCAGGTGGCCAAAGTATTGGAATTGCAGCTTCTGAATCTGTCCTTCCAATGAATATTCAGCATTGATTTCCTTTAGGATTGACTGGTTTGATCTCCTTGTGTCCAAGGGACTCTCAACAGTCTTCTCCAGCACCACAATTCAAAATCAAATTCTTCAGGGCTCAGCCTTCTTTATGGTCCAACTCTCACATCTGTACATGAATACTGGAAAAACCAAAGTTTTTATAATTCAGCCCTTTGTTCGTGAAGTGATATCTGTGCTTTTTAATACACATTCTAGGTTTGTCATCAGTTTTCTTCCAAGGAGCAAGTATCTTTTAGTTTCATGGCTGCAGTCACTGTCTGTAGTGATTTTGGAGCCCAAGAAAATAAAATATGTCACTGTTTGCACTTTACCTCTTCTACATGATGCAATGATGAGACCAGAAGCAATGATCTTCATTTTTTTAATGTTGAGTTTCAAGCCAGCTTTTTCACTCTCCTCTTTTACCCTCATCAAGAGGCTCTACCTTTTCTTCTCTTTCCACCATTAGAGTGGTATCATCTGCATAACTGAGATTGTTGATATTTCTCCTGGAAATCTTGATTCCAGTTTGTGCTTCATCCAGCCCTGCGTTTCACATGATGTACTCTGCACAGAAGTTAAATAAGCAATGACAATACACAGCCTTATTGTACTCCTTTCCCAGTTTGAAACCAACCAGTCATTCCATGTTCCATTCTAACATTGCTTCTTTACCTGCATACAGGTTTCTCAGGAAACAGGTAAGGTCATCTGGTATTCCTATAGCTTCAACAATTTTTCACAATTTGTTGTTATCCACACAGTCAAAGGCTTTAATATAGTCGATGAAGCAGACGTAGATGTTTTTCTAGAACTCCCTTGCTTTCTCCACAATCCAATGAATATTGGTAATTGGATCTCTGGTTCCTCTGCCTCTTGGAAAACTTAGCCTGTGCATCTGGAGGTTCTCAGCTGATGCAGCGCTGAAGCTTAGCTTGAAGGATTTGTAGCATAACCTTGCCAGCATTTGAAATGAGAGCAGTTGCATAGCAAGATGAACATTCTTTGGCATTGTCCTTTTTAGGGATTGGAATAAAACTGACCCTTTTCAGTCCTGTTGCCACTGTTGAGTTTTCCAGATTGGCTGACATATTGAGTGCAGCACTTTCACAGCATCATCTTTTAAGATATGAAATAGCTCAGCTGGAATTTCATCACCTATGCTAGCTTTGTTCTTAGTTATGCTTCCTTAGGATCACTAGACTTTACACTCCAGGCTGTCCAGCTCTAGGTGAGTGGCCACACCATCATGGTTATTTGGGTCATGAAGACCTTTTTTGTATAATTCTTCTTCTTTTTTTTTTTTTATTAGTTGGAGGCTAATTACTTCACAACATTTCAGTGGGTTTTGTCATACATTGATATGAATCAGCCATAGAGTTACACGTGTTCCCCATCCTATGTATTCTTGCCACCTTTTCTTAATTTTTGCTGCTTCTGTTAGGTTGTTACCTTTCTATCCTTTATCATGCCTGTGCTTACACAAAATGTTCCCTTGATATCTCCAATTTTCCTGAAGAGATCTCTAGTCTTTCTATTGTTTTCCTCTATTTCTCTGCATTGCTCATTTAAGAAGGCCTTCTTATCTCTCCTTGCTCTTCTCTGGAGCTCTGCATTCAGTTGGGTATATCTTTTCCATTTTCACTTGCCTTTCACTTCTTTTCTTTCCTTGGCTATTTGGAAAGATTCCTCAGACAACCATTTTGCCTTTTTGCATTTCTTTTTCTTGGGTATGGTTTTGATCACTGCCTCTTGTACAGTGTTATAAACTTCTGTTCATGATACTTCAGGCCCTCTGTCTACCAGACCTAATCCCTTAAACCTACCTGTCACCTCCACTGTATAATCATAAGGAATTTGATATAGGTCAAACCTGAATGGCTTAGTGGTTTTCCCTACTTTCTTCAATTTAAGCTCCTTTGCAATAAGGAGCTCTTGATCTGAGCCAGTCAAGGTCTTGTTTTTGCGACTATATAGAACTTCTCCATCTTTGGCTGCAAAGAACATAATCAACCTGATTTCAGTATTGATCATCTGGTAACGTCCATCTATAGAGTTGTCTTTTTGGTTGTTGGAAAAGGATGTCTGTTAAGACAAGCGTGTTCTCTTGACAAAACTCTGTTAACTTTTGCCCTGCTTCGTTTTGTACTCCAGGTTCAAGCCTGCCTATTATTCTTATGCTGCTGATATTGTTTAATTGCTAAGTTCTGTCCAACTCTTCTGTGACCCTGTGGACCATAGCCTGCTATTCTCTTTTATCCATGGGATTTTCCAGTCAAGAATATGTGACAAGCGCCCATTGGGAACAATTGTTATGAAACAAATAAGCCATTTTTTTTTCAAGATAGGTCCTAAACAATCAAAATTAATTGCTCATTTCTACTGCTCTTTTACTTTCTATATTTAAAAATATAGATATTTTAAAATTTATGCTTTATAGTGTGACAGTTAAGAGTCTTTACATCTCAATTAGAAGGAATGTCAGCAAGATGTTACATCTGTTGCTTGGAGGCCTGTGAAAGCCACGCATAATTAAAGCTCCTAAGATCAACAGGGTGTTTTACACTCTATAAACCAATTTTATATTCAATGTTATTTGCCAGTGTGAATGTGCATTTTAATATTTATCTATAACTCCCCTGTTTCTAGTACCTCCATCTTTCAATATGTGAAAAGTGAAGTCCAGCAGCATTAGTAACAGCTGAAATGACAGAAAATGCATCACTTCTGACCTGGAGGAGTGTTCTAGCTGAGTACCAACGTATCTGAGGACATACTGTAATTCACCCTTAGGGTCATTTTCCCTTGTAGTTTCACACCATGCAACCTCTGCTTCAAATGAGGGAGGTGAATTATGTGTGGCATGGGTGGGAGGAGTAGGAGGAGAGAAAATGGCATTTCTGTCTTCAAATCTGGCTTGGTCTCCAATAGTTCAGCAGCCCTGTCAAAAATGACCTCAGTATATACAGCTTTGGAACAGGAAGGAGATGATGCAAGAAATAAGTCAACTGAAAAATTCACTATCAGCAGATCATCTCCCTTTCTTTTTACTAAATTATCTGTTCTCCTCATTTTTGAACACTCTGAAGATCATGAGCTTTTGTGGTGTACATATAGAAATATTTCATAACAATTGATACCAAAAATTATTGGGAGTAATACAATTGCTTCATAAAAGGCTTTATTTTTTTTTTAATTCTTACTTTGAAACAACTATAGTCTCATAGTTTTCCCAATTATAGCCTCATCTTCTCTGTGTGTTTTTCCACTGGTTCCTCTCACCAAATCCCCTAGAGACTTCTGGTTTAATCCTGCCTCATTTGAATTGATTTTTAGTCAAATACACTCCTGAAATTTTCAATATGCTTCTGTTTGTCTTTCAACACTCCTCTCACACACATGAAAGACTATTTTTCCAACATTTGTAAATTATTTTTAATTTACAATGCATTTTTTTCAGGTGGCAGTTTTTCAGGTTCATCTGTCAAAGCATATTTATTATTAAAAGATAGTGACTCCTAAGTGATTCACACGTGCAACCAAGCAGTGGGTGAACACTGTTGCAAAACAAGTAATTAAGCAGAAAAACCACAAGTCAACAAAAAGAAAGTAATAATAATAAATGAATGCTGATAATCCAAAGAGAACATAATTAAACAAAATGACTTTGGTGACATTTCTGAAAATTTTCTTATATACCTTCAAATGATGCAGATATTGGACATCCTGGATTTAACCATACTTCATTTTTCTTTTTATTTTTCATATTCAATACAATATACTGTATTATTTATACAATATGTGTCATAATTAAGGATATTTTAACTCAGTTTTTATCATGAAGGAACAGTTTAAGAAGGAATGATTTGACTGAGATGAATAGACCTGGGAGGAATACGTGATGAATGTAAAGATATGTGCTGGGGGTTTT
Organism: Cervus elaphus; assembly: GCF_910594005.1. NCBI lineage: Eukaryota > Metazoa > Chordata > Mammalia > Artiodactyla > Cervidae > Cervus > Cervus elaphus. The sequence goes on from NC_057845.1 coordinate 28,550,350, forward strand.
CCTGGTGGCTCAGTGGTAAGAATCCACTTGATGATGCAGGAGACATGGGCTCAACCTCTGGAGAAGGAAATGGCAACCCACTCTAGTATTCTTGCCTGGAAAATCCCATAGACTGAGGAGACTGGCAGACTATAGTCCTTGGAGTCACAAAGAGTCAGACACAGCTTAGTGACTAACAAACAACAACATCCAGTGGGAGAAATGAGGACTGATGTAAAACTGTTGTAACTAGAAATTGTAACAAAAAATGAGAGTCCATTTAATCTACTTCACTTTGTGTGTCTTCACTACAAAAATATACATTAAAAAAAAATATGCATTCAAACGAGCATCTAAGAAAATTCCCAGAGGACTTTACAGAACAATTACCAGAAGCCACTGCAGGCTCAAGGCAGCAAGCCGCAGAGACTTCAGTGATAGGAGCCCCTCTGCAGTACGTCCAATCAGCTGTGAGCATGGGGAAGAGTGCGCTGGATTCATCTGAACACATCCTCTCGGGACTCTCACCCTGAGGGATTCTCTGGGAAAGGCTAGTGACCACAGAGTGAGCTATACAAGGTAATGGGCTGTGTTGAAGAGGATTGCAGGCAACCGGCAAACCTTTTTCCATTTTCATCCTGGGGACGCAGAGCTCAGCTATATCTTCCTGCCTCCTCGGCAGTGAGGTACGCATCTGTGATGAAGTTTAGAGCAATGGAACTTGCTCTGTAGAAATTGCCATTTCCTCTACCAATGCCTCAAACATCCTGTATGGCCCTCCTTAATTTCTCCCCTCTCCATCTGTTAACAGGATGATGCCAGGCAAATTTTAAAGCTTCATCTTGAAGATGGCATGAAGAGTTCTAATCCCTGAATCATTACTTGGGTTAAAGCCAATGGGCCTCAGGGAGTGAAAATAAACTTTTGCTATACAAAGTTCCTGAAATATGGAAGATTAGTGTAGCATGCAGTATTAATTACTCTGACACTTATACAATGGCATATATAGCACACTTTTTTTTTCCAAACTTAAATTGCAATACAAATTGTATTACACTCTATGTACAATAAAATTTCAGTGTACATGAATTTAATGTGCCTATGGTATTTGACTCAGATTTAGGATGATTTTTCTCTCTGGAACCCAGTAGATTTAATGATTTTAATCACAATGAGAAAGAAATGCTGAGGACCAAACTTTAGAACTCTTACCAAGAGTTTTCCTGGTTCTCATATCACATCTGATTCTTACATGTTCTGTACCCAGCCCTCTATCTGAATCGGGAAGTTTATGTATTCTCCTTGACTGGTATGTGATTTCCACAATTCAAGGAACAAGGGTTGCCACAACTGAGCTTGGCAGATGTTATATCATGTTTGACTGCTTAAGACCAGCTACAGAAGGTTTCCTTTTATTATTATTATTATTTTTTCTTGACAAGTCAAACAATAGAGATGATGAAGAAACTACCCCAAAGCTTAATTCTGTTATACCTTGGGACAGATATGTCAAAAGATCAGTGACATTCTCTGATCTAGTTTAAGAAATCCTGATCTAATACGACAAAAGTCCTAAAAAAATCAAGGAGACCTCTGTTTGGATGCTAAACCTGATACAGTTTTTCCCTCCTTGTGAGTTTTTATTTAGGTTTTAACTATACTTTGTTGTGACACAGAGGATGAGATGGCTGGATGGCATCACTGACTTGACGGACATGAGTTTGAGTAGACTCCAGGAGTTGGTGATGGACAGGGAGGCCTGGCGTGCTGCGATTCATGGGGTCGCAAAGAGTCGGACACGACTGAGCGACTGAACTGAACTGAACTGATTGTGACACAATTTACATTCCATAGGATTCTTCAATTTTACGGTACAATTCAAAGATATTTAGTGAATTTAGAGTTATGCAACCATCACTATAATCCAGTTGCAGAAAATTTCATTACCCAATAAAATCTCTACTGACCATTTAGCAGATAAACATTTGATCCTACAACATTATTCATCTCCTTTCTGCAATTTGGATTATGACAATTGGGGAAAAAAAAAAAGGAAACATATCATCAGTTCGCATGAAAGTTTTAAAAAGATTTGTCTGCTATGTTTTACTGCAGATCTTTTATTGTCTGATTTGCTCTATTTTTCATTTGTTTGTTATACTGAAGAGCACTCACATAGAGATAGGTTTTATTTTGGACATACTTACTTCCTTGGATCATGTATCTTAGTTTAGTTTCTCTCAAGACAGGGGTTGATTTAAGGACTTTGTTACAAATATCTTCTTTGAATGATAACCCCTCAAAGAGGGAGGTGAAAGTGGAAATGAGGGAAAGTTAGTGAAGGACATGTTTAGCTGGTCAGTCCTCTGAGAAATCTGTACATGTCTCAGGGTGATCCCTTTGAAAGATGAAAAGTAGTGTTTAGTCACTTCTTGGTTGAAAGTTGTCCAATGGAGGGAGTTCATGTATGCACCAAGGCTGTCCTTCATCTATTTGAGCTGGCTTTCATGGCTTCTGAGAAAAGCCATGAGACAGAAAAGTGAAAGATACAGAAGATATTTGAGGTGAAATATAAGCAGCATATTCAATAGAGCAATGTCACATACAAGTTTCAAGGAGTCATTCAAGGCGTCATTATCTTTAGAGTCCTTGCAAAGAATCCTTGCTGAGATATTTAATGCTGAGTTCTTGAACAGTATTTCTAGATTGATGGCATCCCCTGCTGTGTTTTTTCCACCCCTTGATCCTATTTTCTTAAAATTCATTCCAGTTTTTACTGATACACATTCTGTAATATTCTGCAAAATATTTTCTCTAATATTGTCGCTGTTGTTCAGATGCTAAGTCATGTCTGACTCTGAAACCCATGGATGCAGCATGCTAGGCTACTTTCACCTCCACTATCTTCTAGAATTTGCTCAAATTCATGTCCATTGAATCAGTGATGCTCGAACCATCTCATCTTCTGCTTCCCCCTTCACCATTTGCCTTCAATCTTTCCCAGAATCAGGGGCATTTCCAATGAGTTAGCTCTTTTATCTTCTAATATTAAGGACCATAGTTTCCTGTTTGGGCTATGCTGAACCCTGACCAAAGTTATTTTTATAGGTCATGAGGGGAGATATGGGTGAATTTGAGAGTACATCATATCATCTTGCAAGATATCCAAATCAGTTGAAATCTTCGCATGAACTCCAAGAAAGCAGAGCCTTATATTATTTAAAAGAGTGAAAGAGTTGCCTTTTTCAGTCTGGAAGATTCAGGGTATTTCTCCTGTAAGCTGCCAACTCAGCTCTTGGCATGTCACACCTTCCTTATCTAGTCCTCAGCAGTAGGGTCTTGTCATATCAGGTGAGTTGTCCAGTTATAGTATCCTACTCAAAGGGTCTATTTTCTAGGGCCACTACTAGTTAGGCACTGTTTTTATTTGGGTTTCCCTAAAAAAAATTCCTGAGACAAGGACTTCTGACCACGTGGTTGCTTTGGGAAAATATTCCTGGAAGCAGAAGTGAGGGGTTTGAAGGATAAGGGGTTTGAAGCTAAGATGAAAAACCAATAAGTGCTGAGTCATTGATTTGGTTACTGCTCTTGGAACTCATCCCACTAGAAACACCCTGAAGAACTTTGTCCCACAATTGACTTTCTGAAAGGCCAGAGGCTGTGGCATTCTCTTTTTGTGGATGTGGAACACTAACTCCTATTCCCCATTTGTTGATTATAACTTCTTGGAAATTTTATAATCATGGGATTCTGTCTCCTGTGTTGTGTAGGCTCATGTGTGAGATTTATAAAAAGCTCATCAGAACAGCAAGAAATGAGAGAGGAGGAGTGGAGTTAGGACATGAGAAATTGGAAGGGAAATTGGTGGAGTGCCTACATATTTTGAAAACCCATACAGGAGATAGGGAAATGTAGTATGGCCACATCTGCTAAAATGTGAATTTGAGAAAAGGTGATGTTGGATAGATCTTATTTAGAAGTTTCCTAAAGTTCCCTACCTCTTTGGAAAGAGGTAGATACAGCAATCATTGCTTAGAAGTGGTGACTGACACTGAAAGCAGTGGAGACAGAATGCAACTAAAGACCGTTTGCTTCCTTCCCTTCACTGGGAAGAAAGTTGTACAGAACAGAGGTTGCTTTGTGGAAGAATACCTTGAATTCACTGGATTAATTTTGGGCCATTGGTGGAAACAGCTGCAAAGAGAAACCAGGTTTTATCTTTGAAAAACATAAAAGCTACATTCCTTATACTCGGGTAGTCATATCTACTTCATATCAGTGAGTCCTTCTGAAATTTTAAAGAATCCTCTTACAGCACATAACAGCAATACTGCCTGTTTAAAAACCCAGTATTGGAATTAAATGCACATGCCCTGGAAATAAGGACTATCACGCTGTATAAAAGGTGATGCGCAGAGATGAGGTGCCCTCTCAGAAGTCATTTTAACTATACAGGTAGACTGTGATGATGTTCAATTTGCTGAAGTACGAAAGAAAACTTTAAACTTACATGTAGTTTCAGGTGGTCTATAAAAAAAAAAGATTCAAATATGACTTTTTGTTTATTGAAGGGGTTAAATCATCTGAATTATAGAGAAAGTACCTAAGAAGAAACAGAAAGGAATGATTGTGTTCCCTCCAAACTGAATGTTTGTGTTTCCCCCAAATTTATATTTTAAGATGAATCTTCAATGTGATAGAATTTGGAAGTAAGAACTTTAGGAGGTGATAAGAACATGAGGATGGAGCCCTCACAAATGGGATTTGTGCCCTTAAAAAAGAAACCTCAATAAAACTTTCTCCCCTGTCCTCTTCTACCACAGAGGGAGAAGATAGTCCTCTATGAACCAAGATTCAGTTTCTCACCAAATAACAAATCTGTCAATAACTTGATCTCAGATTTACCAGCCTCCATAACTATGAGAAATAAATTTTTGTTTTTCATAAGCAACTCAGTCTACGGTATTGTGTTAAAACAATTTGTACTGGTAAGTGGAGAGGTGCTACTATAGGAAATACCTAGAAATATCCAGTTTTGAAAGTGGATGATGGGTAGAGGCAGTAAGAGTTTTGAGGTGCATGCTAGAGAAAGATCAGATTGCCATGGATGGACATTTGAAGGCAACTCTGGTAAAGACTCAGAAAGTTAAGAGGAGAACCACAAAGAAAGCCTCAATCTTCTTGGAGAAAATCTAAGTAATTATGAGCAGAATGTTATAAAACAGAGATTTTAATAATTATTTTTTCTTTAAAAAAGACAGTGTGAAAATTTTCATTAAATATGATTTGCTTATTTTATTCGGTCATAGAAAGTATTGTCCATATTATCAAATGTTGCAGAAAACTTGAGCAAGGTAAAAAGTTAAAAAAAAAATTATAGAAACTCCATTCAATCCAGGGAGAGCATGTAAACCCAGGACAATCACCAGTGAGCTGAGCCTTGAACTGCTTGTTGTCCAGTTTCTCTCCAAAGCCTCACTGAGATCATCAACATTTTAACACAGCAAGCTGAGAAATATGCTGGTCACTCATTTTATAAAGCTAATCCATGTATCAAGTTTAAAATTGCTGGGTTTAATGGAAAGGATGTGACAGTTCCACCACCACCTACTGACTGTAGAGAAGGTGATAATAACACCTATTTTTCAGGCTGTCAGAAAGATTAGAGACAACGCATGTGGTATGCTGGTGCTGTGTCGGACACACCTGAGAGTTAAAAAAAAAAAAAAAAAAAAGACACTATGACTTTTATCATTAGAAAATTATATCCTGGTCCTCAGTAGTTCAGTTTCCAGAGAATGCTTTTATTAAGCAATGTTTTATCAAGGATTTCACCTAGCACATAATAGAAATGATATCTTCTCCCCATGGAGAGTATCATCCATTTAGATTAAAATATATAAAAGGGTAATTGCAGGTGTCCGAAATAGGAGGTGCCAAGAACTACAAGTGCTTATAAAGAGAACTAGTGTTTAGCATAGTCTCTTGAAAACTCTGGGTACACATTGTTATGTTCTTTGGAGTGAATAAATAAACAATTCTGTCCATAGACAATTTATTTGCCACAGTCATTAATAACAGAAGAAAATCATTGTGACTATCAAGATTAGTAACTGCTAGTAGTCAAAAGGAAGAAGGGAGGCACCACTGAAGCAGCTACGATTTGTCAGCAGGTCTTTTGCTTGTGTTTTCTCTACATTCTCTTTTTCATGCTTAGGTATCTGAACATTATATTCACAAAATTAAATATTTTAAACATATCAAAGCAGGATAGAGCAGAGCATTCAGGGAAAGCAAATAAATCAATTAATCATAAATGTTCACTGCACTATCACTAGATGGTCAGGAAGACTAAATAACCTAAGGAAAAAAAATGCTTATTTGAGGGTTCATTTCAAAGCCCACCTTAAATGATATATATAAAGTACACTTATATTAAAAAACAGTATGAACTGCTCTGAAAATTAAATTTAGTTAATCTGCTCAATTCTTGAGAGTCCCTTGGACTGCAAGGAGATCAAGACAGTCAATCCTAAAGGAAATCAATCCTGAATATTCATTGGAAAGACTGAAGCTCCAGTACTTTGGCCACCTGATGTGAAGAGTGACTCCCTGGAAAGGACCCTGATGCTGGGAAAGATTGAAGGCAGGAAGAGAAGGGGACGACAGAGGATGAGATGGTTGGATGGCATCACCATCTTGATGGACATGAGTCTGAGCAAGTTCCAAGAGATGGTGAAGGACAGGGAAGCCTGGCTTGCCGCAGTCCATGGGGTTGCAAACAGTCAGACACAACTGAGTAACTGAACAACAACAAATCTGCTCAATCATTTTAAAATAAAGCTTGTATTACCTTCCCAATATTCTTAAATGGAAAAAGAAAACTTTGTCTCCTCTAAAATCTGCCACTGTTCTTTCTCACAATTCCTTTCTTCCTCTTAAAAAACAACAACAACAAAAAGAACTTTTTCAGAAAATAAATAATCATCACAGCAGAAGCAAGCCTAAGGTGTTAGGACATTTAATGTTTCTATCCAGCTTTTTCTTTTTTTTCTTCACCAGATATAAACAGTTCAGATGAGTTAAGAGCTAATTTTCAAAAAGAAATCTTTAATGCACTGCTGCTTTCCCAAAACACACACTAGTCAATCTAAATTTAAAGAAAAAAAAAAAAAAAGAACATCTTTTGAAAAAGTTATTTTTATAATTTGCAGAGACCAATGTACCAAACAATAAACTAAATATATAGCAAACATGAGGCAGAAAAATGTCCACCATTGAAAAGTCTATTCTTATTTACCATATAAAAAGTAACTACCCATTTTTCTTATCTAAGGCAAAATATAGGGATTTATTACTGGCAGATTCTAGTGTATTTTCTATATACATAAACTTCTATTATCTTCAGAAAGAGGTACTCTGTTAAGAATTTCTTTTTCACCTTGGAAAAAACTTGTGAAGCATAATAAAGAAAACTTTCAAAGGACCCAATGTTTAAATACAAAATTTTATTTTTTAAATAAAAACATGTATCTTATGTTCTGCATCCTCAACAATAGTTATTCCAGAATAATAAAATTTCTTGTCATCATCATCATCATCACTTTTCCTTTTGACATCTGGTATTTCTTAGAAATTTTTTCATAAGTTTCTGTTATCCTTTTAGCATCGATTCCTTTGTTTTTGTTGAGAGGCTTTCATGTGTTTTCTCTTATATATGTGTATGCAGTGCTAATCTAAGAAAATAATTTACATGTAATTTATATTACAGTCTTTGAATACAATTGAAATAGCTAATTACATGTATGTATATAATTAGTATAAAATACTAAGATAAAAGTATTAATTAAAAATGCTACTTATGAATTTTTCTACTTGTCTTGCATGTTACCAAAATGCTGCTTTTGCCTTAATTAAACCAGAATTTGAAAATGAACAGACATTTCCCAGTATTTTGTTTGTGACAGTTTCTTGGGTTGACAGCTCATATTAAGTGACTTTCTTCAAAACTTGTATTCAGTCCAGGTTATCTATATAACTTTACAGAACAGTTAAAAACAACAAATTTGGTTAAGGATTAGAGGTCTAATTTTCAAAGGAAATTTTAAATGAAATTATTTGACAATTTTTTTTCTCCTCAAATAGTTTGAATATCTGCAATATTCAGTACATAAGAATTATTTACATTTGTAGGTTTTGAGCTGCATTATAATAAGCCATCATTTTAATAAACATTAATATCAATGATTACTTAACTATTACAGTAAATGTCTCATTATGTTTGATTGCAGCTCTATAAAATCATCTCTATTAATGTATCAGGATAATAATAATTTTAATTAACCAATTAATTTTGGTTTATTTTATTAATACAGAGCATCATTGGTAGGAGAGAATGTCTAATAAGATTTCAGGAAAAGTATTGGGAATGAAAAATATGTTGGAAATATTTTTGGAATGGCAATCCAAATATGTAATTAATGTTTAATTGTGAAGAATAGTTCTGAGACTATTCCCAGATGCCATATTCATAGTAATAAAGCTTCTCATTATGTATCTGTCATCTATTCTCTAGCTCACAGCCTAGAAGATAGATATTATAAAAAGAATATATAGTCTAGATATTAAATATGGTGTAGATTTTGCTGTTGATACAGCAGTCTGCTTAAATGAAAGAGTTAAAGTTAATGATCATGATTTAGCAAAGGTAATTATTCTTTATTGAAAAGTACTATACCATAATACACATTGTTCTTTTTATGAACCAGTTTTATGATTATAAGTAAGAGCTAAAGGGTATATAACTGTGTATTCCATCTTTTGTCATGGCACGTTGTAAAAGAGGAATAGCAATCACAGATGAAAACCATGTCCCTTATGTTTTTGAAGGAACTAATAGCACCCTTTGGAGTTGCTAATTGGCAAAAATCTGCAACCACAGGCTTTTGAGGTACGGTTACCATGGCAAATTTGCTTTGTAGTTGGCACTTGTGAATATTTGACTTAATTTTCTTTCCAAGTTTAGGGACTGGATGAAAAACATTGTCATTCTTTCACAGACAAGTCATTTTTAAGAAATCTGAAAAATGATTGTCATCACAGTAGTTTTGGGCATTTATAGAAAGGATAAGTGAGCTTATCACAAACCACTTCTTCTAATGTTTGGTAGTTATTTTCTATTTATATTCTTCCTGGAATATATGTGGTCCATAAAAAGATGAGTGGAAAATATTTAAAGTCATTCTGTATAATTGTATAAGGTGCAGCTATAGGTGATTCAAATTTCCTTTGTAGTAAAAATGCTAAATATCTAGTTCAGAAATAGTGTTTAAAAATTACAGTCAGTGTTTAATTATTGTGTGATTTATGCATAAAGGTAAATATTAAAATTTTCATTCTTGTTAAATTACTTAGATTTACATGTCAGCAGTAGAATACTAGTTCACTTCCTTCTTTAAACTTGTCTTTTTATAGGGTATATTACATGAAATATGTGAGAAAGTATTCAAATTGGATAGATTCATGTGTTTGAATAAGAAATCTACATTTGTATCAATAATGTAATATATATTAAAAAAAGAGGAGATTTAAGAAAATAGCAAGTAAAAAAAAGATTGAACAAAATGCTATAATGCAGTAATTCTAATGCAGTCATAGTAAGTCAGTACAGTAAGTATATATTTGTATATTCTATTTCATCCTTTACTTGCCTAGTAGCATTTTTCTGTTGTTTCTTGATACCAGCACCAAAACGATAATTTTAAATTTTATGCTAAGATGTATAAATGAATCAGACAAAAGGGAGAGACAAATTTGAAAATACATTATTAAACAGAAGGCCATATTTGTATTAAGAACAATAACTATACATTGGTGTAAAAGGGTTTCAGATTTTAAGATATTTTGTATCCCTAGAGATATGTAGATTGTCTGATTATCATCCATTTTCTGCAAAATCTGAAACATTCATATAAATGGAATCAGTTCAGTTCAGTCGCTCAGTCAGGTCCAAATCTTTGGGACACCATGGACTGCCACACTCCAGGTTTCCCTATCCATCACCAACTCCTGGAACTTGCTCAAACTCATGTCCATTGAATCACTGATGCGTTCCAACCATCACATCTTCTGTTGTCCCCTTCTCCTCCCGCGTTCAGTCTTTCCCAACATCAGGGTCTTTTCCATTGAGTCAGTTCTTCAGGTGACCAAAGCATTAGAGCTTCAGCTTCAGCATCAGTCCTTCCAATGAATATTCAAGACTAATTTCTTTTAGGATGGACTGGTTGGATCTCCTTGCAGTCCAAGGGACTCTCAAGAGTCTTCTCCAACACCACAGTTCAAAAGCATCAATGCTTCGGCTCTCAGTTTTCTTTATGGTCTAACTCTCACATCCATATATGAATGCTAGAAAAACCATAGCTTTGACTAGACGGACCTATGTCAGCAAAGTAATGTCTCTGTTTTTTCGTATGCTATCTAGATTTGTCATAGTTTTTCTTCCAAGGAGCAAGTGTCTTTTAATTTCATGGCTGCAGTCACCATCTGCAGTGATTTTGGAGACCAAGAAAATAAAGTCTGTCACTCTTTCCATTGTTTCCTCATCTGTTTGCCGTGAAGTGTTTGGACTGGATGCCGTGATCTTAACTTTAAATGTTGAGTTTTAAGATGGCTTTTTCACTATCCTCTTTCACTTCTATCAAAAGGCTGTTTAGTTTCTCTTCGCTTTCTATTTTCTTAGCATTTTTTTTTTTTTTAGTTTAGTTTCTTTAAAACAGAATAGAACTGAGGAAATAGGATCTGATATTCATTATTGAAGCTAACAGTTTAAAAAGCAAAAATGAAATTATTTCCTCTAATGTTTTAATTGTTTCTTTATTTTATACATTCAGTGCCTTAAATTGTAATGTTTATTTTTAAAATAACATATTAATATTCATTCTTCATTTTTTATAAAAAATACAGTTGATTAAAGAGAGTAATAATTATTGTTGTATTAGAATTTCTGATCAGTAAACTATTTTTATAAACTTCTTGAAGTTATATTACAAATAAGTGGAAAAAGTAAATTAGAAAAACTATAAAAGGATTAGATTTTCATAATGATACTTTGAAAACAATAAAAATAATATAAGCAGTTTATAGCATTACCCTAAATGTCTTGAGAAACTGACAGGAAGTCCTGAGTAAAAAAAGTAATGATCATGAGTTTGTACACTTCCTGAGAATGTGAACAACTTGTTACTTGTATTTTATCCTTTCATGTATAGCCTAGTGTCTTCCTACTAGGTCTTCAGTAAGTCTATTTAAAATTAGTTACTTTTGTTTTTTTTTATAGCTTGGATAGTAATTTAAGGTTTATTTTTTATTTATTTTTTTTTTTTAGTGGAGTGCAGTTTATTATGCCGGCGGGCCCAAGGCAGAGTCTCCTCTTAGCCAAGGACCCCGACCAGCATTTGTGAAAATCTTTTATACCCCATGTGTCCAAACCCACTACCCCAATTCCCTTGAGACTTACATAAACAAAGGAAGGGTAAATACAACTACAATAACCCCATCATTCACGTGTTATGTGTTCAAACAGTCAATAATCAATAAGCCCGCAGTTACATAACAAATAGTTAATAACTGATAAGCCTGTGCTTACATTCTGATAGCTAGTGTCCGGAGGCAGGGGTGATTAGTGTCTGTTCTTCAAGATTCCCCTGCCCAGAGGGGGGTCTTATCCTTCCATTGTCATTCCCACAGGCGCTAAGCACAGAGTTCAGAGTCCACTGGAGAGGTGGCCGCCCACGATCAGCACAGACAAGGAAAGAACTCTTAAAATATTTTTAGAGTATTTAAAGTCATATATCTATGAGAGTGTATTAAAAAGCAGAGACATCACTTTCCCAAGAAATGTCCATAGACAAAGCTATAGTTTTTTTTTTTAGTATTCATGCATGAATGTGAGAGTTAGATCATAAAGAAAGCTGAGCACTGAAGAATTGGTGCTTTTGAATTGTGGTGCTAGAGAAGACACTTGAGAGCCCCTTGGACTGCAAGGAGATCCAACCAGCTCATCCTAAAGGAGATCAATCCTGAATATTCATTGGAAGGACTGATGATAAAGCTCTAATACTTTGGCCATCTGATGCACAGAGCTGATTCATTGGAAAACACCCTGATGCTGGGTAAAATTAAGGGTAGGAGGAGAAGGGGATGACATCATCAACTCAAGGACATGAGTTTGAGCAAACTCCAGAACATAGTGAAGGACTGATGCTGAAGCTGAAACTCCAATACTTTGGCCACATGATGAGAAGAACTGACTCATTAGGAAAGACCCTGATGCTGGGAAAGATTGAAGGCAGGATAAGAGGAAAAGATGATTGGATGGCATCACTGACCCAATGGACATGAGTTTGAGCAAATGACAGGAAATAGTGAAGGATAGTGAAGACTGACATGCTGAAGTCCATGGGGTTGTAAAAGTGTCAAAAATGATTTAGCAACTGAACAACAACAATCTACGAGGGTATTGCTGAGAAATCAGTTCCTCCTTGAATGACTTCGTAATATTTAAGAAAATAAGTGAGATTGAATCTGGGAGTGGTTGTTTCTGAAAATAATAAACTGGACATTTGCTTATTCTGCAATACCTTTGAAACTTAGGTGTCTCATCCATAACTTGAAAGAATAAATTGTACTTACAATACTGGATTGTTGTGAGGGTTAAATAAGTTAATAAGTGTAAAGAGGCTAAAGTTTAAATCTAGCTGAAAGCCAAATTTCAAAATGTTTGGCAAAGTCAAGGAACTATTAATTCATTTGCTGTACAATAGTTTTTTTTTCAAAATAAAATGGAATTATGTTTTACTTGAACAGTTCCAGAACATTCTATAAATTTATGGTTCAGAGAATTTAGAAGTGCAGTTTTTAATACTTTAGATATTTCTAAGTTTTTTAAAAAGTAAGTTTTAATAAAGCTTTTACTATTGACCACATTTTTCTATATGAACTATTATTAACAATATAGGCTCAAGGAATGTTATAGTAAAAATGAGACTAAATAGCATGTACTATAGCCCTGTGGTTTGCATTTGATCTTTACCACGGCAATCATGAATTAAAAACAATAGAAATTAGAATTCTGGGTCCTCAACTTTTTCTGTTTCTTAGGGTATGTGGATGTCTTTGGATATCTTGCTGAAGTTCTTTGACTGTAAATAAATTAAGAACAGTAAATTTTCTATATGTATATTAACATGTATTATTTATATTAAATATCTGCAAGATAAATACAAACATTCACTGAATGGCAATTATATGTCCATTAATGAGTTTATTCCTGCTGCCTCTGTGGGTGAGGAACCAACATTCTCTTGCTGGGTCTTGCTTCTGTTCCACACTGTACTGCTTCTCCATCAATTCTTCTGGGCCTACAGACCTATAGGGTAGGCTCTCAAGGAGTTTGGATAGTCAGTAATAGGCTTGGAGAGACGTTTTCTTTCTGTAGAAATATCACCTAAAAGGAACCCAAGGCAGTGATACTCTCAGTGAATATATGTGCAAGTTTCATCTTCTTAAGCAACAGAGGCTTAGATAATAATGTAGGCTTTTCTTTTAAAGAAATCTCCTCCTAAAGGTTATTGTGGTGGATTTCAAAGTTAGATGTCCATAATAATACTATTGAGAGATCAATTCCTTGCTTCAGGTTCTTTTATAACATTGAGCATACGAGGTTGAGATTGAGTTTGGGGTCCAGTTTCACGAAAATAAACCTTTATCTTTAGAGTCTAGACATGTGTCCAATGCATTTTACTCAGAAGCTTTAGCACTTCCTGAAGAAAAATGTACTAAGGGCTTAATTTATGAACTAAGGTAATCATTCCTGGATCCTCACGTGGTTCAGTGGTAAAGAATCCACCCACCAATGCAGGAGACATAGCAGGAGCAGGGCGTTTGATCCTTGGGTTGGGAAGATCCCCTAGAGAAGGAAATGGCAATCCACTCCAGTACTCTTGCCTGGGAAAGTCCATGGTCAGGAGTCTGGTGGGCTACAGTCCATAGGGTCACAAAAGAGTCAGAAACAACTAAATCAGTGACTAAGTAACAACAACAAAATCATTGCTCATGTTTCCTCACCTTAGAATAAATGGTTTTTATAATAGAAATTCACTTATATTTAAACTGGAAGTCAGATAATAAATGGCTTAACGATACATCAAAACCATCTTTCTACCTCATGATTTTGTGTTTACATTGAATAGAACGTTATTTTTATATTTATCATTTATTTGTAAGGGAAGTATATGGATTTGACACATTTACTTTGTCAACGTGAGTGAATCTATAGCAGAATATGGGCCAAAGACCCTCACCTTTCTAGATGGCTGGACTGCAACTTTAAGCCACTAATAGCAATGGATCAAGTTGAATTTAGTGTTCAAGAGACCGAAAGCCACAAAACCACATCAAGTGCTATTGATTTTCCTTAAGTGCTGAAGCTTTTAAAGGAATCTTACAAAGAAATGTATTGTATAGGACTACATTCCATCAGTTTTATTGAATTTTGAAAGTTGGATACAGTTTGGGAAAACTAAACAAATGAAGGGAATTTGGGGGTTCATAAAAGTCAAGTTTCCAGAGAATTGTTTGGTGGGAAAATGTAAAAACAGCACAAGCTTCAGCCTTACTGCAGGGGAATGGGAGAAACCAGAGATTCTATTAGATGCTGTCATCAAGGATAACGGGAAAAGGCTGAGATAGCACATGAGCAGTCACGCTTCACTACTCTGCAAACACAGGGGATGTGGCTGGTTCACCAATCATGTTCATGTGCTCCAGAACATCATCAGACACGTGCATGACAAAAGCATCATACACCAGGCTCTGCCTTTACAAACACTGTCACCATGCTAAATGATCTGTTTCAACTCGCCATTATATAAGCTCCCTCTTTCCTGACAATTTACGCTATACATATGACCTAATACATTTCATGGAATATCCATGTCCAAGACCAATAAGCAAGTCATCTAAATGTAAATTCAAGATGCTTAAACTGTGATCTGATGATGCCTAGGGTTAAAATGTATTTTACTTCAAGAATTCAAACTCAAGAAAACATTCACAGGAATCAAAGTGAGTTGTGTCCCTGCCTTTCATTTGGCTTATATATATGTTTACAGTGCAAAGCTACAAAATAATGATGGACCCTTACACTACAGCAGATAAGCCTGGAATGAAAGCAAAACTACTTTTTCCTGGGCGAGGAAGAAATAGGAAATTTATCATTGAACCCATTCCTCTATTTAATTTTTGGGTATAGTAGATGATAACTGGAGACCTATTCTGGTCTTCTAACTTCTCATTTATAAACTGTTGATATTGAAATGCTCTTTGAATTTAAAAATTCAGATTTTTGCACCTTTTTCATAAAATAAATTTTGCTTGATTTTTCTCCTTGACTTGATTAAACAAATTTCCAGATATTGCATTTTTATTTTAAATTAAAGGTTTGTGGAACTCTGCTTTGAACAAGTCAGTCTGCACTATTGTTCCAATAGCATTTGCTCACTTCACGTCTCTGTATCACATTTTGGTAATTTTTGGAATACTGCAAACTTTTTAATAATTAGCATATTTGTTATGGTGCTCTGTAATCTGTGACCTTGGATGTCACTATTGCAACAAGATTATGACTTGACAAAGGCTTGGATGATGGTTAGCATTTTTTTTAGCAATAAAGCACTTTTTCACTAAGGTATACACATTATTTTTTTAGACATAATGCTATTGTATAGTTAATAGATTAAGGCCTAGTATAAACTGACCTTTATATGTAATGGGAAAGCATTATATAAAATTCATGTGACTCACTTGAATGCAGAGGTATGGCACCAAACCCACAATATCTCTGAGATATGCCATGGTTTCAGATCTGTGATAAATCCTCTGTAACATGTCAATTAAGAACTTAAGTTAATGTTTTATTATTCCTTAACAAGATGTACGGGGACTTGGAAAGGAAAATAGGACACACTTTCACCTTCTTACATTATTAATCTTAAGATTCTTAAAATCTGACCACACTATCTGCAAGCATTTTTGGTCTTAAGTCTTAGACATCTTTATAAATACAGTTACCACATACAAGCAATACTTAGGGTGTAGCTGTAGTTAAAATATATTCATTGTTTCTGTGAAACCCAAATTTAACTGTATTTTTTATTTGCTAAAACTGATTACCTTTATATTAGTTTCATAGATCTACTGCTTTAGTCCATTCTGGCTGCTAAAACAAAATACCATAGCCTGGGTAGCTTATAGAGAAAAGAAATTCATTTGCCACAGTTCTGGAGGCTGGAAATTAAAGGTTAAGTTGCCAGCATGGTTGAGCTCTGTGCCTATTGAGGGCACATGTTTCTTGGTTCATGGATGGCCATCTATTTTCTGTAGCCTCACCTGACAGATGTGACCAGGGAGCTTTCTCAGGCCACTTTTGTAAGATCATTAATCCCATTCATGAAGGCTCAGCCCTCATTACTTAATCCTCTCTGAAAGGCCCCACATCCTAGTATCCTCACCCTGGGGATTAGGTCTCAGCATATGAATTTTGGGGGGACACACAATTTAGACAATAGCAGCTACCATAACAAAGTACCACAAACTAGATAATTAAATAAAACAGCAGAAACACATGAGAATTCCAGAGTCTGAAAATCTGGACTCAGAAGGCTGAAATCAAGGTGTATAGAGAACCACGCTCCCTCTGAAAACTGCGATGTTGCCCTTCTTGGCTCCTTGGGGTTTGCTGGCATCGTCAGCATTTCTTGGCTTGCAGCTGCAAGATTTCATCTCTTCTAGGACTCAGCATGACGTTCTCCTTTTGTGTGTCTGTCTCTATATATCTTCTCCTTTCCTTATAAGTGCAGTACCCTCCTCCAGTAGGACTCTGTCTTATATAATTACATCTTAAATGGCCCTATTCCAAGTACAACTGAACAACACAAGTATGAAATGTGACGATCCACTTACATGCAGATTTATTTCACTAAATATGCACTACAGTACTACACCCTCCACAATTGGTTGAACCACTGGATGCAGCAACACAGATACAGATGGCTGACTGTAAAATTATGTGTAGATTTTTGGCTGCACAGAGGGTAGCTGCCCTCAGTTCCACATTGTTCAAGTGTTAACTATAAGGTCACATGATGATGTACTGAGAATTAGTACTTCAACATATCTTTTGGGGGGATACAATTCAATCCATGTAACCCTCTTTATAAAGTTATTTCTCTTTATAGAGTAGAATGTGGCTAGTTATTTGCAATTAAGCAACAACAATCTGTTAGAAACAGCCCAGTCTCCACCTGTATACCAAGATGGTAAATATGTAGGAGTTAGAGTGCTTCTGAACAGTATAATTGACTCATGCATTTTATTCAAAGTAATCAACATTACTTTTAAGTGATGCATTAACACTAGTTAGTATTTTTTAGATAAGGAAACACTTAAGAAGTAAAGAAGTAAACGTTTCTACTTTACCAATCCAGAGCTAAAACAATTGGGTGGTTTCATTGGTTTCTACATCATTTTATTAATCATAAGTTTTATGTACTAAACAGTTATTGAGAGCTATATTTCAGGTGTTGTGCTAAATAAAAAGGATGATGATATGGACACTATCTCTTACCTCTAGTCTGATGGGAAAAATAAATGGATAAATAGCAAAAACATAATAAATCAAATATCATCACATATATATCAATAATCACTACAGGATCAACAGAAAAAAAAAAAAAAGTCCCCTCTTTGACTGTGCCCGTCTTATAGTAGCTCCCATCAAATTTTACTTCTGAGACTCAATTCTAAGTAAATAATTCAAAATATGGGAAAATACCAAAAGAATAAATATGCTTACTGTGGAGTTATTTATCACAGTGAAAAAACAAAAACAATCTGAAATAAAGGTATGCTTTAGTAAACATAAGACACTTACTTGCTTTACTTTGCATGTCAAAACATAAAGCATGGGTAAATTTAGATAATGACAGGACTACAATTTTGTTTTTACCTGAAAATCATAATATGTTTCTTTTTATTTACTTTTCCAAAATTTCTATAGCATTTTATTTACATGGCTAGAAAAAATATATGTTGTTAGAAATTTTACAGGTATAAAAATTTTATAACCAAAAACTTGCAAAAATGCAGTTTCTGTATAAATATTTGTTGTAAATAGTGTATTTGAAATAGTACTAAAGACTTCGAGAAATAACACTGTATTTATAATATTTTATCTTGCTTTGGAACCAGTTATTTTGGATATTCTAGCAGTATATTTAATGAAACAAAATGTATCCTAAATAAAGATGATCTTTCCTTGCAGAGAGCATATTCATATAGCATATTCAGTGCAAAGCAATTCACTAATGGAATTTTCCCATTATAAATGGGAAAAACTTAGACTATTTCTAAATCATCTTTGCATTAACTAAATAGCATTTAGATTTTTCCACTCAATATTCCTTTCATTATGAATATAACTAAAGAGAGAAAGGTGAACTGTGATGTCAACATGATAGATGTTTAAGGTTAATATGTCACTTTGTGTATTTATCCCTATCATTCTTGATCTTTTATATATGATTCACTGTGCTGATGTCTGTCTGTCTTGAAATACCATTATTCTCAACCTCTTTATAATGCAGTTGACAGGAGCATAGCATTTTTTTAACACCAAGAATACTTAATAGTATCCCTTTGTGTGATACTATTAAAATATGCTAACCAAGGTAAATTTGAGGAAGAATACAAAGACACTTTGAAAGGTTATGATCTATGATGATTTACAGCTTTAGAGTTGGTTTAATTGAACTAATTGTTGCTCATAAGAAGAATCTGAGGAATAAAGAACACAATGACTGAACATTTTCATGGAAAAAAATTGACCTTTTCAATATTAGTGCCTTGATTCATAGAGTATTCTTTCTCCCACAACAAAAGAATCTTACAAGGAAATGGTAGAAGTGATATTTGAAAAGAGAGAAAAATCTCTGCAGAAATGGAAACTCCCACATATAACAGGAATCAGAAAGAATTACTAGCATATACATTTGTGTGCAATAAAAATTTTAATGTATATGTGCATCTTTAAAATTAAGATTACATTATATTGTATTCTTTTTCTTAATTTACACTAATTAGTTTACAATAAGATGATCAGAGAAGGGCTTTATTCAGTAATATCACTGGTCTAAAAAAAATTAATGTTTTCCTTACCTTCTGTTTTGTAATTCGAAGTAACTGTTTTATGAGTTTATATTTTTTAACTCAGCTGCCTTAATCTATACCTTCATAAAACACATTCCATATGTAATCATAAGACAGAAATTAAACCACACACCACATAAATGTTGACAAGAAGATATTCAGAAGAAAGATTTATTCTAGCTTAACTGAGCAGGGAAGGCTACACAAAAGAGGTGACAATCAAGTTGAGTGGAATAGCTCGTAATCTCAAAAACACACCATGAATTTTTATAACTCCTAAACTTGACAATGGCTATTTGATCCTGAAATTCCTAACTTCCAGTGTCTTGTATTCTAGTCAAACCTCTACTTTTAATTCACAACCTCAGCTGTCATCTTCTCTGTGAAGGTTTTTCTAACCTTTTCAAATCAAATTAGGAATTCATTCTTTGAATGTTTCTTTACTGATTACCCACAGTAGCTCCTAAACAGATTTTACTATATGCGTGGTAATATTTTGTGCTTGCATCCATGACAGAATGAATTCTTTTTGTCAGGATTAATATTCTTTGATATTATATTGTTAATTATGTACAGTTGTTATTCAAAAAAAAACAAAAAAAACTGGAGGTTAAAAAAAAAAAAAGAAAATTCATGTAAAGACATTACCTTAAGATTTAACAAGGTACTTTATCCTTATTTTGCTTTAAGTTTACAATGCTGTTCATCATATGGATGAGAATTTTTATTCTGAAAAAACGTATTTCAACCATTAATGTTACATAAAGCAATCTGATTTAAAACAGTAAAAGGGTAATTTAAAACAAAGTACATTTGACCCAAGTCAGTAGACCTCTTAGTTGTGAAAATAGGAGAGTGTGAAGAGATAAACAGTGGAAGTTTGGGACTAACATTTCCACACTGCTGTGTTTGAAATAAATAACCAAAAGAACCTATTGTATTAAAAAAAATCATTAGGGGACAAGAGAATGATATAGATGAAATGAGATTGGCAATGTGTTGATAATTCTTGAAGCTAACTAAGGGACATATGAGAATTTATTGTACTACTCCTCCCACTTTTGTGGGGAAATTTTCAAAAATAAAAATGTTTTTGTTTTTTTTCTTTAAAAAGAGAGAGGAAAAAAAAAGATGGATCTCAAATGCCAGTATGTATTCTAATGCATCTTTTTTTTTTTAAATTAATTAATTAATTTATTTTTTTGTCATACATTGATATGAATCAGCCATAGATTTATACGTATTCCCCATCCCGATGTCCCCTCCCACCTCCCTCTCCACCCAATTCCTCTGGGTCTTCCCAGTGCACCAGGCCCGAGCACTTGTCTCATGCATCCCACCTGGGCTGGTGATCTGTTTCACCATAGATAGTATACATGCTGTTCTTTTGAATCTAATGCATCTTGAATACAAACTGACAGGTAAACTTTGATTTAGAATTGAAAACAGAGATGGTAACTGGAAATGAGCAATTAAAATTCACCTGGCATTTGGTATTTGCAATTAATGTTGATTTTTTTTTACTAAATAATTGCATCAAAAATAATAATTGCAAAGAGTAAAAAGTTCCTATATGTAATAATTCTTTATAATAGATGTTATTAAAAGCAGGCAGGTACTAAGATATCTCTAAAGATTATTATTTATATTGATCAGTTGATTTTTTTCTTAGCATTAGAGGAAGCAGTCCCATATTTTGATATAATTATGCTATTAATCAATATTTTTATCCCAAACTTATCATCCTCATAAAGACCATTTGTCTTTTGCTAGCAAGAAAGAATATAAAAATATCAAAATATCAGTGGTAAGATGAAATAAGATACTCCATAAATTAAAGAAAAAGTACACAAAATGTCAGAAAGAAGAGAAAAATAAAACAAAAAACCTCTCATATTATAGATCAGATGCAGACAGAGATTATAATTCTCAGCATCTCAAGATTCTAAGCATCATACATCTACATGCTTTTCTATCTGTTCTTCAGGCATAAAGGAATTAAAAACAATAAAGTATATTGATGTTGGTTTTGGGGAGGAGGCACTAGAAAAGTTGAAAATAAATTCATTTCATAGTTCAAGCTTTCAGTACAAATCAACTTTTACTTTGGGCTTCCCTGGTGGCTCAGTGATAAAGAATCTGCTTACAATTAGGAGACACAGGGGATGTGGGCTCAATCCCTTTGATCTGGAAGATCTCCTGGAGGAGGAAATGTCACTCCAGTATTCTTGCCTGGAAAGTCCCATGGACAGAGGAGCCTGGTGGGCTACCGTCCATGGGATCACAAAGAGTTGGATACAACTGAGTGACTGAGCACCCACGGTACAATTTTTACCTTACTGTTCGTTAGAATGGTCTGATTAGTGGGTTTTAACAATAAATTTATCTTCAATACACTTAAGTCCAGGTTTTGGACTCCGTAAAAATAAAGACATTTTCTCCATAAGTTTTTTCAGCTATATTTTTCAAATTTTAGCTGCAGAATTTCTGACCAATTTTTAATATTTTTCTCTATAAGTTTGCTCTATTTTTCTCTATAAGCTCTATAAAAGCACCTATTCCATTTCAAATGTGCTGTGCCAGATGGTATGGATAGCAAAAACATATATCCAATTTCCTTACAAATTCCACAACTTACTAAGAGATATGCATAGCCTCAATTACTGCATATTGTGATAACTGTAAGTCAGAGTATCTTTTTCTTTCTTGACTATGTACTAACTACCTAAAATTAATCCAGCAGTTGGGGAAATATGAACACTCCAATGAGCAAATGCCTAATTTTCACCATGCATTATATATTTATCAAAGACGGACACTGATTTTAATAGCCCTTAGAAGACTTGTTTTTAACAAAATAAACTTTCTTTTATTACAGGCACATCTGTATTAGAGATACTTTGGGCCCTAGACCACTGTAAAAAGTAAATATTGCAATAGAGTCACACAATTTTTTTGGTTTCCCAGTGCACATAAAGTTATGTCTATATTATACTGTAATTTATTAAAAGTACAATAACATTATGTTTAAAAAACAATGTAATACCTTAACTTAAAAAAATACTTTATTGTTAAAGAAATAGTAACAATCATCTGAGTTTTCAGTGAGTCATAATAGTTTTCAACATCCAAGCAACATCCAAGGTCACTGACCACACATCACCATAACAAATATAACAATAATACAAGTTTGAAATATAGCAATAATAACCAAAATGGGGCAGAGACAAATGCTATTGGAAAAAATGTCACTAACAGACTTGCTCGATGTAGTTGCCATAAGCCTTCAATTTGCAAAAATCTCAGTATCTGTGAAGAGCAATAAAAATGAAGCACAATAAAATGGGGTTTGCCTGTACAACTATCAGGTGTTTATAGATAGTGGTTTCTGATTTTGTTTAAATGGAAGCATTTTATTCTCTATGGAAAAGAAGAAAATTTTCCTTTTATTCTTTGTTTTGCTATTTTCTATATACTTCCTTTCTGTTTCCCAATATTTTGTGTATCCCACCTTAGCTGATATGCTAAAACTTAAGACTTAGTTCATCTAATGAAAAACATTAATATTCAACATTTAACTTGTAGTAGGATAGAAAAGTTAGTTTGTAGAAACATCATTTTCATTAAGATTATGTTGAAAAAATCCCAGAGATTTTAGTAACATTTTTTTATATCAGTGTATGTTATTTAGTCACTCAGTCCTTTCTGACTCTTTTGTGACCCCATGTACTATAGCCTCGCAGGCTCCTCTGTCCATGGGATTTTCCAGGCAAGAATACTGGAGTGGGTTGCCATTTCCTTCTTCAGGGAATCTTCTTGATCCAGAGATTGAAGCTATGTCTGCTGCAGATTCTTTATCATTGAGCCATCAAAGAAGCCTGCTATCAGTGTATAATTGTATGCAAAGCAAATCTGTGTAATAACTGGTAGAAATTTTTAATGGATCATTCCCTTGAGCCTTTGTTTCTTTAAAAAAAAGAATGGTTCTAAAAAAAAAAAAAAAACATCAGTTTCAATGAAATATCAAAACCCTTAAAGCAACGTTTTTCTGTTTCTTTCTGTTTAACAAATTATCACAATTCACTGCCTGAAGTGATAACATTTACCTGTAAAGTCATCCTCATTTTCATTTTAATCATAGATCTCTCAGATCTTTTTGGCCAAGTAAAGAACAGGGTAACTAAATCAAAGAATTTAAGTAACAGACAAAACAGCCTATCTTGTTTTTGAATTATAATTCTACAAGTCATTTGTGGAAGGAATCACTAGTTCGCAAGTTTATTTTCTACAGTGTTAAAAATTCTGGGTGAATTCTGCCCATCACATATTTTCGTCAGTAACTAGGCCAAAACTCACAATTTTTACTTAATAAAAACACTCATTCCATGTTCAGTTTATGTTATTAAGCTATTTAATTACTTGGCAGTTACTATTAAAATAGTAAGGTAATCTTCAAAATTTAAAGATCATTATTAAAATTTTCACTTGTAAGCTTCATAAGGAGTCATTCTTTAACATATTTTAAAATACAGTTTAGCTTCTCAATTAAAAACATGAATCTTTTGAATGCATGAATAAAAAAACATGAAAACATGAATCTTTAATCTTATTAAAAAGTTACCCTAAGTACTAACAATTTAAAATGCCCTAAGAACATTTAGTTCTAGGTTCTCATGATACTTTTACTTCTGCAAATAAGACTGCAGGAAAGAAAAATTATTTTAGATTTTTGAATATGCATGTATTTCAATAGGATGAACATATGACTAAGAAAGTAAAGTAGATATGAAAAATGAAGGCTGTCTAAAGGCTCTTCTTCCTCAAAGGTATCAGTATACCTTTGTTTGATGTCTCATTTAATACAAATCCAAAGGCTTTTCTTAGATACCTGTGAAAACAAATTAAGTAATGTACTTTCGACTTTATAAGTCAAAATTAAAGTTTCTGAATTTTATGATGTAACTTTTAATATTTTAGCTATTAAAATTAATACTGCTTTTCATATTAGCTTTCATATATTACAAAATGTGTGATTTCCTTCTCAACTAAGACATTATGCAGAATCAGTACTTGAAGTTTTATATAATTAAAATCTTTTTATAAATATATCTGCTACAATATGACTATTCTCATATACTGGGATAAGTGATTAAACATTTCTAGTAAAAAGTTGAAACAATATCTGCAAATGAACTTGTTGAATTTCACTTCAAATGATTCAGATTGAATACACATTTCCCCCACAGTATATATATATTTTAAAGTGAAGCCCATGTTATTTTACCTCTCAGATGTTCCAAGATATTCTAAAATTTTAATATTTATTTAGGATAACATTATTTCATTCTAATCAAAAACCCTCATTAAATCTGTCTAGAGGAAGTACAACTGGGAGAAAATAAGAAAGCAATATTTCATGTTAAAGTTACAAAACAATCAATAATGCACTCAAATATACTCATTGTACTAATTTTTAATATCAAATATATGCTTATATTAAAATATAAAGTTCAGAGAAGCTGAGTGTCAATGTTTTGTAAAATATGCTATGATATATGGTAAATAATACAAAATAGCATGAATATCTTTAAAAAATCAAATACATAGGAGACATATAAATAGTTAATAAAGCAGTGTTCACATGTGATATTTTAGTAAGCACAAGTACTGCATGGCAGTATTTGTTTTCTATTATTTTTGCCACTAATCCTTTTCTAGACACAAAGTCATTAAAAATCAGAGGGATTAAGTAACAAGCCTAAAGTCAGCAAACTATTGTTAATAGTATAACGTAATGAAGACAGAATTTTAATAAAGCACATATAGCTTTAAGTCTCTATTTACGACCTACAAAATAAATTTCAGAAACACAAGTGTCTTAGTTGATTTTGTCCATTGGTGATAAGCATATGCCTTGAGCAGCCCAAACACTGGGGAAGTCCTAAGAAGACAGATGTTGAATGACTGTACCTGTGTTGGTTGGGCATGTTAATTGCTTTCTTTTTGTATTGGAGTTGTTAATGACTCCTACTGCTTTGACTTGCTGTAGAATTAAGTAAGGCAATACAGGAAATGAATCTAGAAACCGCTCTTAGTGGAGTTTGAAAAAAAATTTGATACATTGGTTCTGGTTATGTATTTTGATAGGAGATCCACGCTCTCATCTAAAGGCATTACTAAAAAATAAATTTATGTCCCAGAATAGGTCAGAATAAGGTGATACATTTAAGTAGATTTTTTACTGACAACCTTCAAATTATAAGAGAAAAATGCCTTTTTTGCTTATGATATTTGATGGCTCCTTTTGAAATTGATGAATATTAATGAGTTAACTATGTGAAGGGAATTGTTAACTTTTTACCATCATTAATTCTTCTCCTTTTACAGTTTCTTGTGTCCACATTAAAAATGTAAAAAGAAAACTGGTGACATTAGTTCTAAAAATATATTTTATTTAAACAAAGATCCTACTTGTTATTTTAGTATTTACTCAGTAAAGTATCATCATGACATTTTATGGGGTTTTTTTGTATCTTAAATTTTCATCAAGAGATAAGTCATCTGTATTCAGATTTCATGAAATCTAGATGAAAAATTAGATTCACCTATTCAATATGTTCCAAACATACTTAAAAGGTTTTCAATAATTGAATAGAGCATCAGTCTTAAATTTAAATTAAAATACTTAAAATTAAATGCAGGTTAATTGTACCACCCGTATTTGGAGTGCTCTATCATTACATGTGGCTTGTGATTATTATATTGCAAAGTATAGGTATTAATAGAGAACAAGACAATTAGAAAACAGATGTTTAAAAATCATACTTTGAATGAATATAAGATTTTTAAAAAGATGTCACTTAATATCAATACAACAATTCTATTAAAATATCACTTAGTAGAAATAGAATTTCTCTATTCATAACTTTCATGTAAGCTATTTACACTAATATTTTCTAAAGAGTAGCAATTTTGCCTCATCTGATTTATTCAGCCCAAAGCTTTGACTTCTCCAAATTATACAAAGGAAAATTTTTGATGATGATGTATAACTCATGCTTCGCCTAAGCTAATTTGTTGTATTTATTTTAATAGATGAATACAACATTTTTCATGTGTGTGAGTGTATTAGCAGGTACTTATTATTAGGGCTTCAAAAATGAAAAACTGAAAGAGGTTAAAACATTATATAGCCACTACATTGTGAAATCAACATATTGCACATGAAAATGTAGATTCATGTTTGATAACATCTTTTGTATTCAAAATTAAAGCTTATCTGTCTCTGCCATAATTTAGTAGCAAATGCTATAATAATTGATAGACATGGAAAAGTGAGCACAATTTTTAACCTGCCAAAAAGAAAAATGATGAAAGTTAATCTAGGAAGCACAACTAATTCACATTAATTATTTTAGACTTTGCCATTATTGATTATTGTGTTTATGGGTATCTATGAACCTAGCATTCAATTTCAAGTGTCAAATTTGATGCTGAGCCAAGTTTGATCTCATTCTTTTTGTCTTTGCAAGATAACATCCTAAGCATACTTGTTCTATTTTAACATCATAAAAACAGATGATAAATTTTGAAATTTGAGGGAGTAGAATATATAGTTGTTGATTGACAAGTGGAGGTTAAAATTGTAGCAAGCTCTCTTTATAATCTGGTGTATTTGTTCAAACATTGCCATCTGTTTTTGCTGGGAAACCAAGAACAATCCCTCAGCAAAAAATTGATTCTGCTTGGTCACTCAGCTGGTGGAACACAGGAGTAATTTACAGAGAGATGATTGTTCATTTACTTACAAATTTCCTCATTCTTAAGCAAGTGAGCATTCTAAAGGCAATACAGCTCCTCACAAATCAGTACAAATCAGTGTACCCTCTGATATTTCTTAAGTAATTCAAAATGGAACTCTGGAGTTAGTAACTTTCAGTAGGATCCAATTATATACTTTTCACTTTTTATAAAAGTATAAGTGAGAATTTAAAAAGCAGTATGACTCCTAGGCAGAACAAAAAGTAGGGTGAAAACTATTACTCTTTAAAAGTACAATAACAAAGATACTTATTCCAAAGATTATAATAGTTTGACAGCTAGTGTGATTACTTTGGGTGCTTGAAATGAACCATACCCTTCATTTAATATTTCCCCCTGCCTTCCTGAATAGACAATCAGAGAATCTTTCTTGGATTTTTCAAAAATCCCTAAAAACATAACTCTGTCTATAATCAGAATCCATATTCTTTTTTTTAAGCTAGACAGTATCCTTTTGAACTAGTAAATTAATTAAACAAGGAGGCCATTAAGCTGAAGTGGTTTTAATACCTTAGCAGTCTATGTAAGCAAATCCAAACCTAAGCCTATAAATGCTTCAAGGTAAATAAACAAAAACCTAAGGACAATGAATCATAAACATCTGGCTAGACTTTCTCAAATAAGGCACCTGCTTAAGCTACAGCTAATCAATATCCCTTGCTTTGGCTCATCTTCTCTACAAAAGTCTTGCACCTAGCTCCTATCAGTGGAGCTTACTTCTATTCACTTCTGGTTTGGTGCTATCCTATGGGAATTGATTTTTGCTCAAATAAACTTTTAAATCTTTAAATATACTCTCATTTATCTTTGAACACGACTGAGATATTTTGAAAAAGATAATAATGTATTCATTCAATCTCCAAGAGGTACGTCATAAATATTTGTCAAGTGAATGAAAAAACTGAATTGAATTAAGTTGATTATCTATAAATGTAAGATGTCTTTAGTCAATAAGATTTTAATAATATAAAAAAGTAAAATATTTGTGATATGTATTACAGGAATTTGTTTTTTAAATCTGAGGATGTTTGCAAATTAATAAGAAAAAAATCAGCAATTCAACTGACAAAAAAGAACAAGAATATGGACAAAGATGATTTATGAATTATAACAGATAATAAATGTTTTCATCTTTATCAATAATCAAAAGAAAAGAGAAAGTAAAAGAAAGCAATTTGCATACAGTTTCATTTAGCATATTTTGTAATAGGGAAAACAGCAGTTTTCTTGTATCTTTTGCAATCTATTGAGTTCTTTCCTCTCCAGCCAAAGACAACTTCTGGTCTCTTTCTTACCTCTATAGATTAAATCATATTTTCTGTAATTAAAACCTTATACCATACAATATATTTTCTTTGATTTTCTGACTTCTTTTACTCAGCATAATAATGTTGAAGTTTTTTTTTTTTTTAACTTTATAGATTCACTTTTCTTAAAGCGTATACTGGTATATTTGTGTATATTATTTGACATTACAATATATGTATATACACACACATACAAACATACACAAACATGAACATGAAAGTGAAAGTCTCTCAGTGGTATCCAACTCTTTGCGACTCTATGGACTGTAGTCTGCCAGGCTCCTCTGTCCATGGAATTTTCCAGGCCAGAATACTGGGAGTGGGTAGCTATTTCCTTCTCCAGGGGAACTTTCCAACCCAGGGAATGAACTTGGGTCTCCTGAACTGCAGGCAGATTCTTTACCATCTGAGCCACCAGGGAAGCCCACATATATATAAATCCAAATTTATGTTCTTAGAGATCTGTTAGTACCATTCACTGTGCTAATTCCAGGCCTAATGTAGGTTTTGGCATAGCAGATAATGTGTGTTAATAAGAACGTCACCAATGTTTTATATAAAAATCTTTGTATATATATATATTATGGCTTTCTTAAGATAAATTTCAAAATATAGAATTGCAGATTTCAAACGGCAGGGCCAGCCCTCCATTAATAGGTGAATGGATAAACATAATATCCTTCAATTAAAAAATAGTAACATGATACTTGAGTTTAAGATATTCTGAGTTTACTTTGAAGAATTTGTGTATGAGATACTCGCAAGAGATTATTACATACTTCCTGTTATCTATCTATCTATCTGTCATCTACTTATTTATTTTTGCTCCAAGAACCAGGAATATGCAATTATATATGTATGTTTAAAACACCAAAAGACATACAACAGCATGTTACCTATGATTATTCTGTTTACTTTTACAGTGATAGATAGTAATTGTTCTTTATTGCTTTCTATTTTACTGTTTTAGGTCTTCTAAATTTTCTACAGCAAAAATCAGTTACCCTTTTGATAGAAGAATGCTGGCCATATAAATTAAGTTTACTCAAGTATATGGTTGTATTTGTATTTATTTCCTTGAAAAATGAAAGTGTGACCAGTAAGTATTTGAGTTCATTTGGGACTAAAACATCTGGACAGGCTATTCACAAGATAACGGATATAAATGGCCAATAAAGAAGAAAAATGTTCAGTCTCTCTAATAATCTAAGAGGCACAAAATTAGATGAAATAGCAATGAACTACCATTTTAAGTTATCAAGTTGATAAAAGTAAAATAAATGCAACTTTTTGTTATGATTGTTATTTCTGTGATTTTTATGAGACTTATAATTATCATTATGGTTCTTATGTGGTCAGAAAAACAAAAATCATTTGCTAAAAATGTTGATATTTTTAATAGAAAAAGGGAACAAAATGTTTGTATGTGTAAGAATATTATGAGTGGCGATCTCTGGTTAATGACAGCACTGATTTTGTCACTTTCTTAGCATGTTTTTATTATTTTTTGTCAAGTTTTTAAAGAACGTATGTCGTGCTGAAATAGAAAACAAAATCTTATCACTTACTTTACCAGCTATTTTCCTTTCATGTTGCACACATGAAAGCCTCTTTAATGTATTATTCTAAGACTACTGCCATTTTGTATCATGGCTTCATGTCACCAAAAAACTGACACCATTACAGATTATCCTCTATTATGTAGCAATATTTTCCCAGGTCACAAATATTTTTAGATAGTCTACAATCTGACCATGAAATATGTCATCTCCTATGTACTGATCTGAATACCAAAATCTCTTTTTGATTTTGTAGATTCTTCCAAGTTACCAATCTACTATCTCTCAATTTTGTCATCTAAAAAGTGAGGCAAATTTTGACACTATTTGTGCAGCAAACTGAATGCAACAAACAAACAAACCTGGTACTAGTTTTAGCTGTAGCACTTTCTGAATATTTACTAAATATCAGAAATAGGGTAAAAGACATTGTAAGGATTGCATGCGTGCTAAGTTGCTTAAGTTGTTTCTGGTTCTTTGCAACCTTTTGCACTGTAGCCCGCCAGACTTCTCTGCCCATGGGATTCTCCAGGCATGAATATTAAAACGAGTTGTCATGACCTCCTCCAGGGAATCTTCCCACCCCCAGGGAGTGAACCCACATCTCTTACCTCTTCTGCATTGGCAGGCAGGCTGTTTATCCCTAGCACCACCTGGGAAGCCTTTATAAAGATTATTTCATTGAATTCTAACCACAAATATTTTAGCAAGGAATTGCATTTTGCAGATGAAAATACTGTTATATCAAAAAGTTTTATATTTTCCCAAATTAAAAGAACCACTAAAAGATAAAATCAGTATTTAATGCTACATGGTCCAATTTGAGTTATTTTGTTTTAACCCCTCATACTAAGTCACTTCAGTCATATCTGACTCTTTGTGACCCTGTGGACTCAAGCCCTTTAGGCTCCTCTGCCCATGAGATTTTCCAGACCAGGGTCTTAGAGTGTGTCGTTGTGCTCTTCTCAAGGATCTTCCTGACCCAGGGATCAAACCCAGATCTCCACATAGCAAGCAGATTCTTTATCACGTGAGGCCCCAGGCAAGCCCCACTACACCTCAGATTTAACAAAGGTATGATTCTCAATTTGTAATATGCACACCATCAGCCTGGTAGTCATTACTTGTGCGTCTTTTACATCTTGGTTTGGAGTTTTTATTTGTTTATTCAATCCATTATTAAATTGTAGTTGACTTGATGGAAAAATAACATTATTGGTACTTTTATATAGAAAATAATAGTCACTCTTGTGGAAGTTCTACTTCATCTTTTGATAGAAAATAATTCAAACTGGACACTCACAAATGTTATAGGCCTTAATAAACAATCAGAAGATAGTTTCACTGAGTTTAACTGAGCATCTGGCTTTGCTTGATGTTATAAATATTTTGCATTTTTTCCTTTAATGGTTTTGATGGTAATTTTGTGTGCCAATTGGCAAGGTAGCATTACTTAGTATTTTGGTCAAACACTAGTCTAGATGTTTCTATGAAGCTATTTTGTAGATGGATCAACATTTATAGTCAAACATTTTTAATACATTTTCTTCCCCTTGAGAAGTATTGTTTAAAAATTAAATTTAAAAAGACCATAAAACAATGTTTCTTATGATACCTTAATTATTTTCTAGAGATTTTAATTCACAAAAAGATAAATTAAAAAAAAATGACTTGACTGTTATGTGCTAGATGAAGTGAGCTTGTTATAAAATACAAATGATAGAGAAAAATACAAATAGTAGGAATATAAACTGGTGCAGTCACTGTGGAGAACAGTATGGAGGTTCCTTAAAAACGAAATAGAATTACCATATGACTTTGCAATCCTATTTCTGGGCATATATCTAGAGAAAACTGTATTTGAAAAGATGCATATAGCCCTGTTCACTGCAGCAATATTTGCAACAGACAAGATGTGGAAGCAGCTTAAATGTCCATTGACAGATGAATGGATAAAGATGATGTGGTGCCTATT
The DNA here is from genome assembly GCF_910594005.1 of Cervus elaphus. Lineage (NCBI taxonomy): Eukaryota > Metazoa > Chordata > Mammalia > Artiodactyla > Cervidae > Cervus > Cervus elaphus. The sequence continues at coordinate 28,582,254 of NC_057845.1, forward strand.
TGCAATGGAATATTACTCAGCCATAAAAAAGAAGGAAATAATACCATCTGAAGCAACATGAATGAACCTAGAGATGATCATACTAAGTGAAGCAAGACAAAGACAAATATAATCTGATATTGCTTATATATAGAATCTGCAAAAATGATACAAATGAAGTTACCTACAAAACAGAAAATAATAAACCCACAGCATTGAAAAAAACTTATGGTTACCAAAGGGGAAAGGGAGAGGAGGGACAAATAGTAATTTCATATTCACATAAATACAAGACTATATATAAAATAGATAACCAACAAGGATGTAACATGAAGCACAGGGAACTATATTCAATATTTTAGAATAATCTATAAGGGAAAAGACGTTTTAAACATGTATATTATAAAACTGAATCACTGTTCTGTACCTCTGAATCTAGCACAGCATTGTAAATCAACTACAAGTAAAAAAAATACAAATGAGACTTAGCTGCTCCTTTCCAGAAAGACCCTCTGTATGCAAAATTTGACCTACAGACATGTAACAGATGACTATGTTTTTGTGGCTTGAGAAGACATAAATTCGGTAAAAGTTTGCAGTTACAGTGTCAGAAAAAAAAATAATAACTATTGAGAACCATAAAGAAACAATCTGTTTTTTTGGTAGAAGTGTTCATTTCAATGAAAGAGAAGTATTTTAAAGTAGCATCTTTTGAAAGCAAAATCCCTGTTGATGAAGGTATAGATTCACTGACTACCACAGAAATATTGGAATGTCCATTAGAATACAAATGCATTTTCCTAAACTTCATTTTATAAAATGAAATTTTCTCTTGCTCTAGATCTTCAGCTGTATATTAAAGGCCTATTTTCTAAACCCTAAATGACTATTATAAATTATCCAAAATTATTTTTCTAAAGTCAATATTGCCAAAGAATTTTTAAATGAGCTAGAAAGAAACTGTATTTTTAAAACATCATAAAACAAACTGACCAAACCATCACTGTTCTGCTGCTGCTACTAAGTTACTTCAGTCCTGTCTGACTCTGTGCGATCCCATAGACGGCACCCACCAGGCTCCCCCGTCCCTGGAATTCTCCAGGCAAGAACACTGGAGTGGGTTGCCATTTCCTTCTCCAATGCATGAAAGTGAAAAGTGAAAATGAAGCCGCTCAGTCGTGCCAGACTCTTAGTGACCGCATGGACTGCAGCCTATCAGGCTCCTCCCATGGGATTTTCCAGGCAAGAGTACTGGAGTGGGGTGCCATTGCCTTCTCCACGTCACTGTACAGGTTCTAACAATAATTTATTTCTAGTCAAGATGTTTCTTTTCATATGTCACAAACACACGAACTTCTCTAAAGAGCATCCATTTAATTCTACATGATTCTATAGTTATGTCAGTTCACCTCCAAAATTTTTAGTTGATAAATATTTTGAGGGACATATTTAATCCATAACAATATTGTGAAAAATTAATAACATGATACTATGCTTAGCATTATTTCATTAAATAAAGACATGAGTAAATGTATTTTTTCTATAATCTTATCAACTACCTCAACAGTAAGGACCTAATGGTTACCATTAGTAATCATGTCACTCTCTTTTTACTCACTGCTCTTGAAATGGACCCCTTTGTAGTTATTTTGACTTATTTTCCTGATGCTTGGGAAATGACCCTGGTTACACTCACATTTCATGAATTAGTGCATTTATGTGAGGACAAATTTATCTTCAAAATTAACATTCTGGATTATAACTCTTTAATCTGTTCAATAAACTGTCACAACCTTTCTATTTTATCTCTGAAATGTCTCCAATTCGTTTGTCTTTCTCCATCTTCATAGCACCACTTAAATTTAGAATCTTACATTTCTGGGGTACATTCCTCCTTCATTTTCCCAGCTCTGGAATATATAATTTTCTACCTTTTCCTCCAAACTAAAAATTATCTTTTTATAAAAAAATATTGCTAGAATTGTGCATATTCGGCACACGCACAAACATACATACAAATACACATGCACATGCCACATTCAATATTTTGCTGAGAAAGATTTGTGTTCCAAAATAACAGAAGAGAATTCCTCCTCCCAGTAGCTAGTTGCCTCCAATAAGAAAAATGAAGAAACTGAGCAAAGAATGCTCAATCTATGCCCTTAAATAGCAAAATCAGATGCCATTTAAAATACTCCAGGTAAGAAAGGGGCACAGAGAGAACAATCACCTGAAACTATTTGATCTCACCTCTGACATGAAAATAAAATCAGGCTTAAGGGGAAGAGATCCCCTTCATGCTAGTCAGTTATTTTCTTTTGGAAATATTTAGTTGGTTGTCAAATAGCATTGGGGTGATGCCAACTATCTATAACAATAATTTTATTCCCCCCTTCATAAGTACATTAACTGAACTAAATCAAAGGCCTCTTTGCACCCAAGACTAAAAATTCAACCATGTGTTCATTACTCAATACAAACTCTCTTTTAATCAAATCTTTAAGGAGAAATCAAATGCCATTGCAAGTGCTAGTCCAATAATGTTAATTTTTGAAAGAACTAAAATCCAAAATAAAAATATTTGACCACGTGTCAATTGTATTCCAAATTAATTAAATTATAAAATACATCTTCATTTACTCACTTATAATTTTGAGTCTGAGCCACAGGACCTCTTCGTGTATGAGTAGAGTAAGGTCTTTCAGCAGTTAAAGATAGAGAATAACATGAACAGCAATAATTTTTCAGAATCTCAGAAATTGCATTATCTCAATACCAAATCCCCAGTGAATCTCACTGTTAAGGATTATAATGAGTTACTCAGACACACAACATAAAACCTAGATCTTCATACCCACATTTAGGAAACAATCTTCAGATTCTAGAGTACATATCTCACAAAACATTATGTACTCAAAACTCAGTTTTAACCATAATCCAGCTCTAACCTTAATTGCTGAGCTATCTTTTTACTTGCTTAGAATCCATGAGTTAAGCTGTGTACATAAACTTAATTGGGGGAAATATCTTAGCAGAATGGTTATTGTGCATTTTTTGTGGGGTAGGGGAAGGAAGGTGTCTATTTATTCTTAGTATCTTTTTCTAAGAATATCGTATTGGATGGGACGTACTACTGATTTTTTCAAAATTAAAAAATTTGTAATGCTAGAAGTCCTGATCACCTTCTCTGTATTAAAATCTTTATATGGGCTTTTTTGAGCTCTTGAATTTTGCATTTCAATGAGCCCTGCCTGGTGAATCTGACAACCATGTCTCATGTGCTGACTGACATTTTATGTCCGGTGCCACAGTTTCTTTATAGTATTTTATAATTTACATATGCATCAGTGATTATGAGAGTGCCTATGTCCACATGGCTTTCCCATTAGAGAGGTTCATCACGCTTTGGATTTGATAAACTAATTGAATAGACACAATCAGTTCAAAGTTGTATTCCTTTTACAAGTAATATTAAAGATCTTGTATATATTTAAGCACATTTTGTACTTCTGCTTTCCATGAAAAATATCTGTTCATAAGTTTGGTATAATTATTATCAGATTTTTTTTTTTCAAATTTTATGAGCACTTTCAGTTATGGAACTCAGCCCTTTGTGATTTCATTTGCAGCTACATTTACCTCTGTTTTCATTTACTTCATTATTGGTATTGTCTTTACTATTACCAAAGAGGTTCTAAAAATATTTTTAGGATATCATTTACATACAATTAATTTAGCATTTTTTAGTGAAAAGAATCTATAAATTTTGATAAATGCATACAAACACATAACTACCACAATCAAGGTCAGTTCAATTCAGTTCAGTCACTCAGTCATGTCCAACCCCATGGACTGCAGCACGCCAGGACTCCCAGTCCATCACCAACACCCAGAGTTTACTTAAATTCCTGTCCATTGAGTCGGTGATGCCATGCAGCCATCTCATCCTCTGTCACCCCCTTCTCCTGCCTTTCCCAACATCAGGGTCTTTTCCAATGAGTCAGCTCTTCACATAAGGTGGCCAAAGTATTGGAGTTTCAGCTTCAACATCAGTCCTTTCAATGAATATTCAGGATTGATCTCCTTTAGACTGGTTGTATCTCCTTGCAGTCCAAGGGACTTTCAAGAGTCTTCTCCAACACCACAGCTCAAAAGCATCAATTCTTCGGTGCTCAGCTTTCTTTATAGTCCAACTCTCACATCCATACATGACTACTGGAAAAAACATAGCCTTGACTAGACAGACCTTTGTTGGCAAAGTAGTGTCTCTGCTTTTCAATATGCTGTCTAGGTTGGTCATAACTTTTCTTCCAAGGAGTAAGTGTTTTTTAGTTTCATGGCTGCAGTCACCATCTGCAGGGATTTTGGAGCTCCGCCCCCAAAAATAAAGTCTGCCAGTTTCTCCATCTATTTGCCATGAAGTGATGGGCCAGATGCCATGATCTTAGTTTTCTGAATGTTGAGCTTTAAGCCAACTTTTTCACTCTCCTCTTTCACTGTCATCAAGAAGCTTTTTTGTTCTTCTTTGCTTTCTGTCGTAAGGGTGGTGTCACCTGCATATCTGAGGTTATTGATATTTCTCCTGGCATTGTGATTCCAGTTTGTGATTAATCAAGGTAGAAGAGTTTTATTACCCCTTGCATGGGCAGTTTAAGGTATCTCACTCGTTTGAGATAGGGTTTCACATAGGAATATTATTTTATGATTTTAAAATTACTAAGGTCAAAGTATCCTCTCTAAATTCTAAAGACTTCATCTAAATCCTAAAGACCACATCTTGGTCTGTCTCATGAAATTTTATTGTTCTCCTCAAATAGCGTCTTTCTTCTTTGTTTCTCCTATTTTTAACCCATGAAGTAGAAAATACGTCATTTTGGGGGAAATATCACCTTTCAGTGGTCTTTATACCCAGTGGTGGTATGCTGTCACTGCCAGGCCTACAACTCTGTATTCGTCTTTAACTCTGAAATCTATCACACACATGGCCTTTGTGGCAATAAAGGGGATTAAAAAAGATATTAAACTTTTATATCTCTTTCTTTCCTATTTCACATGCACATTCTCTTCAATCCTGACTTATTAGCTCTTCACTTGTGAAAGGTGAGTCAGGAAAAATGCCTCCCTTCATGCAGTATTTGACTGACTTGTCTCTTTCTTTCTTTTTTTTTTTTTTGATTGACCAATCAAGAAAATGATTTATATATGCACTTAGTGAATTTATTTAGAAAATTTGAAAGCAAGTTCATGAACTGTTAAGGTTTTCCCAGTTGTCCCAGTGAAAGCTTGTCTTCTAGAACTATTCTTATCTGCTAGTAGGTACGCTTATCCAATATTGTGAGACAAATGTGGAGGTTGAGAGTAGAACAGCCACAGCAAGGTGTTCAGTTGCAAATGACATTGTAAAGAATGCAAGTATTAGAGGAGAAGCAGTTTGAATTGTCAGGATCCAGAAGTAGTTCAGTTCAGTTCAGTCGCTCAGTCGTGTCCGACTCTTTGCGACCCCATGAACCGCAGCACACCATCACCAACTCCTCCCTGTCCATCACCAACTCCCAGAGTCCACCCAAACCCATGTCCATTGAGTCGGTGATGCCATCCAATCATCTCATCCTCTGTCGTCCCCTTCTCCTCCTGCCCTCAATCTTTCCCAGCATCAGGGTCTTTTCAAATGAGTCAGCTCTTCACATCAGATGGCCGAAGTATTGGAGTTTCAGCTTCAACATCAGTCCTTCCAATGAACACCTAGGACTGAGCTTTAGGATGGACTGGTTGGATCTTCTTGCAGTCACCATCTATAGTGATTTTGGAGCCCAGAAAAATAAAGTCAGCCACTGTTTCCACTGTTTCCCCATCTATTTGCCATGAAGTAAGTCTGTTGAAAATTACAGTAGAAGTGTCAGGTTGTCAATAAAAATAGCATTTATGGGTTTTAAAACATATTTCAAATCTAATTTATGATGATTATTTCTCATTCCAAATTAATCATTCCCCCATGTAATTGATTGTGTACGTTAAATGTTGTATTCAACTTCTTAAAGGAAGGACCCCAAAAGGTAATCCTTGTGCTCCCCAAATCTGGATATCCTCTTGCTATGGTCTGAATGTCTGTGTCCTGCCAAAATTCTTATGTGGAAATCATAACCCCCACGGTGATGATATTAGAAGACAGGGTGTTTGTGAGGTGATTAAGTCATCAAGGTGAAGCCATCATGATTGGGATCACAGTTTTCATAAAAGAAGCCCCATAGATATCTCATGCACATTCCGCCTTGTGAAAACATATACAAGAAGACAGAAGTCTGTGAACCAGCAATTGAGCCTCTGTCAGTACATTGATCTTGGACTTCTCAGCCATCAGGGCTGTGAGAAATAATTGTGTTGCTTATAAGCCACCCAATCTCTGGCATTTTGTTATAATAGCCCAAATGGATTAAGATATTAATTGCTCTAATATCAACATCTGTTCAAATTTCCACCTGCCAGGAAGAAAGTCAGAATTTGTTTTTATTCTCTCGAGCACTTCCTTTGTCATGATTGTTTAGACACTTCTTTCCATGCTGCTTTGTGGGCTGTAATAAAAATGTTAACATCCTATGCATCTTAATCATACACTGTGCTTTTCTAGGCTAATGTCATTGTCCTAATTAGATCAAAGCCATTTTCATCACCATTCTACAGATATGAAAACAGAGAATAGAGAGTTCAATCATATCTAGGTCAAGTTTGCATGGTTAGTTGAGGTCTAGTATCTTTGTACTTAATCACTGCATTATCCTGAGAATTTGTATTTAATCTCAAATATAAGAACTATGATTCCAAGTTGTCAATTTATTATTTTATGCCCTTTGAATTTGAACTATGTATCTAAAATGCCCTTTCTTCTTTATCTCTTATTCTTTTATCAGTGTCTTCTCAAAAATACAGTGAATAATGTATATAGAAATATTCTATTGCATAATGTCTTATCAAAACTTTGTCCTGGAAGTACCTCATGTATCACTTAACATAATGGAAGACATTAGGAAGAGAAGAGATCTTAGCATGTGCATAAACTTAAAGAATATGAAAACAAGTATGAATCCAGATTTTAAAGCAATTAGCAGGTCAGGATATCCACTAGGAAATACTTTATTCTAACAACAGAATGGATTCAGGGGATTTGGTTCCTTCACTTTCTTGTCAGAAAATAATGAGATGCAGTGTTTCATAAATTATAAAACAAGTGCTGGTTTGAGAATGACAAGAGTTTTGGAATGCTTTTGTGGCATGTATGGAGTCACGAATAGCCCCTTGCCATCACTTGTTAAACAAAACTCAGGTGCAATCAGATCAGATTAGTGCACAGTAAGTTGCAATTGAAACTCTTTTACATTGTCTTCCATCTGGCTAGACAATATCCAATCCAGTATATTTTAATAATACCAAGTACAGGGTTAATATATTTAATCCATATTAGAATCATCTCTTGTTGAGTCTACATATTCTCTGATCCCTTAAGATCTAAATTAACATTGAAAATGCAAAGTAAAATGAAGCTATAAAGAAATGTTGATGTCTTTTCTTTCCAAAACTGCATATTTAAAACAGTTCTCTGAAAAGAGTCTATATAGTGAATTTCAGGCTTGCTATTACTCATAAAGTTAGTACCCAATGTCTTATTTGGCTAGATGAAAGAAATGAGTCAGTTATAATAATTTACTTTTGTATAACACTTGGAAGCTTGTAAACTGTTTCATATATCAGGAGTAGAAAACAGCTACCCCCTCCAGGATTCTTGCCTGGGAAATCCCATGGAAGAGGAGCCTGGCAGGCTGCAGACCATAGGGTTGCAGAGTCGGACCCAACTGAGGACTGAGCATGCACAAATGTTTGATGTTGTTATACTTAGACTTGTTATCTTTTTAATACCATTTTATAGTTGAAGAAAATTAAATTTAAAGATGTTAAAACTATGCCTATGGACTTACATCTAGTTTGTGATAGAATTTCTCTTTCTGTCTCTGTCTCTCTAATTTCACTTCAGGTACTTTTGCTTTCATCACAAAGGCTTGCTTTTTAGTTAACCTTCTAGCTTGTAAACATTTCCAAAATATTGTCGTCATGGATACTTTTAAAAAGCATTTAATTGTGAAGAGGATGAGATACTAATGTTTATTCTCCTGTATTTCTTATACTTTATAAGGTATTTGAAGGGATTATTCTTTTAATGAAATAAGGATTTATAACATTTCTCTGTGTCACTGGTCATACATTAATAATTCACTGGATATGAGCTCATGTGAAAAGTGTAGTATAAATTCAAGTGAGTTTTCCCTCTGATTTGGTACAATGCATGCTATATAATCACTGTGATATATCTGAATAAAACTTTTGTGGGAATCTCTGATATAGTTTCACCATTGTATTTTCTGGATATACTTTTAGCTTTGAAATATCATTTCTTTTACTTTTGTGGTGTCATTTCTTTGCTTGGTGTTAATGATAATAGTCCATTTAAGTTTAACACTTTTACAACCAGTACTATCAAAAACAGGAGGGCAACTTCTATCTAAATTATATGAGTTCAAAAAAATAACTCAGTTTTTATATGTGTATAAACATATATACTGCATATTATATTATTGTGCTTCCCTGGTGGTTCAGATGGTAAAGAATCTGCCTGCAATGTGGGAGACTCAAGTTCAATCCTTGGGTCAGGAAGACCTCCTGGAGAAGGAAATGGCAACCCACTCCAATATTCTTGCCTGGGGAATTCCATGGACAGAGGAGCTTGATGGACTCTAGTCCATATGGTTGCATTATATTATTAACATGCATATATTCAATAAAAGTAATGCTCATTCATTATAATGAATGAAAGTCACACACCAATTCTTCACTTGTAAATGCTCAACATAAAGTAGGCAATTTCCACTTTCTCTGGTATTGTAATAATCCTAAAAAGCCCATGTAGGCTGAAAGCACGAAAAGTCATTTTAATAGGAAAAAAATATGATTATTTCAGTTCAGTTCAGTTCAGTTCAGTCGCTCAGTCACGTCTGACTCTTTGTGACCCCATGAACCGCAGCCTGCCAGGCCTCCTTATCCATCACCAACTCCTGGAGTTTACCCAAACCCATGTCTACTGAGTCAGTGATGCTATCCAACCATCTTATCCTCTGTCATCCCCTTCTCCTCCTGCCTTCAATCTTTCCCAACATCAGGGTCTTTTCAAATGAGTCAGCTCTTCCCATCGGGTGCTCAAAATATTGGAGTTTCAGCTTCAACATCAGTCCTTCCAATGAACACCCAGGGCTGATTTCCCTTAGGATGGACTGGTTGCAGTCCAAGGGACTCTCAAGAGTCTTCTCCAACACTGCAGTTCAAAAGCATAAATTCTTCTGCACTCAGCTTTCTTTATAGTCCAACTCTCACATCCATACATGACCTTTACAAATTCTATTCAGAACATTAAAACTCATTGTAAATTATTAAAAATGGACTAAAAATAGCAAAAATATTATTTATTCAATACACTGTTATTTTAAAACTTTAGTGACATTGAAAAGCTTTTTATCTTTCGCAAGAAAAAACTCATCAAGAGTAGTCTGAATGATATTTGCCTTCACTATTTGATACGTAGTAGACACAGAGTGAAGAACTTGCCTAAGTCTCAGCCAATTATCAGACTTATTCTAAATTTGGGTCAGCTTCCAACTTTGACTTTTGTATTTCAATGTTGTGCAGTGTCTCTGTAAGTGCTTTTAATGTGAAGGTTTTCTATTTGTTTGTTCGTTTTCTAGTCATCTCCTCTAGGATATCTTTATCCTTTTCTTCAAACTACGTTCTTTGTTTATGTCTATTAAGTTTGCCTTCAGTAAGATTCTCTGTATCCATAGTTGGAATTCCCTGAATGACAGCAGTGTTGATAGCCAATATTTAGTTATTTTTTCTGTAACCCCATTCACATGTGAATTCCTACCAGAGCCATCGCTGTTGATTTCTTTGTGCTCTTTTATTTTTGTTGGCCAGCGTCCTCTCTGGACTATTCAGTTTTATGCAATATCATGTGACTTTATTACTGAGAGACAAGAAAGCAACACAACTGAATGCTTTATGTTTGTGTGTAAACTAGGTAACAGATGTGCAGACTTTGAAAGAAGTGACATGTCTGTCACAGCTGTTTTGACATAAATGACTTTTGGACTGAATAGCTCACAGCAAAATTTGCTCTTCATGGAATTACACACAGTTAATATACTATGGTAACAGACATTTGAATCTTTTTGTTGGGAGACTGGAGTTATTTAAATCACTAAACCATGATAATAGAGGTCCGCATGTATCAAGATCATGAAAAGTGAGGCCTGCCTATATTACAGTTTTGACATATCCTGCTGTATTTGTGCTCTACCCAAATGAACTTTTGATACAGCATATATTTTCTTAACAGATTCCCCAAAGCATACATTATGCCAAATTTCCTTTTGGAAAGGCATACCTACTTATGTTTTTAACAACTTTATGAGTATGAAAGAACCCCTTCAAATCCCCCAAATCATCCATTTGTTAAACGAGTGGTATCTAGTTTAATTATATGAAAAAAATAGTTCAAATCTACTGATAAACACAATTTATAAATTATCTAATTGGTCAAGGAAAAAACATGTTCTTACACTCAGTCTCTTCTGAAGGTGCCATTAACATCCTCCTTGAGGAATAAAAATTACTTCTTATCTTGGATATATTTCCAATATATATTCTTCCTCTATACAAAGGTGTAAAAAATTAGTAATAGAAGCTTCCACTAAACAGAATTAGGAGATTAGAAGGGAGGATCTTAACCCTGAGGCTTGGCATAGGCCAACAGGAAGAACAAGAGAATGCACTTGTCATAGAAAACACATTCTTCCAATAATACCAGAGATGACTTTACACATGGACATTACTTGATGGTCAATACAGAAATCAGACTGATTATATTCTTTGCAGCCAAAGACGGAGAAGCTTTATACAATCAGCAAAAAATAAAAAAAAAAAAAATAAGAAGACCTGGCTCAGATCATCAGCTCCTTATTGCAAAATTCAGGCTTAAGGAAAGTAGGAAAAATCACTAGGTCATGCAGGGATGACCTAAATCAAATATGATTATACAGTGGAAGTGACAAATAGACTCAAAGGATTAGATCTAATAGAGTGCCTGAAGAAATATGGACACAGGTTTGTAACATTCTACAGGAGACAGTGACCAAAACCATCCCCAAGGAAAAGTAAAGCGAGAAGGCAAAATGATTGTCTGAGGAGGCCTAACAAATAGCTGAGAAAAGAAGAGAAATGAAAGGAAAAGAGGAAAATAAAACCAACTGAATGCGGAGTTCCAGGGACTGGCAAGGAGACATAAGAAGCCTTCCTAAGTGATCAATGCAAAGAAATAGAGAATAGAATAGAAATAGAAAAAAAAAAAATAATAGAATGGGAAAGAGATCTCTTCAAGAAAAGTGGAGATACCCAGGAAACATTTCATGCAAAGATGAGCACAATAAAGGAAAGAAATGTAGGCACCTAACAGAAGCAAAAGAGATTTAGAAGAGGTGGCAAGAATACACAGAAAAATTATTTAAAAAGAAAAAGATTTTTAATGATCCAGATAACCATGATGGTGTGATCACTCACCTAGGGCCACGTATCCTGGAGTTTGAAGTCAAGTGGGGCTCAGGAAGCGTCACTAAGAAGAGAGCTAGTGGAGGGGATGGAGTTCCAGTTGAGCTACTTCAGATCTTAGAAGATGATGCTATGAAAGTGCTGCATTCAATATGCCAGCAAATTTGGAAAACTCAGCAGTGGCCACAGGAATGGAAAAAGTCAGTTTTCACTCCAAGCCCAAAGAAAGGCAATGCAGATTACCACATAATTGTGCTTACTTCACATTCTAGCAAGGTAATGCTCAAATCCTTCAAGAGAAGCTTCAATAGGGTGTGAACTGAGAGTTTCCAGATGTACAAGCTGGATTTAGAAAAGCCAGAGGAACCAGAGATCAAATTGCCAACATCTGTTGGATCATAAAAAAGCAAGAGAATTCCAGAAAAACATCTATTTTTGCTTTATTGACTAAAGCTTTTGACTGTGTGGATGGCAACAAACTGAAAAATTCTTCAAGAGATGGGAATACCAGACCACCTTACCTTCCTCATGAGAAACCTACATGCAGGTCACGAAGCAACAGTTAGAAGATATGGAACAAGGGCCTGGTTCAAAATTGGAAACGGAGTATGTAAAGGTTATATACTGTCACCCTGTTTATTTAACTTATACAGAGTGTACATCATGAAAAATGCAGCATGGATGGAGCACAAGCTGGAATCAAGATTGCCGGGAGAAATATCAATAACCTCAGATGTGCAGATGATGCCATCCTCATGGCAGAAAGTGAAAGGAACTAAAGAGCCTCTTGATGAAAGTGAGAGAGTGAAAAAGCTGGCTTAAAACTCAGCATTCAAAAACTAAGATCTTGGCATCTGGTCCCATCACTTCATGGCAAATAGATGGGGAAACAATAGAAACAGTGACAGATTTTATTTTCTTGGGTTCCAAAATCACTGTGCCTGGTGACTATAGCCTTGAAATTAAAAGACACTTGCTCCTTGGAAGAAAAGCTATGACAAACCTAGATAGCATACTAAAAACCAGACAATACTTTGCCAACAAAGGTCTGTCTAGTCAAACTATAATTTTTCCCATAGTCATGTGTGAATGTGAGAGTTGGACTGTAAAAAATGCTGAGCACTGAAGAATTGATGCTATGAACTGTGGTGTTGGAGAAGACTCTTGAGAGTCCATTGGACTGCAAGGAGATCCAGTCAGTCCATCTTAAAGGAAATCAGTCCTCAATATTCATTGTAAGGACTGATGTTGAAACTGAGTCTCCAATACTTTGGCCACCTCATGTGAAGAGTAAATTCACTGGAAAAGACCCTGATGCTGGGAAAGATTGAAGGCAGTAGGGGATAACAGAGGAGGAGATGGCTGAATGGGATCACTGACTCAATGGGCTTGAGTTTGAGCAAACGCAGGGAGATGGTGAATGACAAGAAAGTCTGGTGTGCTGCACTCCTTGGGTTTGCAAAGAGTTGGACAAGAGTGAGCAACTGAAAAACAACAAAAATCCACATCTGAGTTCATTGTGACTCATTGGTTTATTGCCAGTCTGAAGTTTGAAGGTATGCATTTTTTTTTTTTTTTGGACCCAAGTTCATGCCCTGTTTGTGTTTGAAACTTTCCAAATTTTATTCAGAACCCATTTTAACATTTTATATTTTGGGTTAAGGCCTTGTTTTGTATATGAGTCTCAATTGGCATTTAGGCCTGATTTTGATATCAGACTGTTCAATTGAAGCAGTTTGACACCTTCAACTCACTCCTTTCGGAATATAGGTTATTTTTCTGAAATGGTGCTGGTTTTTCAACCTATGACCTGTTCCTTCATAAAGGGCTGTTCTCTGGACTGGCCTGGCTCTGCTAGGATCATGCTGTCTCCTCAGAATAGGCTAGGGTTAGCTTCCAAACTGTTTGAACTGAGCTGTTTGCATTGTAAACTGCTAGAGTTCTGTTTACTCTAGAGAAAAAAACCTCTGAGAAATGAAACCCCAGTTATCTTAATACTTTGTGGGCACCCCTGACCTATGGTTCTTCTTGCTGTTCATTTTTAACTAAATGAGCTGACTTGATCAAAGGAAATTTAGAATATCCATCACCATTATGGGCAACTTTTGAAATCCCCTAACTTAATTTTCTTAAAGCCAAATTGGATAACAATAACTCAAAAATTTGCAGAATGGAGTGGAATGCTTATTTCAACTGATAATTTGCAGCTTCCCAATGTTAGTGTTAGTTGCTCAGTCATGTCCAACTCTTTGTGACCCCATGGATTGTAGTCTGCCAGGATTCTCTGCCCATGGAATTCTCCAGGCAAGAATACTGGAGTGGGTAGCTGTTCCCTTCTCCAGGGGATCTTCCCGACCCAGGGGTTGAACCCCCATTTCCTGCACTGCAGGCAGATTCTTTACCATCTGAGTTACCAGAGAAACTGGTTTCCCCATGTTGAAACAAAGGATAAAAGAAAAAGATAAAATGCTCTTCCTCAGTTTGTCTCAAGCTCCACCTCTGGTACCGTATTATCTCTCTTCCTTGCTTCTCCTGGATGGACAGACTCTATGCAAGGTGCCCTCTTCCCCTCTCTTCTATGACCTCTCTGACTCCTTTGCAACCTCCGTCTCCCCATACTAGTTCCCTAGCCAAACTTCCTCTTTACTCAGAAATCCTCCCTACTCCCTTTTCCTCTGAACATCTCAGAACCTGTCCCTTTAAAATCAAGCTTTCTGAGGATCCAGAGACAAAACTCTTAATTTCGTACATTCCCGGGACTAAGGTTGCACTTCAAGCCATAGTCAAATATTTTCCCCAAATAACCAAAGATCATCACATATTGACTGAAGAATTTCATATAGTTATTCAAACTCATCCACCTGGTTTCCCTGACTTCTATCAGCTAGTTTATATGATTGCCAGTGAAGAAAGGGCCCAGCATTGGATGAAAGCTACTAACTGGAAAAATCCTGAAAGGTCTCTAGACTTACAGCTGGGAGACCAGGCTGCTAATTTATCAGATGATCAGTCTCAGGAAATGACTAGGTGTCTTCCTTGAACAATTCGTAAGGCTTTTTCACAGTCTGTTAATTGAAACGAAATTTAAGTTTTCATGCAAATACCTGATAAACTTTTTCATGAAGTGAAAAGTGAAAGTGTTAGTTGCTCAGTCAAGTGTGACTCTTAGCGACCCCATGACTGTAACCCATCAGGCTCCTCTGTCCATGGAATTCTGCAGGCTAGAACACTGAGTGGGTAGCCATTCCCTTCTACAGGGGATCTTCCCAACCCTGGGACTGAACCCAGGTCTCCTGCTTTGCAGGCAGATTTTTTACCATCTGAGCCACCTGGGAAGCCCTGAATTTCTTCATAACTATTATAATTGGCTTCAAATTGTTTTTAAAGAAAATTCTGACCTTCGTTCAGTTATTGATTCCTCTCAGTTCAGTTAATTTCAGTCACTCAGTCATGTCCAACTGCGACCCATGAACTGCAGCACACCAGGCTTCCATGTCCATCACCAATTCCTGGAGCTTGCTCAGACTCATGTCCATCAAGTTGGTGATGCCATGCGAGCATCTCATGCTTTGTCATCCCCTTTTCCTCCTGCCTTCAATCTTTCCCAGCATCGGGTTTTTTCCATTGAGTCAGGTTTTTGCATCAGGTGTCCAAAGTATTGGAGCTTCAGCTTCAGCATCAGTCCATCCAATGAATATTCAGGACTGATTTCCTTTAGGATTGACTGGGTTGATCTCCTTGAAGTCCAAGGGGCTCTCAAGTGTCTTCTCCAAGACCACAGTTCAAAAGCATCAATTCTTCAGTGCTCAGCTTTCTTTATGGTCCAACTCTCACATCCATACATGACTACTGGAAAAGCTATAGCTTTGACTGGATGGACCTTTGTTGGCCAAGTAATGTCTCTGCTTTTTAATATGTTGTCTAGGTTGGTCATAGCTTTTCTTCCAAGGAGCAGGGATCCTTTAAATTCATATTTGCAGTCAGCATCTGCAGTGATTTTGGAGCCCAAGGGGGAAAAAAAGTCTCACTATTTCCATTGTTTTCCCATCTATTTTCCATGAAGTTATGAGACCAGATGCTATGATTTTTGTTTTTTGAATGTTGAGTTTTAAGTCAGCTTTTTCACTCTTTTCTTTCACTCGGATCAAGAAGCTCTTTAGCTCTTCTTCACTTTCTGCCATAAGGGTGTTGTCATCCACATATCTGAGGTTATTGATATTTCTCCCTGAAATATTGATTGATTCCAGCTTTGACTTTATCCCGCCTGGCATTTCACATGATGTACTCTGCATTTAAGTTAAATAAGCAGGGTGACAGTATACAGCCTTGAGGTACTCCTTTCCCAATTTGGAACCAGTTTATTGTTCCATGTCCAGTTCTAATTGTTGCTTCTTGACCCACATACAGATTTCTCATGAGGCAGGTAAGGTAGTCTGGTATTCCCATCTCAAAGAATTTTTCAGTTTGCTGTGACCCACACAGTCAAAGGTTTAGCTAATCAATGAGGCAGGAGTAGGTGTTTTTCTGGAATTCTCTTGCTTTTTCCATGATCCAAAAGATGTTGGCAATTTGATCATTTGTTCCTCTGGCTTTCCTAAACCCACCTTGAACATCTGGAGGTTCTCAGTACACATACTGTTGAAACCTAACCTGGAGAATTTTGAGCAATACTTTGCTAGAGTGTGAGATGAATGCAGTTGTGTAACAGTTTGAACATTCTTTGCCATTGCCTTTCTTTGGGATTGGAATGACAATTGATCATTTCCAGTCCTGAGGCCACTGCCAAGTTTTCCAAATGTGCTGGCATATTGAATGCAACACTTTAGCAGCATCATCTTTCAGGATTTGAAATAGCTCAACTGGAATTCCATCAGCTCCACTAGCCTTGTTTGTAGTGATGCTTCCCAAGGCCTGCTTGTCTTCATACACCAGGATGTCTGGCTCCAGGTGAGTGAGCACAGCATTGTGTGACCCACTCAGGTAGCTCATAATTTGATTTGTATTAATGAGCTGAATTAGGATCTTTTTCTTCTAATAATGACTAGAATGAAATGAGAAAATATGTTCATTCCTAGATTTAGTTAATCTTGCAAACCTGTTTGTTCCACTCTAGATGTGCCATTTCAATGGAAGACTGCAAAAATTCATTCAACACAAACAAATAAAGGTTTTTCAATAAAACCCTCCTAGGTTCTATTATTATTAATATTTCAAAGAGTTATGATGTTAGATAATAGATTATTGTAAATTTAAGCACGTTAGTGGCTTTCAGCCCTCTAACCAGCCTTTCCAACATCCTCCCAATTCTCAATGTACTCTGAGGAGCTGTAAGGGGCTTTTCCCAATACTCCTTCTTAATCATCTTGGAGAAAAATTTCTCCATATTGGGTTGAATATCTTCCAGTTCTATTTGAAAACAGAGCTGCATTCTTGATACTCAGCTCCACTACTGTAAAACAGCCCCTGTGTCAGAGTACTAAAACAATTCAATTGTGGAATCTCTAATGAATCTCAGGAGTTCCTGATCTGAACATATTTCCTTTTGTTCAGGCCTTTTTGAGAAATACACATCCTTTTCTCCTTAGTTATTTTGCCCCTACCCATTAGACTAAGACTTCTTACAGAAGTATCATATTAAAATTTATTTTTCCCAAAAGGGAAAAATGATTCTAGCAATTGAGAGTAGTCATAAAAAAGCCCACCAGGTAAATTAAAAATCACCAATTGATGAAACAGTGATTTTTTTTTTTC
The DNA here is from genome assembly GCF_910594005.1 of Cervus elaphus. Taxonomy (NCBI): domain Eukaryota; kingdom Metazoa; phylum Chordata; class Mammalia; order Artiodactyla; family Cervidae; genus Cervus; species Cervus elaphus. The sequence continues at coordinate 28,599,624 of NC_057845.1, forward strand.
CCACATTGAATCTGCTACCATTTTCCTTATGGGCAAAATCTCCAACTGATACTGGCAAAATTCACAGTGCACTTGCCATGAAGATACAAATAGAACCCTCAAAACGTTGCCCCGGAATGAATCAATACTCCATAAGAAGCCCCTCAAGGCACAAAGTCCCATAATAGAAGATTTCAGGACCTAAGTGTTCATTATCCCTTGTGCTAGCCCCTGTAGCACTCTCATTTTACTGGCAAGGAAACCTAACAGCCAAAAGTAAAGGTCTGTACAGAACCTCTGAGAAATAAACAAGGTTATCCCTGGATACCCACCCTATTGTTACCAATCATTATTTGTAACATCCCTTCTCTCCAAAATTCTTTACCATAATTGGTTATTAAGAATACAATGTATTCTTTAGTATTCCAGTTGATGAAGGGAGACAATACATTTTGTCTTCACTTGGTAAGAAAAATGATTCACCTGGAAAGTAATGCCTCAGGATTTTACTGAGAGTATTCTTTCTCACAAATCTTAAAGGCTGATCTGTATGATATAAAGTTCCCTGGAGGTTCTACTTCATTATAATATGCATGCAAATCATTTGCTTTTTTGCTGTCCTTCTGAAACCTCTATACAGGAGAACAGCATCTACTTGCTAAAGTTTTTAGTATTAAAGACATTTTAAAAATTCAAAGAAAAATAACAATTTGCCCAAAACCAGGGTTGATATTTAGGGCATCTGATATCAGAATGATGGCTACACCTAATTCTGGATAGATTGTATAGTGTCTCACATTTCTCAAAATCCAAAATCAACCATAAACTTGTGCTAGTCAGTTATTGCCAAAATTAGATTCCAAATTTCTCTCTTATGGCCAGACTTTCATATGTTGTACTCAACAACAACAATGCTACCCAATTTTATGGGGAAAAGAAAAAAAAAAAAAAAAACCTCAATGACATAAGAGTCAAGGCTTTAAAGGAGAGCTTGATGAACTGACCTTACCCTGGGTATCCCAATGATCAGGTTTCCTTTCTGTATATGAAAAGGGAATGCCTTTAAAGTACACACTCAAAACCCTGGGCCCACCCTCAAACCTTAGGATGTGATAGCTAGCAACTTGATCCTGTGGCTCGGGGATACACATGAGCAGTCATGGTGACTGCCCTTTCTGTTAAGGCCACTGAGAAAATCCTTGTGGGATCCTCTTGTTTTATTTTTTTTTATTTTACCTTATTCAGTTGAAACTCCCCTGAATTCTTATCACATCAACATTTCTTAGTTGCCAAACCTATCAACATTTCTTAGTCAGTCCCCAAGCCTCCTATGAAGTTTCTTTGTTAACTCTCACATAACTGTTTTATATTATAATTACCTTAACCCACTACTCTTCTCTTCGTCGCTGACAAAGTCCCTCACAACGGCTTGACTGACGAACCACCTCCTGACTTCTTCTGATGATCTATAGGAAATCCCACTGGGTAACACTGATTTCTCGTGGTTCACTAACAGTTTATATTTAAAAAGTGACAATGGCAAATGTGGTGCTGGGTATGCCTTTACAACTCCTTTTGATGTTGTTGAGGCAGCGTCTTTACTTATGGCTACTTTGGCCTAAAAGGCTGAATTATATGTTCTTACAGTACTTTAACTAAGGAGAAAACTGCCAGTATTTATCCTGATAGTAGATAACCTTTTCAGTAGCTGACAATTTTGAAATGTTGTGGAGGCAACATGTCTTTCTTACTTCCAGTGGAAATAAAATTTAATATGGTCCTGGTATTCAGGAATTATTAAACGCAATAATTTAACTTTCCACTTTAGCTATTATTAATGTTCCTGGGGGTTCTACACTTGACTACTTGGAAGCTAAGGAAAATCACCTTGCTGATATTTCCACAGGAATGTTACTCTTGCAGAGACCAATAACAGCCAAATTAGTGTTATGGTCCAAAGCGATAGTCTCCCCAATGATAATTTTGAAAAACTGGCTAGAGAAAGCCACAGTTGGCCTCAGAAAATAAAAATAAACCAAAAATTCAGCAATTATTTGTTTATCAATAGACAAAGCTCTGATTTGAACCAAATGAAAACTCAGTCCTACTGGAAACTATAAAATTCTTATTCTTTACCACTATATATGCATTAAAACTTTGGTCTATTGACCAAACGATGCCTTCATGAATCAGTAGTGGTGGGGAGACATTAAGAAGGCCACAAAATGTACCCATCTCACTTATCCCACTTGTCTGAACTACAACCCAGGGAAGCCTATTAGTACTGCTTCTGGACATTTACCATCACCTAATGGACCATTTGAGGTCTGGCAAATGCATTTCCTACCACTATCTCCATCTCATGGATATAAATATAGTTTAGCTGTAGTCTATATGTTTTCACATTGGACTGAAGCCTTCATTGGCAGAGGGGCTATTGTTTCTTCTGTGACTAAAATCCTTTTAGAAAAGACTATCCCTACCTAGAGAACTCCTCTCAAACTTCACAGTGATCAAGGAACCTGTTTTACTGTCCAGGAACTTCAACATATCTGAACTCTTTGGCTGGTTTTATAACACTTTCAGTGTACTTACCAACCTCAATCCTCTGGTTTCGTGGAACACACCAAGGGCATTTTAAACACTCAGCTGTAAATATGTATAGAGTTTCTCCAAACACCTTAACCAAAGCATTGTCATTGGTTCTTCTAAATCTCAGATTCACTCTTTTGGAAAATATAAGCACACACTTTGAGATAATCACAGGATGTCCGATGAAACTGGCTCCTACTTCTTTTGACTCTCAACTGATAAAAGGAGAAATACTCCAATAGTACAGAGGCCAAATTTCTTCCATTAAAATGGCCATGCTTCTGTACAACAATCTATTCATACTGTGCCCTTGGGAGATGAAGATTTTAAGCATCACTCCCTTGCAACCTGGAGATTCAGTCTATTGGAAAAGACAACTTCAGAACTACCCTTGCTGGAGACGTGTGTATCAGAGACTGCTAAACAACCCTTGCCCTGTCAGCCTCTAAGGAATAGAGTTGGCTTCATGTGGTGCAACTAGAGAAAGTTCTGGACCTTTACCCTACATCATCCTGTGACCTAAAAGTAAAGATTTCCTGGAGCTGAAGCAGAAGACATCAAATGAGACAGCTTCCCCAAGATATCTGGAACAGGCCTGTTGGGAGTTTGTCAAACATGTGATGATAACATAACCCTTCAGTTGATCTGCAAATGTCTACAACCTGAATAAAATATGGTCTTAAGATTTTAAAATATGCCTGAGAATTCTCCTACCTACCCCTCCTTGTTACTTGAATGAGACTTTAATAACTTTCCAATCTGTGCAGTTTTCCTCCTGCATGAGATACTACTAACAAGTAAAATCCTTCCTAATATTGAGGAGCAAAGTGTTGGTGGAACTAGAAAACCAGACTCTTGATCAGTGATGCTGGTAGAGAAAGATATTGATCTATTAAGAAAAGTTTAAAAAAAGAGAGATAATAATAAACAAGGCACATTAAATAGAGCTGGGAGATCAGAAGGGGACATTCTCACACCCAGTGACCACAGCAGAGTCCAGTGAGAAAACCAAGATCCATCTTCTTTCTTAGACAGAATTCAGCCAGTGAAAAGCATGGACTCTTTGTCTACCACATCTCTCTCAACTTCCTTTTCCTCTCTATAAAACCCTCTTTCCCTTGCCTTGTTCGGACTTGCAAGTTGGTTGCCATAGTTTAAGATTCTGTAATTGGAATTCTCTGCTGATCTCAAATAAATCCATTTTGCTGGAATACTACCTGGCACTGTATTTGTTTTAGGTCAACAAACGTGACAAGAAAAGTTTTCCTCTTGCAGACGCATATACTGGGACAATTTAAGAAGATGATTTAAAAATGGCAAAAGGTTGTATAATGATAGCTTCCATTAAAGGGTACCAATGCATGAAGGATACTGTGTGTGTGCTCAGTCGTTCAGTCATGTCCAGTCTTTTGGGACCCCGTGGACTGTAGCCCACCAGGCTTCTCTGTCTATTTCCCAGGCAGTAATACTGGGGTGGACTACCCTTTCCTCCTTCCCAACACAGACATCTAACCCACATCTCCTGCATTGGCAGGCATATTATTTACCTTTGAGGCACCTGAGAAGCTGGTTCAGTTCAGTTCAGTCCCTCAGTCATGTCTGACTATTTGCGATCCCATGGACTGCAGCACGCCAGGCCTCCCTGTCCATCACCAACTCCCGGAGTTTACTCAAACTCATGTCCTTTGAGTTGGTGATGCCATCCAACCATCTTATCCTCTGTCGTCCCCTTCTCCTCCTGCCTTCAATCTTCCCCAGCACCAGGGTCTTTTCAAATGAGTCAGTTCCTCACATAAGGTGAACAGAGTCCTGGAGCTTCAGCTTTAACATCAGTCCTTCCAATGAATATTCAGGACAGATTTCTTTTAGTATGGACTAGTTGGATCTCCTTGAAGTCCAAGGGACTCTCAAGAATCTTCTCCAACACCACAGTTACAAAACATCAATTCTTCGGTGCTCAGCTTTCTTTATAGTCCAACTCTCATTTCCATACATGACAACTGGAAAAACCATAGCTTGGACTAGATGGACCTTTGTTGGCAAAGTAATGTCTCTGCTTTTTACTATGCTGTCTAGGTTGGTCAAAATTTTTCTTCCAAGGAGTAAGTGTCTTTTAATTTCATGGCTTCAGTCACCATTGGCAGTGATTTTGGACCCCCCCCCCAAAAAAAAAATAAAGTCTGTCACTGTTTCCACTGTTTCCCCATCTATCTGCCATGAAGAGATGGGACCAGATGCCATGATCTTAGTCTTCTGAATGTTGAGCTTTAAAGCAATTTTTTTCACTCTCCTTTTTCACTTTCATCAAGAGGCTCTTCAGTTCTTCTTCACTTTCTGTCATAAGGGGGGTGTCATCTTCATTTCTGAGATTATTAATATTTCTCCTGGAAATCTTGATTCCAGTTTGTGCTTCATCCAGTTCAGCATTTCTCATGATGTACTATGCATGTAAGTTAAATAAGCAGGGTGAAATATACAGCCTTGACAAACTCCTTTTCCTATTTGGAACCAGTCTGTTGATCCATGTCCAGTTCTAACTGTTGCTTCTTGACCTGCATACAGATTTCTCAAGAGGTAGGTCCGGTAATCTGGTATTCCCATCTCTTTCAGAGTTTTCCACAGTTTTTTGTGATCCTCATAGTCAAAGGCTTTAGCATCAACAAGTGGTCAATACCGAAATCAGATTGATTATATTCTTTGTAGCTAAAGATGGAGAAGCTCTATACAGTCAGCAAAGTCAAGATTGGGAGCTGACTGTGGCTCAGACCATGAACTCCTTATTGCCAAATTCAGACTTAAATTGAAAGAAAGTAGGGAAAACCACTAGACCATTCAGGTATGACCTAAATCAAATCCCTTATGATTATACAGTGGAAGTGACAAATAGATTCAAGGGATTAGGTATGATAGATAGAGTGCCTGAAGAATTATGCATGGAGGTTCATGACAGGAGGCAGGGATCAAGACCATCCCCAAGAAAAATAAATGCAAAAAAATGAAATGGCTGTCTGAGGAGGAAGCTGTGAGAAGAAGAGAAGTGAAAAACAAAAGAGAAAAGGAAAGATACACCCATTTGAATGCAGAGTTCCAAAGAATAGCAAGGAGAGATAAGAAAGCCTTCCTCAGTGATCAATTCAAAGAAATACAGGAAAACAATAGACTAGGAAAGACTAGAAATCTCTTCAAGAAAATTAGAGATACCAAGGGAATATTTCATGCAAAGATGGTCTCATTAAGGACAGAAATGGTATCGACCTAACAGAAGCAAAAGATATTAAGAAGAGGTGGCAAGAATACACAGAAAAACTGGTGTGATCACTCACCTAGAGCCAGACATCCCAGAACGTGAAGTCAAGTGGCCTTAGGAAGCATCACTACGAACAAAGCTAGTGGAGGTGATGGAATTCCAGTTGAGCTATTTCAAATCCTGAAAGATGATGCTATGGAAAGGCCATACACAATATCCCAGCAAATTTGGAAAACTCAGCAGTGACCACCGGACTGAAAAAGGTCAATTTTCATTCCAATCCCAAAGAAAGGCAATGCCAAAGAATGCTCAAACTACCACACAATTGCACTCATCTCACACTCTAGTAATGTAATGCTCAAAATTCTCCAAGTCAGGCTTCAACAGTATGTGAACATTGAACTTCCAGATGTTCAAGCTGGACTTAGAAAAGGCAGAGGAACCAGAGAAGCTGGTTACAAGTGTTTTATTCACTGTAACTTATGTTATGTTCACAAGAGCTCTCTGAATTAGTAGCATCAATATTCTTCTTCTAAGTTTAAGGAAACTAAAGCACAGAATCATTAAGCAATGTGACTGAGGTCCTTACAGTACGAAGTATGATAGTTTTTTTTCTTTTTGGAACCACGGCTTCTTGACTCCAGAGAATAAGCACTATGGTGTCTTATCACTAAGTTATGTATCCTGACAGTTTCACTTTACTCTATTTCACCAAATCTATTCTATTAAAAAAATCACTAGTACTGAACAAAAAAATTAAGATTTTTAATCTAGATTCCCATCACAGGAAAGTAAGCTATTAAATATAAATTATTACAATCTTGCTGTTATGAATGTAAAATTGAAACATTAGTCTCCATTTTGATCATGTTACATATTCTACTTTTCTTCCAATATATGTTGCCTAAGGTATTTTGATATTCATAAATTAAAATGTATAACTATTACCAATCAAAAATTAGCAAATTGTTGAACAGTTTGATTTTAAGCAACTTTGAATATGTCTATAAATTTCCATATATATAGATTTCGCTTCACTGTTTAATAACATTGCTTAGTAGATTTTGATTTAAATCATTTTCTTATTTAAATATTCCAGTTATTTAGAAATCTTCTGAACCACTTTGAAAGGAAGTAAATGCATAGTGATTTTAGTTGAATATTCAAATGCGTTCATATATCTAAAGCATTTGGCTATCAACTCCCTTATCAGTTATTAAAGCAAAGGGTGTGTATAGACTAAAATTATCTAGAAAAAAAATTGAGCTTGATTTATTACTTTCAATATATTAAGTGATAGACATAAAGTTAGCTAAAATGTAGGAAGTGTAGGTAAGGAAAATACTATAAATCAGGAGACCAGACTATAACTGAAGAGCAAATTCAAAATGATGAAATTGGAATGTCATGGGATAACATAGTGAATATTCATTCACCCAAGAAAAACTCATCTAATCTTCATCTAATAATTCAGCATTCTAATTACATGGTTAGATTTGAATTAATATGTTTACCAAGGATCTGCATTTTAATTTTACTTAACCCCATCATAATTTGATTCAAAATATGAGCGATTTTATTCCTCTGCTGAATACTTGGCACTTTTTTTGCATTTACACAAATGGAAGCTTAGGTATTGAAATTGACTTTGAATTTTATACCAAACCTAGTCTCTTTGCATTGATATTGCATTGTTCCATATATACATATGGAACATATATATATATATATATATATATATACATACACATAATAGAAAATATTTTTGAATTTTTGTATAAAACACAGGTGAGACATTAGCATTATTCTTTAATTTCTAGAAAGCTGTACATTTTTGTGATATATTAGGCCTTTTAAGACTATGCATGGAAAAAAGCCTAGGAGAAAGACCTCAGAAGGAATCAATTCTGCTAACACTTCTACATCAGACATATAGCTTCCAGAATCATGTGAAGTCTTTGCTGTTTAAGCCACCAAATTTGTGGTACTTTGTTACAGGATCCCTAGGAAACAAATGCAAGTAACAATAAATCGAATAAGATGTAACTGCTTATTTTCAGCATTTATTGTGTTTTAATTTTTGCTTCTTTTTCTCATAAGAATTGCTAGACTAATCCATATGTTTCATGATGCCATTTATTAGCTAAACTAAAAATTATGGTAAAAATAGATTGCTAGTAGCAAGGATATGGTCACATGAGTTGATAAAATCCAGAGAGTTGAAATGTTCAGAACCCAATACTTCTGAATCAAGACCAGTAATATTGTATCTGTAATGCTGCAATTATAGTTGATTAAATATGTTTTACGTTGTTTGCCTTTCATGTTAGAAATGTGCCATTGTGAAAAGCCCACATTCACATAATTTTTAAAAACATATTCTGAAAACTATAAGGAAATAACCCATTTTAGGGAAATTCTTGAGAATATTTTTGATATTTATTATCTTCAAGTTAAAATGCAACTTGACTATCATACTTATCAGATGACAGAAACATAAATATTTACCACTTGAAAGAAATTAGCAGTTTTGCTATTCAAAGTGACTGAGGATTCCACTGTTAACATTCATGGAAAAGGACAAAATAGTGAATGGGGAGTTTTTACTGTATTTTGGATTTTCATTTACCGACTGTGCTGCAACTTTTTCTATTAAATGTCAGATAAAATTATGAGGATCTAGAGGATCGGGGAAGAGCATGGCAACCCACTCCAGTATTCTTGCCTAGAGAATTTCATGGACAGAAGAGCCTGGTGTGCTACAATCCATAGGGTTGCAAAGAGTCAGACACAACTGGGCTACTACATTTTAACTTTCTTTCAGAGGATCAGTCAGGATAAGTCAGGGTCAGAGAGTGAAAGAGGATGTGTGTTTGAATATGAAGATGATTGAGTGCATTACTGTGGTAGGATCACTTAGGACTAATTTTCCCTAAACTGTCAAAACAGAGGAAACCCTTTAAGGTTTTAGGCAGCAGCTTTGAGGGGTGGCAGCACAAGAGTAGAACAAAAGTATGGTTGGGGGTCTGGCAAAGATTGGGTTATTAGGTTGCTTTTCAGCCAACTGTTCCATAGAAATGGGTAGAAATTAAGAAAACTTAAGAGGAAAAGAGCATAAGACTAAACATCTCTAAAAGAAATAAAGCACAAAAATAACACTACTTCATGGTCTAATAAAAAAGCATCTCACAGTAGAGGTAGGCTTTCCAGCAGAATAGAGGAGCCATTATGATTCAACAATGAAAGTGAGCTAGAACCCCCAAAATGCCACTCAGAGACGTTTTTCTATTAGTTCAGTAAATGATTTAAAGATGTTATTCAGTATTTTATGGAATGGTGGAAATATTCTTAAATTATAACCAATAATCGTTATTCAACTTTACTAGAAACATATGTGCTTAAAATCTTACAGAAAATATGTCAACCTCTGTCTCTGACCTTGAAGCCAATGCTGCTGGTGACAGGGAGCAAGTTAGAGAATTTCCACTTTATTAATACCACTGTGACTCTATTGTGCGATTCATTTTAATAGAGCAAGCCTGTTTATATAGGTATAGACAAGAAAATGTTTCCTTTACAACTGAGAAAAAATATCAATCCCCTACAATGATTTTCACAACTGCCTTGGCATTTTAATCCTGGATTCCCTTTCAGATAAACTACCTATCTTGTCACAGCCTGGTTTACACTGAGCCACCATAACATGTTTATACAGGTAACATAATTGCATCCTGAACTCAACTGTCAGCTGATTACATTTTCATTCATAACCTATCTCCAGTGCTGTGCTCATTATTTTAGCTTAAAAGGCTTTAGATAAATGAAATCTCCATTTACTTACATGAAATTCAGTCTGAGTTTTGCATTCTAAGCTGCATTAGCCCATTCTTCAATCTACTCATAACTGATATATGAAATCATTTAAAACTCATTGACAGTCAACACAGGGCAAAATATTTAAATAAAGTTTTAAGGCTTTTGAGATATTACATGGTAATAACATTTTTAAGGTGTTGCATCTATTCCTTTTTTTATAAGGAAAAAATGTTTTTAATTGCTAGCAACAAATATCAGCAAATTCTATACCTGTCACAACCCATTTCTTATCTTTCCTCAGGGTCACATGTCTTCAAGTGACTTAACAACCTTTCTTTATAGGATTTGGTTATTTTGGGTTAAAAATGCCATTATTAAGATAATGCTATATAATATTTAAATTGAAAGACATTCCAAGAATTAAAACTAACCTGATTTTCATTCCCTTACATAGTGTTCAAATAAAATGTGTATTTACATGTGCTATTTTGGGTTTTAGGAAAAAAATAAAATGTCATTTGTCACTTTGGCTTGTAAATATATATATACTAATATATATCAGCATTTTCAACTGACCTTAATGGCTTGACTAAATCTCAACATATATAACTACTATTTGCCTATGCAAATCATCTCTTTAAGTAAAATTGCATAATAGGGGCCTAGTTTCATGATCTAAATTACGCTAATTTTTTTGAGTCATTAAATTTCATCAGGGATTGTCCAGGCTTCTGGTGCTAAAATTTCATGAATTTATTTCTAAATCATGTAATTGATGAATTGAGACACAGCCATTTTGCTTCAGCACCTTTGTACAAATGATCCTATGAAAATGTGAAAGCACATCTAATCCAGCAGTACAGACAAGTGGTGTCTATTATTCATATTCCTCTCCTCACCAAAATTTTGACACTTTTGCTTTCTAAGTGCCTATGTTGTTGAATTTTATCGATATGTCCTATTGATTTAATCAGAAAAATAGTTCCTTTTAATTACATTGGAATAAGGCTAACTTCCTAAGACATTAGCAATCTAATCTTCCCAAATTATTGTTGTAGAGGAATTCCCGAATTAATGTTGAATATAATGTACTTGAAACTCAAATATAGCAAAACTTGTGACAAATCTGAAATACACGGCAGGAGGAGAAAGTATAGAGATTTAGATGCTGTGGCTTTATATATGCCAATAATGAGAAAGTTATCTCACAAAAACAATGACAAAATTTCTTTAAAAATTCTCTTTCATGCTTTCTCTTTCCAAAGTCTTGTACTACATAGCATCAATTAAAGTCCCTCTACCGCCCTCTGGGGCTCTACTATCCTTTTACTCTATATGGGGGTATTTTTTTCATTTTCTCTGTGTTTTTTCATACACATCTACCTACAGGCTACTGCCCTGCCACTATTTCTGTTGCCCTTTACTGGTATCCTAAATACCTTACCAGTATTGTTAGTATACCTTGTTGATCTACTGTCCTTACTGCTCACAGAGAAATCTTTCAGGTTGTCACATTCCTATTATAAAACTGAGAGTGACATGTATTCTTTCATTTTCTCCATTTTAAAAAAATTGTTTTTTTCAAGAATAAGAGGGCTTGAGGTTATTTATACATACTGAGTGGAGAAAGCCAGTAGAATTAGAGCAATCGAAAATATAATTGAGAAAGGTGATAATCAGAAGATTCCAGAAGAAAAGGAAGGAGAAATGATTCTGAACTTTGATGAGAAATTAGCTTCAGGCAGGAGAGAATGTGTGACATAGATGCTCATATAAAGAAAGGGGGAATGCCCAGATAAGATGTCTTGATCTTCTTAGGGAGACAGAGAAGCAGATAATCTCTTAGGAGTGAAGAAAATAGTAAGCTTTTTTTGACTTGCAAAGAATAAAACCAACCACTGGAAGTATATGACAGATATGAGTGCGTGCTAAGTCGCTTCAGTCATGTCCAAATCTGTGCAACCCTATGGACTGTAGCCTGCCAGGCTCCTCTGTCCATGAGATTCTCCATGCAAGAATGCTGGAGTGGGTTGCCATGCCCTTCTCCAGGGGATCTTCCTGACCCAGGGATCGAATCCACATGTCTTATACCTCCTGCATTGGCAGGCAGACATTGCTTGTGTTGTAAGAATCACAAATCCTCAGCTCATTCAGGAAAAGGAAACCACTATTGTTGGTTTCACATTTCACTTTTTATCTCAGTGTACTTCATCAAGGAATTGAAATCATTCACAACTTCAGGGTCAAAGGCATCCAGGAAAGTTAGTATCCAGCCTGTCCAGAGAAGAGATTTCACATGAAGGTTGACACTGATTTTTGAACAACACTTTAATGTAATTCAAATTTCAGTAAGTCTTCTCCCTCAGTTGCTAGTTTTGTTTCTCTAGCTTCCTACAGAATCCTTTTATTAGTAACAGTTCAAACGAGAAACAAGGTCTGTATAGTCAAAGCTATGGTTTTTCCAGTAGTCATGTATGAATGTGAGAGTTGGACCATAAAGGAAGCTGAGCGCTAAAAAATTAATGTTTTTGAAGTATGGTGTTGGAGAAGACTCTTGAGAGCCCCTTGGACTGCAAGGAGATTAAACCAGTCAATCCTGAAGGAAATCAGTCCTGAATATTCATTGGAAGGACTGACACTGAAGCTGAAGCTCCAATACTCTGGCCACCTGATGTGAAGAGCTGACTCATTAGAAAAGACCCTGATGCAGGGCAAGATTGAAGGTAAGCGGAGAATGGGATGACAGAGGATGAGATGGTTGGATGGCATCACCGACTTAATGGACATGAGTTTGAGCAAGCTCCAGGAGTTAGTGATGGACAGGGAAGCCTGGCGTGCTGCATCTCACGGGGTCGCAAAGAGTCAGACAGAACTGAGTGACTGAACTGAACTGAAGAAAAGAGAAACAGAACTAATAGGATATGTGTCATTTTATATATATATATATATATATATATATATATATATATAAAATTTATATATACACATATATAAATTATATATATATATTTATATACACATATATTGACAAGTTGACAAAATATATATATATATATACATATATATATATATAACTCTGGCAAATACAGAGATTCTGTAGAAATCTTGATTTTTATATATGCAGAGATTTATTCAGGGAATTGGCTCAAATGATTGTGGAGATCTCCCATCTGCAAGCTGGAGAAACAGGAAAACCAGTGGTGTTACTCAGCCCAGGTCTGATGGCCTGCGAATAAATGGGTGATGGTAAAAATCCCAGTCTTGAGTCTGAAAGCCTGAGAACCTAAAGAGATGAAGCCCAATGCCAGAAGAAGATGGATGTCTCAGTTTAAGCAGAGAGGGAATTTGCTCTTCTTCCACATTTTCTATTCAGGCCCTTAATGACTTGAATAACACCCACACAGGTTTTTGAGACTGATCTTTACTCAGTGTACTGATTCAAATCCTAATCTCTTTCAGAGGCACCCTTACAGACACACCCAGAAACAATGTTTTACCAGTTATCTGGACATCCCATTAAGTCCTGTAAAATTGACATATAAAATTACCCATCAAAATTCCTACCAAGTATCTCTAGCAGAACTCCATTTGGCATTTCTGTCTTCACATTGGCAGTCAAAGTCCTCTCTCCAGATGCTTCTTGACAACCTGATGGTGGTACCCATGCATAAAAGCCTTTAGGCAACAAAGCTTTGCAGTAAAGAGATCCCCAAAATTATGATGACCTCTGGTATTGGTAACTGAACAGATTACTTTTCATGGACTCCTCTTCTCAGGCTCCAGCAAAGAAACATAAGAACCTGTTTTGTGTGTGGTTAGATCAAGAGATACAGGTGGATAATGGCACTGTGCTGCATTCAATATAACCACTCCACTTCCATGTCTATGGGTTTCCTGATGACCCAAGCTACTTCTTGCCTGAAAATAATTTCCCAGGAAACACATCAGAGTTAATGCAGATATATAAAGGTCTGGTAAGTCTACTTTACTACTGTTCTAGACATTCATAGAAATATGATTTCTATGTGATACCATATCAAAAAAAACAAAGACACAAGACATATAGGCTCCCTTGTCCTAAGCAGTCCATTCCTTTGCTCCCATAAAATTCTTAAATTCAGGCTATTAGCATCCTCATATTTATACTCACTATTCTGGTTTTCAGTCCCTTGCTAAACTTGAATCAAAAAGAAACATTGCAGTCATCAGTCTGCAAAAAGAAAGGTACTGGTTGATGAGCTGAGGTACTCAGGGAATTCTGTAAAAAGAAAAATCTGAATGTGGGGAGGGGAGAGTGGTAGTCGTGTATTCAAGAGGCTTAAAATTCAGTAGAGGAGTTAATTTCGACTCGATTACTAATTTTCCACCCTTCAAAGAAAAATGAACAAAAGTGTAGAAAATCAAACAGGAAGCTCTTCTCACAGGGGAAGTGAGAATGTGTATTTTGTGTTCCTTTTGTATTCCTTTATTTGGCAAAGAAGCAATTAAGCAGGTGAGAGACAACCCCATGGAAACACAGAGAGGAAATCTGTCTAAAACATCTGTTTAAAAATTCTGAAGTCTGAAGATTAGAGATTGATAAAGAGAAATATTCTCTGTAATCAGTTTAACACCTGCTCACTGAATCCCCTAATGCTCTCGTACTGAGCAGTGTTCTCCAACTCATGGACAACTCTGTCAATCAGGAAATCACTTAAAGGAGGCCTTTTGTGGCAAAAACAACAGCAATAAAAACTGCAGGGACCACAGAACCTTGAATATTGAAGCTGTAGAAAAGAAGAAAAATAATGCCTTTTGTTTACGTTTTTTTGCCAGTCTTTACTTGTGTCCCTCATCTTACTAATTTATTTTCAATAGGAAAGAGATTGCATTCTTCTGTTGAGACTCTTCTTTTCCCTTTCTTTCCTTATATTTTACCAACATATATTCCTGAGTTTATAAGTAGAAACTGGATTTCCCTGGTGGCTCAGATGGTAAAAAATCCGTCTGCAACACAGGAGACCTGGTTTCAATCCCTGGGTCAGGAAGATCTATTGGAAAAGGAAATGGCTATTCACTCCAGTATTCTTGCCTGGAGAATCCCATGCACAGAGGAGACAGATGGGCTACAGTCCATAGGGCCAAAAAAGTTGGACATGACTGAGAGACTAATATTTTCATTATTTCACTGTAAAAGTACTATATTCTTTATGTCATGATCAATTCTACTTTGAACTGTTATTCTGGTCTGGTGACTTATGGTATCATTGTTATTTGAAACAAAATAGTTTGAGGAGAAAAATATTCAGCTGTCAAAGTTGATTTATAGTTAAAAATAACTATATGAGTTTTAAAGACAAGTTGTGAATTAAAATTTCCAGAAATCAAAATTTCTTTTTTCTGGACAAATTGTTAATAAAATTCACATTCATGTGACAGTTTTACATATATATGGTTTCAATTTTAACATATGACTGCTGAAATTTTAGCATAAATTTTAGCATTCTGATGACTTCTGCTTTTGCCCAAAGATAAATATGAAATTATGTATAAATATCTTTCTAACTTTTTAACTGCTTTGACTATTTTAATTCTGTTCAAATAAAGATTTGCTTGTTTGGTTTCTCAAATACTGTTAACAAATGGTAACCAGGCAACAATACAGAAACAGAAACTGTCTTATTAAACTTTGAAATTTTAATTAAATCAAACTTGAATTTCATTTTTGAACATGTAAATAATTTTACCATTTTGTCTTACTAAAATATGCATTTCCATCGGAAGATTCTAAATTTATAATATTTGCACTGTTTCAGATATGCAAAGAGAATAATAGAAAAAAGTTTACTTTTTGCATGAATTATCTCAAGTTGTCACAGTTGTTATAATTGGTGAGACTACAAAAGATTGTTGTCTTAAATTTGGACTTTAAGTAAACATAATTTCAGAAACATTTATGATATTTATAGAAATAGTCTCAAATAACGCCTCTAAGACAGCACTCCCAGTATAAGAAGGGATTAAATTCTCCATAACTATTTGAGTCCTTTAGCAAAATAAATTTGGTTGTGACACCACTGTCAGCTAGCACAACAATCACTGAATTTGATGTCAGAAATACTGTGTTCCAGTCATGGCACTACGACTTCATTTCTCTAAATCCTATTTTATCAGCAGCAGAAGTGAAGAATTAGACTGAAGCTGGATTTACATCATGTCAATGGCGTATGTATTCACTTCCCTCAGTTTCTCCTGCCAGACCACATCCTCTGATGTGTGCTCAACATGGGCCCTCAGATAGCACAAGAATCATGCTGGTCTATTCAACCATAGAGAAATCAGAGCCCCAGAATATCAAAAGCTCTCAGAGTTTTGGAAATTGATTGATCTAGAATGAGAATAAAGAGTCCTGACCTAAGCTTAAAGTTGATGGTGACTGACAGTTCCACAGTATTCCTGGCTGGCATCCCAGTTCAAGCTGACGTGAGCACTGGGCTGCCATTTGACCTCTGTTTCCCCTCCATCCTAACCTACACTCCAGGAGCGTTGCTAGGGCCAGCTTCCTGCATCCACGCTGTCAATTTCTAGACACACCATTTATCACGTTATGATATAAAAAGACTCCTGATGTAGTTAAGGAGGGAAAGTTGGACAGCATGGACTCCTATGGAACTTTCCATTTATTGACTTTGCAACTAGTAGCCAGTTAATCAAAGCTATGGCATGCCCTGATTGTTCCCGATTATGTGTCTTTTACCTTACATAAGGAAACCTCATGAAGTATAAGACATTATGGAAAGAAAAGCGGGAGTTGAGGGAACTTTTACCACCATTCACGTTTTACCTCTAACACAGAAGTGGCAAAATGCAAGTTCAGACTTGCATTTATAGTTACTGCCACCTGTTTGTAGGTTACTTCGTGAGTTTAGAATTAATAGTGACTTATCTTCTAGGCAAAATCTTAATTTATTATAAGTTTTTTAAATGATACAACTTTGCATATGTATAGACGCTTCACTTTTAGAATATCCCTACTCCTTATTTACATATTTTGAAGTAAATATTACCCAGTCATTTGAAGCTCAACAAAATGAAGTAAATAGCCCTTTGTTACAATGCTAGTTAGTGGCAAAGCTGACATTACAGAACGGATCCTTTTATCTACAAAACTTATGTTGTTTTCTGCTATTTTCTTTTCCTTTTGCTTGAAAAGTATCTTAATATCTTTATTTCTCCAGTCAACTATAGCTAAAGTAATCTGCTACACATTAACCCCTGTCCCTTTTTTAATGGTAGCACTCTGCTTCTTGATAACTCTTCCTGGATACTGATTCAGCAGCTGGCTTTTATCATTATTTGAAAGCCTATAACTTGTTTCTTTCTGATCCTAGCTCATTTTTATAAGACCAGATCCTGACTCAAGTAGTCTTTCAGGAGACAGAGAAGAGAGAACCAGTGTTGAAACTTGGGGCCCCCAGAGTTGTTCTCCTGCTTGGTAAATAGTAAGTGCTCAATAAGTATTTGATGAGTCATTGAGAGATGGACCTAACAAAAATTGTTGATTTATGAATAAAAATATTTATAGGGCACAATCAAACCTGTTTTCTTTATATTTACCCTTTGACAGATTAGGTCTGTCAACTGTAGAACATGACAAAACAAATACATTGTGGGACTAGGCAAGAAGACATTATGTCCCTATAATGTCTCTCTATATATTTAATCAATCGAATTTAATTTTGGGCATCTGTGGTCTTTTCTTGGGTTACAAATTCCCTTAAGATGGTTCAACCTATAATTCATTTATATTTGAGTCAGCAGCCTTAACAAGTAAATGCAAAAGATGAGATCAGCTTCAGCAGATGTGGAAAAGAAGCAGGAAAGGAAATGCAAGAATGATTATATCATCCGGTTTCTTTCCATTTCTCTCACTCCATTATGATTACCTTACTTGACAGATTTTCTTTCCCCAATGAATCTATAAATGCTATCTTCCAAATTTCATAAACATGTATTGTGAAGCTCTTAACTGCTGCTGCTGCTGCTAAGTCACTTCAGTCGTGTCCGACTCTGTGCGACCCCATAGATGGCAGCCCACCAGGCTCCCCCATCCCTGGGATTCTCCAAGCAAGACCACTGGAGTGGGTTGCCATTTCCTTCTCCAAAGCGTGAAAGTGAAAAATGAAAGTGAAGTCGTTCAGTCGTGTCTGACTCTTCGCGAACCCATGGACTGCAGCCTACCAGGCTCTGCGGTCCATGGAATTTTCCAGGCGAGAGTACTGGAGTGGGGTGCCATTGCCTTCTCCAAAGCTCTTAACTAATCATATAATATTATCCCTGAAACATATGTAGGATAAATAATGTCATATAGACTAATACTTTTTTTATAAAGGGGGCGAACGTTCCTATCATGGTAGTGTATATAAAGCTTTAGTTACACATGGGAAAATAATTGCAGGATGATGTATCTTGTGAGGAATAAACCAAGACAGGCCTATCTGGTTCAGACTTTGAACTAAATGCTACACTCTCTGTAACAGTTGGTCTTAATTGATTTCTTTGGATGGATATCTTTCTAAGTATGTAGAAAAATTTTTATTTTTATAACTGACTACACAGGAGAATTAATGTCATCAGTCGGCACTTATGAGACATTCTAAAATATTTTCTTCATTCATTCACAATTACATAATCAACATTAACAACATGTCACAGATGCACTTTAGTCTTCACAGACATGTACTTGTAGCCAAGAAATACAGATAATATTATTCCACTCTAAAGGTGTATGCCACAGAAATTGCCAATTCAGAGTTTCATTCATCTCACAATGAACAAAATTCCAAGTTAGATTAACAAGGCAATTCGGTAGCATGCATATTGTTCTTCTTCCATTAGACTTCTGAGAAACTCTGCATGTATTCCCAGTAGAGCAACCTGCAAATCTGAAGTTCTCATTTAAGATTCCCTCCTTAAGCAGGGAGAACAAGTCTTAGGACCTCTGCATGATAGACTGAATAGTAACATCTCAGTAGAATGATAGTCATTACTCCTTATTCTAAAACATGAGGGATATTTCTAGTGAATCACAGAGTGCTCTGGCTCAGGGGTAGTTTTCCAAATGGTTATTCTCAGCTCCATTTTTGTTTAGCTAGTTATTTAAGTGACTTAATACCACTTTCCAGATGCCAGGGGAGAGTCAAAAGAAGTGGAAAAATTTTTTTTTCACTAATAGAAACAAGTCAACACAGTAAAAAAGGCAGCAAGGGAACAATACCTAGGGAGAATATTAGCAAATGTGTAACAGTTTAACTGTAATTTTGAGGTGTCTGTGTATGTATTGGTGTGCATAAATGCTTTTAAAATGTGAAATAAGAATTGGTGCAGAACTGTGAGGGACTCAGCTAAAAAGAAATGTCAGTGAGATTTCTAAACACTGAATTTCAATAGGTTCCATTTCATGATTCTTTATTTCAGTTCACTGTTTGATTCCATTATTGTGCTCCACATTTTATAATTACTGCTCACTTCTCTCTGGTATGCCTCCCCCACTAGATTTTAGATTTCTTTAAGTCAGAGATTTGTTGTGTTCACTGTTGACCCCCTAGAGCTCAACAAAGTTCTTGCTGAAAATAATGTTCGTTAAGTGAGCAAAGTAACAAAGATATCGAATTTAAAATTTCATAGCTTTTTCCCCCCCATTCTTTATGCTTGCTCTGTTTCAATGGAAGGTTAAGAAAACTTAAAACAAAAACAACAACAACAAAAAAAAACCCTTGTAGTACTTATGTGTGTAGGAAAAATATACAGCTAGAGCCGAAAAGCCATTGTTTAAGGAGTGTGTATTTGTGCATTCTTTCATTAAGTACTCACAAATGTATCAGACTCTATGCTAGATTCCAGGTAGAGAAATATGCCCTTGCCAGAAAATGGCCTATAACCAACTGGGGAGATTGGCATCTAAACAAACAACATCAATATAACACAGCTCTCTGTTGTATGAGAAAGAACAGGGAAAGACTCTCAGGATGAGATAGACATATTTTCACAGAGATGACCTTTAGTTTTGGTCATTAATGTTGAACAAACTTTTTACTAGTGAAAAGAAAGAGAAAACACACTCTCGAAAAAGAGACAACGAAAGGGCATAGCATGGTCACAAATGCCAAGCAATTTACTGCAGCATTTCTCGAACATGTAGGACAGACAGGGATGAAAAGAGAAAAGAAGAGAAAATGCTTGGTCCTCAAATATATTTTAGATGTTAATCTACTGTTTTCCATCTTCACCAAGATTATGATTAATAGAAATGATTTGAGTGGAAGCAAGCGAAGCTTGGATTAAGATTTTAAAGGAGATTTTAGACTTTCATCATTGCTAATCTTAAAGAGTAGGACAGACAATCAACCTCTTTCTATAGTTTAGATCAGCTTGATAATGGAGAAATAGACTATATACTACTTCAAGGTCTTTTTCTTTCAAATTTTATAGTACCTTATGAAAAAATAAATAACCCTGTAATTTATTGCATGAAATTCAAAGCTTAAGACTATAGTTCTGGAAATGTGAAGTTCAAAAAGTTGAATCCTGATTGCAATTGCTTTTCTCTAGCTTACAATTATAGAAGATTGTGAGTTACTGACTGGAACCCAAAGACAAAACCTTATTTGAAATGGGTATAAATATTCACACATCTCATTTATCATTTTTTACTTCATAAGTAAAAACCCTGGATTTTCAGAGACAAGTACTATTGTTTCAGTAATGCCGTAAAAGATGTTCTGCTCCCAATTCTGTATATATTTGGAAAGTTGACACAAATCTGTAGATAATAGATATTGCACATATATAATCCACCTTTTTTCAAATTTTGGGATAAACAAAGACCATCCCAAGACAATTTAAATATTCATAATTTACTATATTAGAGAAAAATGATAAGAGGAAAATATGATATTCAATCAGTTCAGTTCAGTTCAGTCACTCAGTAATGTCTGACTCTTTGTGACCCCATGGATTGCAGCACGCCAGGCCTCCCTGTTCATCACCAACTCCCAGAGTTTACTCAAACTCATGTCCTTTGAGATGGCCATCCAACCATCTCATCCTCTATCATCCCCTTTTCCTCCTGCCTTCAATCTTTCCCAGCATCAGGGTCTTTTCAAATGAGTCAGTTCTTCGCATCAGGTGGCCAAAGTATTGGAGTTTCAGATTCTACATCAGTCCTTCCAATGAATATTCAGGACTGATCTCCTTTAGGATGGACTCGTTGGATCTCCTTGCAGTCCAAGGGACTCTCAAGAGTCTTCTCCAACACCACAGTTCAAAAGCATCAATTCTTCAGCATTCAGCTTTCTTTATAGTCCAACTCTCACATCCAAACATGACTACTGGAAAAGCCATAGCTTTGACTAGACTGACCTTTGTTGGTAAAGTAATGTCTCTGTTTTTTAATAAGCTGTCTAGGTTGGTCATAAATTTTCTTCCAAGGAGCAAGTGTCTTTTAATTTCATGTCTGCAGTCACCAACTGCAGTTTTTTTGGAGCCCCCAAAAATAAAGTCAGCCACTGTTTCCACTGTTTCCCCATCTATTTGCCATGAGGTGATGGGACCAGATGTCAATATCTTAGTTTTCTGAATGTTGAGTTTTAAGGCAACTTTTTCACTTTCCTCTTTCACTTTCATCAAGAGGCTCTTTAGTTCTTCTTTGCTTTCTGCCATAAGGGTGGTGTCATCTGCATATCTGAGGCTATTGATATTTCTCCCAGCAATCTTGATTCCAGCTTGTGTTTCATCCAGCCCAGCGTTTCTCATGATGTACTCTGCATATAAGTCAAATAAGCAGGGGGACAATATACAGCCTTGACAAACTCCTTTCTAAATTTGGAACCAGTCTGTTGTTCCGTGTCCAGTTCTACCTGTTGCTTCCTGACCTGCATACAGATTTCTCAGGAGGCAGATCAGGTGGTCTGGTATGCCCATCTCTTTCAGAATTTTCCAGTTTGCTGTGATCCACACAGTCAAAGACTTTGGCATAGTCAATAAAGCAGAAGTAGACTTTTTTGGGAACTCTCTTGCTTTTTTGATGATCCAACGGATGTTGGCAATTTGATCTCTGGTTCCTCTGCCTTTTCTAAATCCAGGTTGAACATCTGTAAATTCATGGTTCGTGAACTGTTGAAGCCTTGCTTAGAGAATTTTGAGCGTTACATTGTTCAATAGCACAAGGCTAGATCTTAACTTCATAGAAATAAGTGGAGGGAACGCAGAGAGGAACTGGGGCCCGCAGGGCTTTTTGCTGCTGCAATTCAGAGTGATGGACTTCTTCCCTTTTTTCCATTGATGAGATTAAACATACCTCAGTATGGACTTATCAGTTAGACTGCAATAGTGAGTTGCCCTGACCTTATGAACTTCTAGAAATGACCCAATTAATTACTCAAATAATTATTCTGTCTTAAATGTTACCCATTTTGTTTACTACCTTTTCCCATTCATTTTCCTCTATACTTTGCCTGGGCTTTTCAGGTGACTCAGTGGTAAAGAATCAGCCTGATGAAGCAGGAGATGTAGGAGATGTGGGTTTGGTCCCTGGGTTGCGAAGATCCCCTGGAGGAGGAAATGGGAACCCACTCCAGTATAATTGCCTGGGAAATCCCATGGACAGACGAGGCTGGCAGGGTACAATCCATTGGTGTCGCAAAGGGTCAGACACAATTGAGCAATTGAACACACACACATACTTTTTCCACTCCATTATTCCTTTTATTACTTATATCATTTCTTTTTCCTTCTCTACTAGCTATTACCCAACAGCTCAAAATGTGAGTCTTGTTTTTGCTAGGAGCTTCATATCTGTTTAGACACATAGACACAAGCTGCATACACACAGCATATGTTCACACATATCTCCCTTTGTAAACATTCTATCCTCCTCATGTCTCTCAATTCCTCAAAGTCAAGTTTCTCAAGACACTCACTATCATTATTTCCCGATGATCCATGGCTTCCCTAAGCTTCACCCTAATTTCTCTAATTACTTATCATTCAAAGGAAAACAGTGACCCACAAACTGAAAATTAATGCAGTGCATGTCTCTGTAGCACTTTGCTAATGTCACCCCAATGCACACCTTTCCTTCACTTGTACATTTCTGTGGGCTTCTAGCAAGCTCCCTGATCAGAGGTGGGAAGCCATCTCCACTGGTATCCTTTTCCATGCATTTAAGAAAAGGCAGCATAAAAGCAGGCCTTTATCCATGTTAGTTCCTCTAAACTCTTCCCCTTCCTTCAGAGACTATGCCTAATGTAGGCTTGGGTGGCTCAAGCCCAGATTTCTGTAAGTCTGTGGTCCTCTTACAAACATTTCTGAGCAAAATATAACCAAAATAACATGACAGAATCAATCATGACAGCAGTCATGTTCTTGCTTATATTCTCTGTGATGACTCAACTACTCAACCAAAAGACCCATCAACAGAAAACTCTGCAGCTCCATGGACCTCTGGGATGACAATATATTACCTATAGTCTACCCCAGGCCAACTGCACTCTCTCCTATTCAATTTCTGAAACAGAGAACGAGACATGCATCAATTTACCTGCCCGGAGGTGAAATGTAAGGAGTAAACACATAAACAAAACCAAGAACCTAAACAAGATTATCAATTGGCTTCCAGAGAGAAAACAGGTACTCTGAAGTGTGGATGACAAGGAGAACTAACATCCAAGAGGATTTTTTGTAACATTTCTCTTATGTCTTTAAAACGAATACCTATTTTTGAAACTCAATTTTAAGGAGATTCTTTCTAATTGATATTCTAGAAATGTGAAGTCTACTGTTGTATCAGCTTACTATTATAGAGACAGTAAAAACCTAGGATATAGTCTTTCTCGTGACCCATGTCACCACGCAGGCAAAGGGCTGTGCAGGTGGTGAACACAATAGAGGAAATAAGGTATTTTACTATTATGTCTTTGCGAAAGACGAGGATGTTATTTTATTTTTACTGAAAAGTACCATAAGACAGTTATAAGTGAAACATGTAAAATATTTGTCAGACCTTGAAAAAAATAAGTCTATGACACTCTTGTCATTGACTCTTTAATGTCTCAGAATAATTAGGTACCAGTAACTAATATCACTTCTGATAATAACAATAAATATCAATGCTCTAATCAATATGTGCTATTATAAAATCTTCAAAATATCCTATTTTTGTATGTTTGTTCTAAAATTTTCTAGGTGTTTTAAATCAAGTAAAGGATCACACTACTTGTAAAACAAAATATTGTTTCATAACTTTATGAATATTATAATTATAATAATATTATAAAACAAAAAGACTACACAGAACATTTTTTCTTTTCCTTGGAAAGCTGTATAGATTGTAGGAAAATAGTGTACAGATATTTATAAACATTTTTATTTGTCAAATTAAACTAGTATCACTATAGATACTCCTGAGTTTTGATTAGAATAATAAGAATCATTATTATCTCAAGGGAAAATTTATTTTAAAACCAGTACATTTAAAAATAATTACTTGTATACCACATTATTTAGACAAAATATATAGGTTTCATAACTAGATTTTATTTGCATGTCACTTTAATATTTGCTTATTAATGAACCCTGATATTATCTTTGCATGACAAAATTGGGTAATAAAAAATATGAGATGTCTTTCTAAAACTATCTAATCAGGGAATACTGCTATCAATTCAAGCTGAGTATGTATGACCGAGGGTAATACTTAAAGTATCAAGTGATGCTTAATGTATATACTCATAAAACGCTTGAAATTAGGTAAAGTGGTCAAAGGTGTGTGTCCATTTACCCCAACTTTATGCACTCCAATTTTGATTTGATTCACTAGTCCACATGTTTCCACTGATACAGAATTCTCTTAATGTTAAAACATTTTAGTAAAAGTATACATTTGCTTCCTGTTGGTAAATAGTGACAATTATTCAATTGTAGCTCAGTTGTTTATTAATATGAATTTTATCTAGTTGTGTGGCTTTTGACAAACTACGTGAAAAAGATTTATCATCAAGTATGAAGTCACTGACAACTAATCTTAGCATTCTGTTGCAAATAATATGTATTCATTCTAGTTTATTTACTGCTAAAAATAAATATAGCACTTAAAAAGTGTTCACATTTACACTTGAAAAGTATGGACATTATTTGCTACTTTAATTTGGTCCAATGTTGGCTTCATTTATATTAATAATATCTATTCCTAAAGCTGCAATATTTGCTAATAAGCAAAAAAATAAGATAAGATAAAATAAGATAAAACCAATAGAGACAAAAGTAAAATATAAGGTTATAACTCTACTGACTTCTTGAGAGAATATTAAAAAAGGAGCTCTATGGTCCATTTTCATCATAGACAACAAAGTGAGGAGAGCTCAAATTTGGCAATTCTGATTTCACTTCTTTCTTAGGGGGGAAAGTACTGGTGTCAAAGGACTTAAAACCTCAGTTCCTATAAATTCACTAGCAATTTTCAAGATCTTTAAATATACCATGCGACCATTTAAATTTAATTTGACTCCTCATGTTTTATTTACAATAGTAAATTAATCATTTGTAATTCTCATTTATTAAAGATTAGATTGAGGGTCAGTTTTCTATCTAAATATATTGTTTAAGTGAGTCATTTTGCCGTATGCAAAGAGTAAGATCTGAATTGCATTTTATAGTTATTCACTTGGTTGTTTGAGCAAAATTCAAATAAAAAGGTAGAGACTGGGAACAGAGATCAGTTAAAAGAGGTAGTTGGTAGAGATAAGGAAGAATACAAGACATGGGGGAATCAAACGGCTAGGTAAAAGATAAATTAAAAATGAGAGCACACACGTAGCATAAATACAGGACAAGACATAGAAGAGTAATTTATGGATAAAATAGAGCTTAGTTTCGTTTTGATATTTGGTTTAGTGTGAATTGTGAATGTCTTAATATACTCAAAAGAAGAATAAATAAGCATTGTAAAGATATTTTTGGTGTAAACTTTAAAAAATGCTATTCATTTGATACTAGAGATTTTAATACAAAATATTAATAACTGAAAACAAATATCTTTACTGTTTTCCTTCCATACTAAAAGGAAATGAAAGGAACCACATAATTTGAGCTCTTGCATTTTTAATCTGTTTCACTACTGGAATAATACTTTTGGCGCATTAAAAAATTATAATTTCAGAAATAAACTGCTGTGCTGGGCTGTGCTTGGTCAATCAGTTGTGTGTGACTCTTTTCCACTCCATGGGTTGCAGTCTGCCATGCTCCTCTGTCCACAGGATTCTCTAGGCAAAAATATTGGAGTAGGTTGCTATTTCCTTCTCTGGGGGACCTTCCTGACCCAGGGATCGAACTCAATCCCCTGCTTGGAAGGCAGATTCTTTACCACTGAGCCCTCAGGGAACCTGGAAGACATTATGCTAAGTAAAATCATCCAGAAATGAATATACAAATACCATAGAGTTTTACTTGTACATGGAATATAAAATAGTTCAACTCAGGAACAGAGTGCAGTGGTGATTGTCAAGAGGTGGAGAGAGGGGAAAATAGGGAGGGTAGTCAAAGGGTACACAGTTTTAGTTATGCAAGATAAATAAATTCTGGGGATTTACTCTATAGTATAGTGTCTATAACAATACTTTACTATATAGTTAATATTTTCTAAGAGGGTAGATATTACATTAATTGTTTTTACCACAAAATATTAAAAAAGGTTGGAGAGAACTTTGGGAAGTGATGAATAATGCATAAGAAATTAATGCTGGTTATGATTTAGCAAATATATAGTTATCCAAATTCATTGAGTTGTATATGTTAAATATGTACAGCTTTTTGCATTTCAAATAAATAAATGAATTATATTAATTAAGGTACTATCATCATATAAATATGTTTTAGGGCTTGGTGTGAGTTGTAGTTAAAGAGGTTAGAGAGAAATGATTTTAGGCTAGTATACAGGGATCTTCAAGTTTCCTGAAAGATAGATGAAGTACATATTTGTTTTCAAAATGTTCTATGCCTGGACACACTCCATTTATCTTAATTTTCTCTAATATAGCTGAGGCCCAATGTAGAATACACAATAGTCACATATCCTTAAATGTAATTGCTATAGGCATTTTGTGATTAACAGGAGGATGTATCGCAGCTGTGGAGATGCTAGTGAAGTGTTGTTTTTTGAAAAGGATATCTTTCATTTTATAATAAAGGAGGAACGAAAAATCTCAAACATCTCTAGTATCATGGAAAAATTTGGCATTGCTGTTAAATTAAAGAGCGCCTTATTAGGTTTGGTTTTACTCATATGGTAGGGTTTCAAAGCTTTTCAGGTTTTCTTGAAAAATGATTGGTCTTAAATACACTTTGTATAACTGTCAGTACTCATTAACCTTGATCATCTAGTACTGGGCCCTGAAGGTGATCATGGTTCTGTATGATCTCCTACCCTGAACCTGGTCTTCCTGACTGCAAGAGAGTTGGGGTAGTAGTTTCTAGGAGTATTTTTGGAAGTGGTTCTTATTCTTACGTCTTTAGCAATAATTCAGCTTAAACTAGGAGAGACTGAACCACCTACATATGTGAAATAAAATTCAAATAGAATAAATCCTCAACTCTAGCAGAAGCCTCTGGAAGACCACATAGACTTGGAGAATGTTTGACAGAGGGGAAATCAGAGTGTGAAGAAGGATTCTTAACTGATTGTAACTATCATCTTACTTTTGCAAGATTTTACAAAAATAAATGACCATGAGAGGACATTGCTGGAATTTCTCCCTGGGTCTAGAAAGGGGCCAGCAGAAGTGAAATTAATCTTCATTAGTACTATAATAAATGTACCTCTGAGCCCCAGCTGATCTTAGCTACTGTGTGAAGCAGAAAGAAATGAAGAACTCATGGAGAAAATGATGGCTGAAAGAGGCAAATCTGGGCTTAAAGAAGAAAGCTTTAAGAAATGCAGTCAGTGACTGGGAGGGCAGAGTCTAAGCATGAGTATTACAGCTTAGGCATTTCAACGTGTGTTCCTTTGCAAAATCACTTGAGTGACCATGACATTGGAATTAGTGGAAAGCACTTCACTTTACAGATACTTATTGAGTGCCTATTATGTTCAATGCACTGGCTATTTTTCCTTAATCTATACAACAGGTTAGGATAATGAGATTACACATTACATAGATTATAAAAACAAAGGCCTCTGTTATGAGAGCAATAAAACATAAATTAGGTATGACAGAGTTGATTTAATGGAGGGAATTATTTTATCTATCCAAGGAGATTGATTTTCAAGTAGTATATAAACTTTGAGGGGTCTTGAGAATTAATAGGTTTAAGAGAAGAAAATCCAATGAGGATAAGAGCACCGACATGAGTAAATTTGTTTTGCAAGTTAAAACTCACAGGGATACATACAGCCTAGCATGCAAGATTTTTGCAATTTGGACTTCCATCCACACTGGTATCACTCAAACACAAGGCTCACGTTCAGACTCCAGGGTCTTCCAACCTCAGTTCTGCATGCCAGGATACCCCAGTCCATTCACCTACGCATGGCTATCTCCTCTTCATGCCTATGTCTCATCTTACTTCTGCTTTCCTGTGAACCCCTTCTGCCTTGTCTATACCATAATAAATTACTCTTCCTGATGCATTTCAATAGGCTTCTCTAGTAGCTCAGTCGGTAAAGAATCTGCCTGCAATGCAGGAGACCCAGGTTCAATCCTTGGTTTGGGAAGAACCCCTGGAGGAGGAAATAGCAACCCACTCCAGTACTGTTGCCTGGACAATTCCGTGGATAGAGGAGCCGGGCATTTCATCGTATTTTGCATGTCACATTTTATTACGGTGATATTTTGTGCCTAACTCTGCCTGCTACACCAAAGTTGTTGAAGTTTTCTGTATGCTTACTATAGTGCTTCAAATCCAGAGATACTTGATAAATGTTAAGTGAATTCATGAAGAGAAATGTAAAATATAAAATGGTTCTGCCAATATCCCTTAAGGATCTTCTTTCCTTGCTGTTGTATTTGTGAGAAAAAGAGTTAAACTCATTCTGTTTTATATTATATTTTACTAAAAAGAAACAAAAAGATACAAACTTACTTAAAAGAGAAAAACAAATACTGAGGATAGTTTTATGTATATGTATAGTTATATAAAGATATATGCCTGCATACAAAGTACATCATATATACATACATATATACACATACATATATATATATATATATATAATATATATATAAGCCCTAAAGAAAATATGCATCAGGACCATATTTCTCATAAACTAAGAGGATAAAAATGTATAAATCTGTTGAAATTGCTAAATACTACAAATTCTCTGTTCCATCCCTATTCGTTGACTTGCATTTTTATTACCATTATAAAAGGAATAGGGAAGTAGCAATGAGTTTTAATAGCGTCTACCTAAATATGCATGCCCAAAAACAGTTCTCTCTCTGTCTCTGTGATGTCCCTGGGTCCTGGTGTGTGCTAGGTTTGTTTGAGCCCTCGGAGCGTCCCTGAAGGGAATGGGATTTGATTCTAAACATGAATTCACCCCTCCTACCAGTTTGCTGGGGCCTCTGCTTTGCCCTTGGGTGTGGAGAAGCCCTCCTCACAGCCTCTCCAGCCTCACACAACTGCTGCCCCGGTGCGAATATCTCCCCGGGGTGTCCCTAACCTTGGACGTGGGGTACCTTTTCGTGGCCACTCAAGCACCACGTAGCCGCCACCCCAGCTCCTCACAGGGATGCCGTCCCCTGGCCTCCGTGGCCCGGGGTGTCCCGGGGCGGAGCAGTGCCCTCTGTCCCTGAAGGCGGGAAGCTGGGCACAGTGGGTTGCACGCGAGGGCTGTGAGGATGCCCGGAGGTGCCGGGAGAGCGTCTTCCCGGCTGGCTGTGGCTTTGGGTGTTGGCAGTGGTGGGTGTGAGCCCCTCAAGGGGCACCCCAATGGTCCCCAGGAGGCCAGTCAGAGTCCTGGGTACCAGGGACCACCCCCATGCTGGAGGCCTCTCGAGGAATCTGGCCTTGGAGTACAGAATGAAGCAAGGCAAAAGCTAATAGAGTTTTGCCAAGAGAATGCACTGGTCATAGCAAACATCCTCTTCCAACAACACAAGATGAGTCTCTACACGTGGACATCCCCAGATGGTCAACACTGACATCAGATTGATTATATTCTTTGCAGCCAAAGAGGGAGAAGCTCTATACAGTCAGCAAAAACAAGACTGGGAGCTGACTGTGGCTCAGATCATGAACTCCTCACTGCCAAATACAGACTTAAATTGAAGAAAGTAGGGAAAACCACTAGACCATTCAGGTATGACCTAAATCAAATCCCTTATGATTATACAGTGGAAGTGAGAAATAGATTTAAGGGACTAGATCTGATACACAGAATGTCTGATGAAATTTGGATGGAGGTTTGTGACACTGTAGAGGAGACAGGGATCAAGACCATCCCCAAGAAAATAGAAATGCAAAAAAGCAAAATGGCTGTCAGAGGAGGCCTTACAAACAACTGTGAAAAGAAGAGAAGTGAAAAGGCAAAGAAGAAAAGGAAAGACATACCCATTTGAATGCAGAGTTCCAAAGAATAGCAAGGAGAGATAAGAAAGCCTTCCTCTTCCTCAGTGATCAGTGCAAAGAAATAGAGGAAAATAACAGAATGGGAAAGACTAGAGAGCCCCTCAAGAAAATTAGAGTTACCAAGGGAACATTTCATGCAAAGATGGGCTCAATGAAGGACAGAAATGGTATGGACCTGACAGAAGCAAAAGATAATAAGAAGAGGTGGCAAGAATACACAGAACTGTACAAAAAAGATCTTCGCGACCCAAATAATAACAATGGTGTGATTGCTCACCTAGAGCCAGACATCCTGGAATGTGCAGTCAAGTGGGCCTTAGAAAGCATCACTATGAAAAAAGCTAGTGGAGGTGATGGAATTCCAGTTGAGTTATTTCAAATCCTGAAAGATGATACTGTGAACTTGCTGCACTCAATATGCCAGCAAATTTGGAAAACTCAGCAGTGGTCACAGGACTGGAAAAGGTCAGTTTTCATTCCAACCCCAAAGAAAGGCAATTCCAAAGAATGCTCAAACTACTGGACAATTGCACTCATCTCAAACGCTAGTAAAGTAACGCTCAAAATTCTCCAAGTCAGGCTTCAGCAATACATGAACCATGAACTTCCAGATGTTCAACTTAGTTTTAGAAAAGGCAGAGGAGCCAGAGAGAAAATTGTCAACATCTGCTGGATCATTGAAAAAGCAAGAGAGTTCCAGAAAAACATCTATTTCTGCTTTATTGACTATGCCCAAACCTTTGACTGTGTACATCACAATAAACTGTGGAAAATTCTGAAAGACACGGAAATACCAGACCCCCTGACCTCCTCTTGAGAAATCTGTATGCAGGTAAGGAAGCAACAGTTAGAACTGGACATGGAACAACAGACTGATTCCAAATAGGAAAAGGAGTACATCAAGGCTGTATATTGTCAAACCCTGCATCTCATGATGCAGAGTACATCATGAGAAACGCTGGGCTGGAAGAAGCACAAGCTGGAATCAAGATTGCCGGGAGAAATATCAATATCAATATCAGATATGCAGATGACACCACCCTTATGGCAGAAAGTGAAGACGAACTAAAGAGCCTCTTAATGAAAGTGAAATAAGAGAGTGAAAATGTTGCCTTAAAGCTCAACATTCAGAAGACTAAGATCATGGCAAATAGATGGGGAAACAGTGGACACAGTCACAGACTTTATTTTTGGGGGTTCCAAAATCACTGCAGATGTTGACTGTAGTCATGAAATTAAAAGACGCTTGCTCCTTGGAAGGAAACTTATGACCAACCTACACAGCATAGTAAAAAGCAGAGACATTACTTTGCCAACTGAGGTCTGTCTAGTCAAGCCTATGGTTTTTCCAGGAGTCATGTATGGATGTGAGAGTTGGACTATAAAGAAGGCTGAGTGCTGAAGAATTGATGCTTTTGAACTATGGTGTTGGAGAAGACTCTTGAGAGTCCCTTGGACTGCAAGGAGATCCAACGAGTCCATCCTAAAGGAGATCAGTCCTGAGTGTTCATTGGAAGGACTGATGTAGAATCTGAAACTCCAATACTTTGGCCACCTGATGCAAAGAGCTGACTCATTGGAAAAGATCCTGATGCTGGGAAAGATTGAAGGCAGAAGGAGAAGGGGACGGCAGAGGATGAGATGGTTGGATGGCATCATCGACTCAATGGACATGAGTTTGAGTAACCTCTGGGAGTTGGTGATGGACAGGGAGGCCTGGTGTACTGCAGCCAATGGGGTCGCAGAATCAGACAGAACTGAGAGACTGAACTGAACTAAACATGCATGCTGATTGCTTTCCTTTCCAGAGTCTATAATAATTTAAGGAGGTAAAACTTAATTGCTAAGTTATGGTCAACTACAGTAAATGATGTGTTGATAAGTTCTAAATAAGGATGATAAAGCAAGCTGTACTGAATTCTATGCTCCCACCCCCCTCAAAAAAAAAAAAAAAAGAACACTTTCAAAATTACTGGAACTACTTGGCCTCAATATGAAACTCTTATGAAAGTGAGTGCAAATTGGAAAATGCAATTTATGTATCAGCTGTAGTGCTCTATCCATGGCGTGCTTCAGTCCATGGGGTCACAAAAAGTCAGACATAACTGAGGGACTGAACTTAATTGAACTGATAGTGCACCGAGTTCCTTCTCCTGAAAACTGGTGTAGACATAATTTTTTTGCAATCTATACACAAAACAACAGAAAATCGTTTAGTGGTTACATAGAAGGGTTTTCAAATGTCCAGCAGGCTGATGTTGGATTTCTTAATGTTATTACATTACTTGAAGTGATTTCCCTTGTGGCTCAGATGGGAAAGAATCTGCCTGCAATGCAGGAGACCAAAGTTTAATTTTTGGGTTGGGAAGATCCCCTGGAGTGGGAAATGGCAACCCACTTCAGTATTCTTGCCTGGAGAATTCCGTGGACAGAGGAGCCTGGAGGGCTACAGTTCATGGGGTCACACGAATCGGACACAACTGACTGAATAACCCACAGTACATTATTGTATTCTTGATAATTCAAATTCAAATTTAAAATTTCATAGTATAATAATAATATAATGGAACATGTATTATAATTAATATGTAAGATACTTTAAGTATTATAGTTCTTATTACAAGTGCAAATTCTTAGAATAAATACAAAAGTTCACAGAAACTTTTTATACTTACTACAAAGAGGCAACATAAATTTTGTGAACAAATTCTGTTTTCACATTGCTTAAGTCACATCTTGAACCCTTAGCTTAGCAACTTTATTTCTAAACTTTCCCCAGTTTTTCTGTGTCCAGCTGGGGGATGTCATATTATTTAGTCTTAATATTTTCATTGAAGATTTGCTTAGCATGTGAGTAAGTCTGTGCTGTTTTTACAGCTTCTATTGCCCTTGTGGGGGCGGGGAGGGGGGGGAGGCGGGAATGTCAGTGCCCTGAGAGCCATAATCACTCTTCTCTACCTCCAAGGAACTAGCTTTTCTAGGGTACTACACACACCGACAGTGTCCCAGGACAGGGCAATGGAAAAGTCCTGCTCCCAACACTTTCAGCAGCACTGAAATCCACTATGCTTATGCCTTTAGTTTCAAATGTATCAAGACTTATCTCAGACTCACAAGTTCACTCAGTAAATCAGCTGCCATACCTCTAATCTCTATGATGTAGTTAAAAAAAAAAAATCCTAAGATCAAAACCAGCAGAAATACCACGTCCTTTCACTGTTTTTGTCTCCACTATCTTTGTTCTCAGGCTTTGGCACACACACGCACACACACACACACGCACGCGCGCGCACACACACACACACACACAAAAACACACAAAGTTTCAAGTAGATAAAAACGTTACCACCTAAAAACATTTTAAAAAATCATATCTTCTTTTTTCAATCCAAACAAAAATTTTATTACCTGCCAACACAGCCAAATATTATTTGGAAAATTTATCTTCCAATTAAGTAAACAGCTAGACCTTGGATAAAATAATTATATATTTCTCATGTTGAATATTGAGCACCAAAAGGTAAAACTGTATTATAATTTATATATATTGTTTTTTATTTGTAATATTATTATTTTATTTTTGCATAACTCAGCAAAAAATAATTTTAAGTGAATGGGTAGTTCCAAGAGATGATAAACTCAACTCTTACATATGTCCATATTTAAAACAACTGCTACATGGTGTTTGTTAAAGAATCAAATAAGCTAATAGTCACAATGTACCTATAACAGTGTCTGACCATAATTCATGTCGTATATATGATAGACACAGCTAGAGTCTGATTTGTGTTGGTGAAAATGTGCCTGGAGGTAAATAGGTAGAAGAAAAAAAATTAAAACAAAACACTATAGTTAACAGCCTGACTTGTTTTATTTCTATTTATTCTTTAATATCACTCCTCTTGTCTGAGTTCTTTGAACTTGCTCCATTAGACTCCCTCCCATAGTTCAGATTCAGGCTTTCAATGACTGCATCATGGTAATATTTAGAATATTGTTTATGCAGCTACAGTCGCCCAGTTGCTTCTTTCATTTCTTCATCTTCTATTTCCAATTATGACACTTTGCCTCTATTTTTTCTTGTAAATATAAACATATAATTATCATTTCGGGTGGCAGATGACAACCATTTGTTGCTGTTTTTCTTGTTTTTTTTTTTTTTTTTTTGTTTTTCAAAATACCTCACTTCCTCTCCAGCCTCTGACTTTAAGGAGGTAATATGAGTTACAGCCAAAGAATTTTTAAGCAAACTTACACCTAAAAAAAACCAAAAAACTTTGAACAATTTAAGCTGTTGCAGTGGTTGTACTAGTTTACAATTCTATAAACAATACATGAGAGTTTCAGATGATCTTCATCTTCTACATGGACAAATTGATTTCATATTTTTAATTTTTGATTTTCATTTTTTAAATCACACTATTGAATGTTATCTATTATTGCTGAGAGTTTGGAGCAGATGTGGAACCTCAAAAATATTAACATGAACAAAAGCCAAGTCTGAAATAAATGCAGGTTGAAAAGAGTCATTTTTATATTGAATAACATTTACTAATAAAATATACAACTTCTCCCATTCCTGTTTTGGGGTATGTTGTCTCACAATTGGAAAACATAATAAATCCTAATTTTCCCTTTCTTCATGAGATTATTTTCAAATCTCAGAAATCGCTGCTTTTTTTTTTTATTCAAAGGCAAATTGATTTTTCAAATTAGATAATCAGAATTATCTGTGTTATCTATTTGAATATATATATGCATATATACATACACATATATAATATCTACCAATGATTGATATACTCATATCGAGCCATGCAGAAGTTAGCTCAGAACTTTTTACATGATGAATAGTCAAATGATGTAGTTTTGGCATACATTGTGAGTGAAAACAGCAGGTAAATAAACCAAATATTGAAAACTGAGCTTGAAAACTGAAATTTATTTAATGAACAAATACTTGAGGAAGGTCTTTCAATTGACTTGTAAACCTTTCTGGTATTTTCTACTGAAAAATTTTGCTTCTTCAAAGTGTACAGTTTATATCAAAATATATTGGGTTTTATAGCTATAAATGTAATTTTATACAGTCACACATAAATACAAATATAAATATGTGCTTTTAATGTATTTTGTTTTCTCTCACAGAAAGTTACACTAAAACAAATCATGATAAATCCAAATCATTCCCTACTTGGTTTTAGTATGAAGTAAAAATTGCATCACATAAACAGAATTATTATATAGTAGATCCCACCAAGATATCTGCAAACTTGCAACTAAAGTCAATTGATACTATCCAGGGATATTTAGTCCCTATGAATGATCCTAAGTTATCTCCAACACAACATGTTTAACAGGCCTCAAAAGCTTGATGCACTCATCACCTGAGCTGCTTTGTTTAATTTAGAAATAATGATTTCTTTTTTTGAGTCAAAATGGAATTCTCTAAATTTAATTTCAAGAGATTTTATAATTTTTATGAGCTTGAAAGTGCAATAGGATTCAGGAAATGAAAAACAGAATTCTGTGCATATGTTCTTGTATTCATGAAAAGAACTAGAAACAGTTATATCAAGCCAATTCTTTCCTAAGGCAATGATTTCATTTGTAAAAGGACAGAAAAAGAGTGAGAGTAATTACAATATTCTGTGATACAATTTAATAACAAAAAGAACACAGCATCAACAGTGATGAAAATAACCATCGTTTCATTTATAGTTAAGTGACATAGAGAAATGTACTAGGAAACTTTTCTTCTCCAAATATTCATTAGTAATTTTCCTTATTGTTTTCCTAGCTGACTTAAGTCCCCTGATGGTCATTGTTTGATATATGAGAATCTTTATTTAATAGACTGCCAATATAGGAGAGCATTGTAAATGTAGTTTCTTTTATGTCCATGAAAATAGTAGAAGGGTGAAACATTAACTTGTATTATTTCCAAGAAAAAGACAAAACAATGAAATATCGATGAAAAACAGCCTCTCATATAATCTTGGGATAAAACAAAGTAAAATTTAAACAGGGTTTTAATACTGAATGGCCAGGTTGAAATCTTGAAAGTCTAAAGTCACATTTTCATTACAAACATAGGTACTATAGCAGTCTTTTCCCATGTGGGTAAGTGCCAGGCCCACAATATATAATCACTACTCTGAAAACTGGTTCCTGCTGGCAACCGGTCTTACGTTTCCTAGAGATGCCAGATCTGATTCTCTTGCAGCATAAAAGGAATATTAGTTCTTCTATAACTTGTACGTGTGTAAGCATGTCAGAAAGCTTTACTGTTAAAATATATTTACCTAATACATAGACCATAATGTGTACACAATTAAAAGTGAAGCTGAAATTCAGGGTGTTATAACATCACCTATAAATGGAAAGACAGCTTGTGACATTGTGTAGCCTAGATGTACTTTGCTTACAATGCTCGATGAAGCCTATGCTTTTTTAGAACTACTTAAGAGTTAGAACTGGAGAAGGCAATGGCACCCCACTCCAGTACTCTTGCCTGGAAAATCCCATGGACAGAGGAGCCTGGTGGGCTGCAGTCCATGGGGTCGCTAAGAGTCGGACACGACTGAGCGACTTCACTCTCACTTTTCGCTTTCCTGCATTGGAGAAGGAAATGGCAACCCACTCCAATGTTCTTGCCTGGAGAATCCCAGGGAGGGGGAGCCTGGTGGGCTGCCGTCTGTGGGTTCGCACAGAGTCGGACACGACTGAAGCGACTTAGCAGCAGCAGCAAGAGTTAGAACACATCCAGTTGTGAAATTTTAGAAAGTAAGCCCAATTAAGGGGAATGACAATGACCACAATATTAAATTTAATAAAATCATTCTTATATTTTATATATAGGGTTATACTTTGTCAAGCAGAGTAAGATGCCCCAGGGGAGGACTCTTAAATATGTCTGCCCACTGCACCTGGGTATCAGAGTCACCAAGCGAAGCAGAACACAATCAAGCACTGCATGGAACAATACTTTGCTTAAATCAAGGAGAAAGAGCAAGATAAGCTTCAATAGGGTGTGTGAGTCCCCCCATGGCCAGTGAGTCCTTCCCAGTAAATGGTAGAGGGTGATTTATATATGGGCAGCCTTCTTGTCGGGCAATGAAAACCTGTCCACTCCCTGTGGAGAGCAGACATAACAATGGGGTTGGCCAGGTGCCATGCAACACACATGCTCCAAGCAGAGACCATTTGAATCAGGGAAAGATATTCCCACACAACCCCACATAGGCTGTGTGGGCTCCTTATCTCTTGCTAAGGAAGTGTTCCAGGCCCAAAGTCCATTCATATGGACCTAAGTGGGGCTGAGAGAATGCATACAAGAGATTGTCTTTTCCAGTATATTTTGTGCTGAAATTTTAAGATATCCACACCATTTCAATTGTCATTACATTAACTAATTTCACGTTTCCTATTTCTTTGGCAGAATGTGTATAAAATTATATGGATTTGATATTATTCACATAACCAGGAGTAGATTTTAAAATTTGCTGACTCAAATACTTCAATAATTTAGGATATATTTATTTTTCTTGGTTATGCTTCCCTAAAAGTACTGCATTGCATGTGATTTTCCAAATTATTGGCAAAAAGTTTCCCATTATTCTCCCTTTTATTAAAATGTCTGATATATATATATATATAAACTATGTTTACTTTTTATTTTTAATATATTATTTTCCCTTCTGTACTTTGTAACTAATGAATTCATTCAGAATTTGATTTTTCTTAGTATTCATCATAGATTTAACTTTGAATGTTTCTGATTTATTTGGAATATTCTATTTCATTAATCTTTGTTTTTATATTTATACATTTTTTTCTCTAGATCATTGGAACTGGCTATGCAGTTTTTAAAAACATAAAGGAATTTTGTATTAGGAATGTCTTTTCCTAGATTGGTATTTGAGGCTTTATATTTCTTAAAAGTCTCTACTGACCTGTAACTCACAGATGAACAATATAGCATTTTCATTATTGTTCAGTTCTAAATGTGTTCTAACTTGCTTCATAATTTCATCTGTACCTATAAATACTTTAATTATGAGTCTTCTGCTTTAAAAATTTAATAAAAATGATGTTGTTGCTCAGTCGCACAGTCATGTCCTACGGTTTGCAACACCTCAGGCTTCCCTACCCTTCACCATCTCCTGGAGCTTGCTCAAACTCACATCCATCCAGTCAGTGATGCCATCCAACCATCTTGACCTCTGTCATCCCCTTCTCCTCCTTCCTTCAGTCTTTCCCATCCTCAGGTCTTTTCTAATGAATCAGTTCTTTGCATCAGGTAGCCCAAGTATTGGAGCTTCAGCTACAGCATCAGTCCTTCCAGTGAATATTCAGGATTGATTTCCTTCAGACTGACTGGTTTGATCTTCTTGCAGTCCAAGGGACTCTCAAGAGTCTTCTCCAGAACCACAGTTTGAAAGCATCAGTTCTTCAGTTCTCAGATTTCTTTATGGTCTAGCTCTCATCCATACATGACTACTGGAAAAACAGTAGCTTTGGCTACATGGACCTTTGTTGGTAAAGTACTGTCTCTGCTTTTTAATATGCTATCTAGGTTGCTCATAGCTTGTCTTCCAAGGAGTGAGTGTCCTTTAAATTCATGGCTGCAGTCACCATCTGCAGTGATTTTGGAGCCCAAGAAAATAGTCTGTCACAGTATTCCTATCTATTTGAATGAGTGATTGGACCAGATGCCATGATCTTCATTTTTTGAATGTTGAGTTTTAAGCCAGCTTTTTCACTCTCCTCTTTCACCTTTATCAAGAGGTTCTTCAGCCCCTCTTTGCTTTCTGTCATAAGAGTGGTGTCATCTGCCTATCTGAGGTTAATGATATTTCTCCTGGCAATCTTGACTCCAGAATGTGCTTCATCCAGCTTGGCATTGCACATAATGTATGCTTCATAGAAGCTAAATAAGCAGGGTGACAATATACAGCCTTGATGTACTCCTTTCCCAATTTGGAAGCAGTTCATTGTTCCAAGTCCAGTTCTAACTGTTGCTTCTTGACCTGCAAAAAGGTTTCTCAGGAGGCAGGTAAGGTGTTCTGGTAATCTCATCTCTTGAAGAATTTCCACAGTTTTTTGTGATCCACACAGTCAGAGGCTTTGGCATAGTCAATGAAGCAAAAGTAGATGTTCTCCTGGAATTCTCTTGCTTTTTCTATGATCCAGTGGATGTTGGCAATTTGATCTCTGGTTCCTCTGCCTTTTCTAAATGAAGC
Organism: Cervus elaphus; assembly: GCF_910594005.1. Lineage (NCBI taxonomy): Eukaryota > Metazoa > Chordata > Mammalia > Artiodactyla > Cervidae > Cervus > Cervus elaphus. Next base: position 28,639,104 of record NC_057845.1, read on the forward strand.
TTGTACATCTAGAAGTTCTGGTTTAGGTACTGTTGAAGCCTAGCTTGGAGAATTTTGAGCATTACTTTGCTAGAATGTGAAATGAGTGCAATTGTGTGGTAGTTTGAACATTCTTTGGCATTGCCCTTCTTTGGGATTGGAATGAAAACTGACCTTTTCCAGTCCTGTGGCCACTGCTGAGTTTTCCAAATTTTTGGCATATTGAGTGTAGCATTTTAACAGCATCTTCTTTTACAATTTGAAATACTTCAGCTGGAAAAAAAGTGGTATTCATTGAAACTTATCTTGAAACTGAATTACATTAAAGATGGAGCTTATGTCCTGTATATATATAGTTCATTTATCCTTGATGAGAATAGCTTTGTATATGGTCATTGTTGTATTTCACTAATGCCTGAAAATGAAATGTATTTTATATTTGTTACACATAACTTTACATTTATCCATGAAGTTTCTAGGTAAAATTTTCTATATTTTTGCTAATTAAAAATTAACAATTTTTAGATCGGGATGGGGAATGCGTGTAACTATGGCTGATTCATATCAATGTATGACAAAACACACTGAAAAAAAATTTTTAAAAATAATTAACAATTTTTCTTTATTAAAATTTTCTATATTATTGCTATTTTTTTACTTTTCACCAGTAAGTTTTGAAGTTGGGAGATATAGTAGCAATTGAAATTAGGAGTGAGTCCTCCAATTTTGTCCTTTCTTAGGATTGTTTAGGCTATTCCAGGCACCTTGTATTTCCATGTGAGTTTTAGAATAAGCTTGTCAATATCCTTCAACCTAGAGTCAGGGAAATGGTCTAGGTTCAAGGGGGAAGTTGTGCTCTCTAGGAAACCTGTAGTTCAGTTGTCTATTCTGGTGAATCTTGGTAAGTTATCCATGTTAAAGGGGCATGTTGGAGAATCCATTGAGAACTTTGAGAGGTGGCTTGTATTTACTTCTGTTAAATATTCTAGGGCACTCCTAATCAAGGGAAACTTTTTGCTACATTCTCAGGTTGCAAGTCACTGGATTCTAAAAATAATGTAAATTTAAATTCCAAAACAGTACAGGGATAAGCCTCGATTATATATTTTCAGGGGAGGCTTTGTTTTCTGCTTGGGGTCCATACAAAGACAAATAAGTTTCTAGGCCATGTTCTTCTAATGATTTCTATTTTTAACTCTATTCCTTCACTAAGGATTTGACTTCAAAGGCCTCCACATTAGAGAGTGTGTCATTTTCAATATTCTCCATGGCAGTACCATCTGTTGTTTTTGGCCCTTAAAATCCCATCTTCTTGTTTCCTCGTATTAGCAAAGTCTCCAGGACAGCAATACTTTCAGCATTAGAAGGAAAGAGAGAGGAACAAGAGACACAAGAAAAGAGAGGGAGGAAATGGATCCTTTGAGCCTTAGATTTGAGCTCAAAGATTTGATGGTTAACTAACTAATATGAAGAGCTTCCCTGGTGGCTTAGATGATAAAGAATCTGCCTGCAGTGCAGGAGACCCATGTTCGATCCCTGGGTTGGGAAGATCCCTTGAAGAAGGAAATGACAACCCACTCCAGTATTCTTGCCTGGAGAATCCCATGGACAGAGGAGCCTGATGGGCTACAGTCCACGGGGTCACAAAGAGTCAGATATGACTGAGTGACTACACACTTAACTAATAGGTAAAGAAAAGAAAAGAAAAAAAAAAAAAACCTCTAGAGAAAATTATAATGTGTTGAATCAGCATGCCTTTATAGCTTGTTAACCAAGTTTTTGAGGTAACAATCTTTATTTAAATCCCTAAGAGAAAAATTAACAAGAGTTTATTCACTTTAATTTCTTTTGTTCAGAGAGAAAATATATCATGAGACTAATTATAATAAAAATGTCATACAGTGGAAGAACTGTAGTATATTATAAGGACAAAATTTGTTTGAAATTTGCTATAAATAGCTATTCTAGTCTCAAATATCTTGAGGTAGTCAGAAGATATTCATTTATATTTCACTGAGGTAACTGAGGGCTTTCCCAGGTGGCTCAGTGGTAAAGAATATTCCTTCCAGTGCAGAAGTTGGAAGAGATCTGGTTTTGATCCCTGGGTCAGGAAGACGCCCTCAAGTAGGAAATAGCAACCCACTCCAGTATTCTTTTTTTTTTTTTTTAATTTTTTTTTTTCACTCCAGTATTCTTGCCTGGAAAATTCTTTGAACAGAGGATCCTTGTGGGCAACAGTCCATAGGGTTGCAAAGGGTCAGACATGACTAAGTTACTGGGCATGCATACACAAAATTGCTGAGGCAATAGCACTGTAACTTTAGCTCACTATTCCAGTATCAATATCAGTAAAGATTCAAACAACTAAAAATATCATGCCTCATAACACACTCCTGCTAGAAAAACAAAACAATAGTAGTAAAAGAAATGTCGATACTATCTTCTAATTAGGAAAGTTACTGCATAATTTTGCTTTTTACAAAGGGTAATCGAATGAAAAATATTCATATTCTGTGAAATCATAAATATTTAGCATTCACATAAGAGCTAATGTTGCAAAAGCAATTAATAAAAAGAATTATTATAAGAGCAAATAAATAGCTATTAATGAGCTTCCTTTCCTGTCAAATTTCTTTTATTTCCACACTCTATCAGTGGTATCAATATTGCCAGTGAGCTCGATTTTGTAGTTCATATAATTTCTGCACACAGAAACACAATACTCTGCAGAAAAGTCAGTACTAATTTTTAATACATTTCCTAATGTGAAATTACCTCAGGGAAATTTCATAACAGTTGACAGAATATTTAAGGCCCTAGCACAGGGAATGCCTGAATCTATATATGCTAAATGCACCATAAAATGCAGTCTTGGAATTATGTTTTGCTGAGGAAGTCACCATGAGCATTTTAGTTTCACTTTATCTTATTTTAAATTATGGATTCTGTCTATATGATGCCTATAACCATTATTTCTTGCCAGCTGAGGCAAGACTAAGATTTTCCATTTTAATAATCTTCTATTTTACTTCCCATAGTGGGCAGTAACAGTGAATATAATTATAATTTATAAAAAAGAAAAAGTATTAATATGATAATATGGTCAAGACAAAAGAAATAATGACTGTGAGGATCAAAACACTCACTATGCTAGCTGAAATTATGATATAAAAGTGAGTGTTGGATGAAACATCACTAAAAATGGTGGGGTTAGGAAATCTAGGGCTCTGTCCCTTTACAGAAATGACTAAAAACTTATCGAGAAGTCTTAGAATCATTTGCAAACTCTGTGATCTAGTCAGAATGCACAAGAAGCAGGGGAAAGCTTAAGGAAAATAGAAACTGCTGCATTGTGAGGGAAGAGCTCTATGGCATTTAAAAATGCCACTATCATCTCCCTTTCCCCAGATGGAAGCATCCATGAAGCCAGAACCTGCACTCCTGGGCATGCTGTGAGCGCCAGAAGTAGCACAACAGACTATATACAAAGAATTGTGTGGGTTCCCTGTCTGCAAGAGCCCTGAAGGGCGAGCAAAAAGGCTTACTTTGATTTGCCCAACACGAAACATTCCCCAACAGATAAACTGAATAGATCTATAACTATTCAGGAAATATAATTCTTAATTTTACCCTCTCAAAAAAAAAAAACATCATGCCTGTATGGTTTTCCTAGAGAATTTTCAGTTCAGTTCAGCTCAGTTGCTCAGATTTGTCCAACTCTTTGCGACCCCATAAATCACAGCATGCCAAGCCTCCCTGTCCATCACCAACTCCCAGAGTTCACCCAAACTCATGTCCACTGAGTCGGTGATGCCATCCAACCATCTCATCCTCTGTCATCCCCTTGTCCTCCTGCCCTCAATCTTTCCCAGCATCAGGGTCTTTTCAAATGAGTCAACTCTTCACATCAGGTGGCCAAAGTATTGGAGTTTCCAAATATTAAACAAGAACTGACACCACTTCTACATGATCTCTTAACAGAAAATAAGAGAACTATTTCCTACTTTTTAGAGCTAATCTTACCCTGATAACAAAACCTAAGATCAAACCACATTAGAAAACAAAAGACTATAGACAAGTATCTCTTACTAATATAAATGTAAAAAAAAAAATCTTTAGCAAAACAGAATTCTGCAATATATATAAAATATATATATGTGTGCTCAGTTGTGTCCAACTCTTTGTAACTCCAAGGACTATAGCCCTCCAGGCTTCTCTGTCCATGAGATTTTCCAAGCAAGAGTACTGATGTGGGTTGACATTTCCTACTCCAGAGAATCTTTCTGACCCAGGGATTGAACCGGCGACTCTTGGGTGTCCTGCACTGTCAGTCAGATTCTTTACCCAGTGAGCCACTTGGGAAGCCCATATATATTATATATAATTAAACTATGACCATTAAGTTTATTTTAGAGATGCAAGTCTTTTTGATTATTTAAAAATCAATGTAATCCACCATTTTAATAAGCTAAAGGAAAAAAAAATCAGTTATGTCAATTGATGCTGAAAAGAAAATCATGAAAATCTAACACTTATTTGAGACAAAAACCTTCAGAAAAACAGGAATAGAAGGGAATTTCTTCAACTTGATAGAGCATCTACAAATAAACCACAAATAGCATTATACAGTTGACCCTTGAACAACACAGATTTGAACTTTGCAGGTGGACTTACACACATATTTTCTTCAATAAATACGTCTTACAGTGCCACGTGATTTGTGGTTGGTTGCATCAGCACATGGGAACCATGGATGCTAGAGGGCGCACTGTAAAGTCATCTGAGATTTTTAACAGCAGTGGTTGCTGACTCTAACCACTGTTTTGTTCAGGGATAGACTGTATTTAAGGTTTCCCTTGTGGCTCAGCTGGTAAAGAATCTACTTGCAATGCAGGAGACCTGGGTTCGATCCCTGGGTTGGGAAGGTCCCTGAAGAAGGGAAAGGCTACCCACTTCAGTATTCTAGCCTGGAAAACTCCATGGACTGTATAGTCCATGGGGTCTCAAAGAGTCGGACACAACTTAGCCACTTTCAATTTCACTAAACTGTATTTAATAATAATAGACAATTCTTTCCCCAAAACATTTTTTTTTAAATAAAATGTTTTAACTTGTTTTTGACTTGACTCTAATTCATGGTGCACCAAATAAGATCATGGTCCATGGAAGAACTTACTAAATTTATGTTTCAAAGGGAGAGTTGACTTAAATCTGCCTCAACCTCTATTCCTAGACCACAGACTTATCTGATGGTTATTTTCCTTTCACAGAATATATAAGAAACATGCTTAGCAACTGGTGGAATTCCTGCATCTATTCTCTGACTCCAGAAATGGCAGGGAGGACAAATTAAAATCCAAATAAATGCCTCCTTCAATTAAGATAATAAACAAAGGCAATTCTGTATTCATGGAGGTGATGGCAGAATATGGTACCCTCAGGAAATTTTTGAAAATTGTAGGAGTGATCAATATCACTAAATATCTATTCAATATAATTTTGCTATCACAAAACACAGGTAGGTTGTAGAGAAAATCTGTTTATTGACAATATATCTGATATCATCAAAATGTCTTAATCTGGTGATGTCAATTTTGCCTACAGTTATGGAGGTGGTGACTTGCCTGGTGGTTCAGATGGTAAAGTGTCTGCCTACAATGCAGGAGAGCTGGGTTCAATCCCTGAGTCTGGAAAATCTCCTGGAGAAGGAAATGGCAACTCACTCCAGTATTTTTGCCTGGAAAGAATACCTCCTCCTATGGATGGAGGAGACTGATAGGCTACAGTCTATGGGGTCCCAAAGAGTTGGACACGACTGAGCAATTTAACTTTATGGAGGTGGTATATTTACCATAGCAAATAAAAACAGACTTGGGAACCTGGGATGCAGTTGTTTGTCTATATTTTTCCTTATCACTATTAGCAAAGAAAGTCAGAATCAGTTTGTTTTTATATAGAAAGGACAATAGTAAGCCTTGCTATATATGCCTCAAGGGTATGTCATGTCTGTTTCCTGTGATAATACAGTCCAAAGGGATCTTGATTATCATGATATTACACAGAAAATGATGCAAGTGTATTTCATTGATGAGATTATGCTAATTCCTAGTGAGTAGGAAGTAGGAAACACTTTTAACTGCCCTAGTAAAATACATATCTGACAGAGGATCAGAGATAATCTCCTGGAAACTACAGCAGCTTGACACATTAATTAAGTTGCCAAGGCCCCAGTGGTTTGGAGTGTGTTGCAATATTACTTCTAAAGTAAGAGACAAGTTGATGAATCTTCCGCTGCCCACCATGAAAAAGAGGCTCTTTTTGGATTTTGATGGCAATATAGATCACATTTGGAATAACCTGTAAGGCTGTCAGCTTGAAAAGGTGTAATGAGAAGGAAAAGGTACTTTTTCATTTGTTTCAGCTTGAGTGCTAGTTATCTTACACACACCTTATGCAATATAATGGCCCAATATTTTCCAGACATACCTTTTTGCTGACAAGGATGTTCTATTAGCTGCTGTCAAGCCCCCAAAATGAGAATCCAGTTCAACTATCTCGAATTCTACATTCATGTCATGGTCACTACTATTAAAAAAATAAATAAATAAAATAAACAAACTTTTTTTTGTTGGAAAACCAGTTCTCAATTCACTGCTAAGTTCTTGGAAGGACTATGTGACTGAAAGACACCCAATGGGTACCCCAAGTGGGAGTTATTGATCCAACAAACCATGAAATTAGACAAGAATACCATCGATCATTCTAGATTTAAAATGATATGTTTGAGACCAAACCAAAGCTTGTTCCCAGGGGCACCAGTAAATAGAACAAAAAGGTATAAAACGCTTACGGTACCTGCCCCTGTTACTTCAGTGCCTCTTCCCTATCTCAGTCTCGTGACACCATGCAGCTGTGTGTCACCATATATCAAAAGCAAAAGTTTCTATTAGATAGCCCTTCTTGTAGAGCTACCCTTTCTGCTTTCATACGCCAGTTCTTCTCATTGCTCCAAAGGCCAAAGTGTAGCTGTCCTTCACGGCCCCCAGGCCTGAGGTATAGTACTATTGCTTTCAGTTCTTCACCTTCTGCCCACATTTGTTAAGTATTAAATACCTTTTAGAATGTTAACTTTAAATGTTCAAACTCTTTCTTTCCACGATCAGCTGGACAAAAAAGAAATATTGAATATTTTCCCTTTACTTATACAGAGCTATAAAAGACTTTTACTGGAAGTGCTAGTCACTGCAACCATAGAAGAAAATAAACAAAACTTAAAAAAAAAAAAGATTGGCAAGAATGAAATGGTGTCATTTGCAGGAACATGAATGGGCCTAGAGATTATCATATTAAATGAAGAAAGTTAGAAGGAGAAAGACAAATACTATATGAGATCACTTACAGGTGGAATCTGAAATGCAACACAAGTGAACATATATACAAAACAGACATAGAAAAGAGACTTATGATTGCCAAGGGGGATGGAGAGAAAGGATTGGGCATTTGGAATTAGCAGATGCTAATACATAGATGATGTGAGAGTTGGACTATAAGGAAAGCTGAGTGCCAAAAAATTGATGCTTTTGAACTGTGGTGTTGGAGAAGACTCTTGAGAGTCCCTTGGACTGCAAAGAGATCAAACCAATCCATCCTAAAGGAAATCAATCCTGAATAGTCATTGGAAGGGCTGATGCTGAAGCTGAAACTCCAATACTTTGGCCATCTGATGGGAAAAACTGACTCATTTGAAAAGACCCTGATGCTGGGAAAGATTGAAGGCAGGAGAAGGGGATGACAGAGGATGAGATGGTTGGATGGCATCACCGATTCAATGGACATGAGTTTGAGTAAACTCTGGGAGTTGGTGATGGACAGGGCGGCCTGGTGTGCTGCAGCCCATGGGGTCAGACATGACTGAGCGACTGGACTGAACTGAACTGAACTGAATATATATAGGATGGATAAACATCAGGGTAGTACTATACAGCACAGAAAATATATTTAATATCTTGTGATAAACTATTATGGAAAAGAATAAGAAGTTATATATGTATACCTGAATCATTTTGCTATACAACAGATTAATACAACATTATAAATCAACTATATATCAATAAAATTAAAAAAATAAGAATACAGAAATTAAAAAAAAAAACTGTGGGATATTAGTGGCATAAAAACACACTTGGAAAATGGGTTCAAGGATAATGCACTGTGCCTTAGGAATTGCTTTCCAATTAAAAATAATACTTAGTGCAGAGTTACAAAGAAAATGAAACACAAAAGAGCATTCGTCAACTATAAAGTAAGTTGCGCTCTTGTCAGACTACTGGTATCTGTCTTGATTCCCAAAATAAACTGCTATTGAGGATAAAAAATAATAGAAGAGATTGGCAAGGAAAAAAAAATAAAGTGACATTATTATAGATATATGGCTGAATATTTATTATACAGTGCAAAAGAAAAGAACATACAAATCCTTACTGTAATCATTCAATTCATTTAGCAAATACAAAGACAATGTTTGTAAATCAGTTGTGTAATTACAGGCTTTAAACAAGTGGAAAATTAAAAGTAGTTAATTTACTATAACATTAAAAATATCAGGTAAATATGAATGAATCTAATAAGACATCCAAGATTTTCATGGATTAAAATAATATATTATTGATCTGCATTGAAGAAAACCTATAAAAGTGAAGGATAGCAATCCCACTTCTGGGCATACACACTGAGGAAACCAGATCTGAAACAGCACGTGCACCCCAATGTTCATCGCAGCACTGTTTATAATAGCCAGGACATGGAAGCAACCTAGATGCCCATCAGCAGACGAGTGGATAAGGAAGCTGTGGCACATATACACAATGGAATATTACTCAGCTGTTAAAAAGAATTCATTTGAATCAGTTCTAATGAGATGGATGAAACTGGAGCCCATTATACAGAGTGAAGTAAGCCAGAAAGATAAAGACCAATACAGTATACCAACGCATATATATGGAATTTAGAAAGATGGTAATGATAACCCTATATGCAAAACAGAAAAAGAGACACAGATGTACAGAACAGACTTTTAGACTCTGTGGGAGAAGGCGAGGGTGGGATGTTTCGAGAGAACAGCATCGAAACATGTGTATTATCTCGGGTGAAACAGATCACCAGCCCAGGTTGGATGCATGAGACAAGTGCTCGGGCCTGGTGCACTGGGAAGACCCAGAGGGATCGGGTGGAGAGGGAGGTGGGAGGGGGATCGGGATGGGGAATACATGTAACTCCATGGCTGATTCATGTCAGTGTATGACAAAAACCACTACAATATTGTAAAGTAATTAGCCTCCAACTAATAAAAATAAATGGAAAAAAAAAAAGAAAGTAAAAAAAAAAAGTGAAGGATAAATTATATTCATTACTTGCAACATCGACTACTATATAAATGTCAGTTGTTCCCAAATGGATATTTATATTTAGTGCATTCCATTCAGAAACACCAAGGTTTCAAGGTTTCTTACAGACCGGAAAAAACTTTCCTACACTGTATGTGAAAACACAAAATCCAAGAAATACCAAGATAACATTTGATGATGCACAAGTTATAGGATTTTTGATTTACTGTATGTTTTGTAAAACTTTAAGTAGAGTCTAAACTACAAAACTATTAAATCACTATGATGTACGTGTGTGCTTAGTCACTCAGTCATGTCCCCCTCTTTGTGACCCCATGAACTGTAGCCTTCCAGGTTCATGGTGATTTCTCCAGGCAAGAATACTATATAGTGGATTGCCATGCCCTCCTCCAGGGGATCCTCCCAACCCAGGGATTGAACCCAGGTCTCCCACATTGCAGGTGGATTCTTTACTGTCTGAGCCACACAGGAAGCCCGAAGGAAGGCAGACCCCAAGTGTAACTCTGATACTAATGTAATATTGTAAACTATGCTTCAATAATAAGTAAATCAGTAAAATATTTCATGTCAAGCTGAATGAACAAAACCAGGTTGATCTTGGCGTAAATATGGTAGAATATATTAATATTTCTATATGCGTATGTTTCTATCTATACCTGTATGATATATTTACAGATGAATATACAAGTTATACAAACACACACAGGCGTATTTTACATACACTTGCTTTGTGGAAAATGATACTGCTGGTGAGTGGAATAGGACTATTTAATATACTGCACTCAAGTATCTGATTAACCATATGGAAAATAATCCAACTTACAAAAATCTATTTCAAGCGGATTATAGTTGTAATTGTGAATAACATAATAGTAAAAGTTGTAGAATGTAACAGAAAAATATCTTCACTGGCAAATGGGAAATAAATGTTTTCTTAAATATGACATAATGAGAGGAAAGCCATGAAGTAAGGGGAGCAATTTGCACCACACATAATCTTACCTGGGATAAAAATATTAAAATATTAAAAATTCTGGATAAATGGATTGATGATACTCAAAGGAACTATAATTAGAGTGATAGAAAACTTAACAATAACAAAAACAATGGAAGCCAAAGAACAATGGCAGAATATCTTCCATGAAAAGAAAAGTAAGAAATAGTAACCTGAACTACCATAAGCAGTGAAAATATTCATCAAGAAATAATTGCATTTTTAAATAACAGCAAAAACAAAATTTGTCAAAAGTGGTTCTGTTCCAAAAAAAAAAAAACAAAAAAAAACAGTTATTCTTCAGATAGAATAAATCTAACCCTAGGAGGAATTTCAGTAATGTAGTAAAAACTGAAGGACAATAAAAACACTAAATATATGCTTAAATATAAATTATGTTTTCATCGATAAATTAATGTTTGTTCAGTAGTTCATAGTTTATCAAAATACATGATGATAATGATCACAAATCAATAGAAGAATACTTGGAGTTGAAATGTTCTAAAAATTTTGCATTATCATGAAAAAATAAATGTAACTAATTATCAAGATAAAATGTTCTAGATTAAGCACTAAAATTGTAAAACAACACATAAATACACTGAGAAAAAAAGAAATATCCCACTATAAATATTACATAGTTAAATAAAGAAGATAAAATAATAGAGAATAAAAAATAACATAGAACAGGAAGGGTAAATACGGAAAGCAAACAGGGTGATAGAAAAATTAAACCAAATATGTTTATAAACTGACTAAATGCTCTAAATAGAAGACAAATATATTGAGGTTGGAATTTTTAAAATCTTGTATACATTCATTACATAAGATACATGTAAAATATAAAGATATTCTAAGAGTAAAATAAACAGAAGGAAATACTTTCTGTGCAAATCCTAAGCCAAAAAGGAGGTGCACAACTATATTAATGCCAGGTGAGGTTTACTTGGAGAAGGAAGTGCTATTAGAGTTGCAAAACAAAACTTTCAGAATAATAAAACAGCTCAACAGAAAACCATAGCAATTAAAAAACTCGTATGCAACAAATAACAGGTTCCCGCTAATATAGTAAAAAGTCAAGCTACAATGTGAAAAGATACTTGCAACAGATACATTCAACTAAGGCTCATCCCAAATATATAAACAACTCCTACCAAAGACCAGCGATCCAAAAATAAAGTTGGCAACATACTTGAGAAGATATTCACAAAATGAATGAGGCTCAGCCTCATTGCTAACTGGGAAAATGGAAATCAAAGTTACAGTACAACACCTCTATGCCTCTATCGGGCTTCTGTGGTGGCTCAGATAGTAAAGATCCTGCCTTCGATGCCAGAGACCCAGTGTCGATCCCTAGGTCGGGCAGATCCCCAGGAGAAACGAAGGGCTACCCACTCCACTATTCTTGTCTGGAGAATCCCATGGACAGAGGGTTGAGCTACAGTTCATGGGGTCGCAAAGAGTTGGATACAACTGAGTGACTAACCCTTTGAATTTTTCGTGGCTTTACTACAAGAGCTAATGAAGAAATCTAAGTACACAGTGCTGAGAGGATGGAGTGAAAGAGGAACACTGACAATGTATATGAGTGTAAAATCCTAAAAACACATTTCTTAATCTTAAACTTCTAAATTTTAATTAACTAAATGTTTCTGTCTTGATATCTTTTCATTCATCACCCTGACTAATATGAAGATTAGTAGACATAGGAAGATTAGTATGTAGACTCTTTTACCCATTCCTTTTAACCATTTGATTTTAAGCATTATCTACTAAAGGAGTGCATACACATGTGCTAGGACCCAGAAATCCCTCTAAAAGATTTAGACCCAAGAAAAATGTACATATTTTTACTGAGAGACATGTATAAGAATATTCAGAGCAGCTCCATTCTTAATAGCTTGAATATGAATCTGGAAACTATCCAAGTGTGGATAAGATACAGTTCAGTTCAGTTCAGTTCAGTTGCTCAGTCGTGTCTGACTCTTTGCGACCCCATGAATCGCAGCACGCCAGGCCTCCCTGTCCATCACCAACTCCCGGAGTTTACTCAAACTCATGTCCATTGAATCGGTGATGCCATCCAGCCATCTCATCCTCTGTCATCCCCTTCTCCTCTTGCCCCCAATCCCTCCCAGCATCAGGGTCTTTTCCAAAGAGTCAACACTTCGCCTCAGGTGGTCAAAGTATTGGAGTTTCAGTTTCAGCATCAGTCCTTCCAATGAACACCCAGGACTGATCTCCTTCAGGATGGACTGGCTGGATCTCCTTGCAGTCCAAGGGACTCTTAGGAGTCTTCTCCAACACCATAGTTCAAAAGCATCAATTTTTCAGTGCTCAGCTTTCTTCACAGTCCAACTCTCACATCCATACATGACCACTGGAAAAACCATAGCCTTGACTAGACGGGCCTTTGTTGGCAAAGTAATATCTCTGCTTTTTAATATGCTATCTAGCTTGGTCATAATTTTCCTTCCAAGGAGTAAGTGTCTTTTAATTTCCTGGCTGCAATCACCATCTGCAATGATTTTGGAGCCCCCCAAAATAAAGTCGGACACTGTGTCCACTGTTTCCCCATCTATTTCCCATGAAGTGATGGGACCAGAGGCCATGATTTTAGTTTTATGAATGTTGAGCTTTAAGCCAACTTTGTTACTCTCCTCTTTTCTTAGAACAGATAAATAAAGCATGAAATGGTCATACAATAAAATATTGTACAATAAAGAAAAGAACTCATCTATATGCAACATAATGAGAGAGAAATCTGGATGGCCTTGAGGGCTGATTTCCTTCCCACTCTTGGTAGCTTAATAGAAAGTAGACTTAACTGGACTTAGATACAGAGGGATGTTTATTTCAACATTGTTGATTCTGACTCTCCTCCTTCCAATGGACCATTGGGATGCAGACCTTGCCCCTCTGCATGTGCAGTGGCTGGTGATGTTTCTGGCCCCTAGGACTTATCCATGTATGTATATTCCTTGTTACTTAGAGAAGCTTGTTAATAGAGAAATTCCCTGTTCCACTTTAGGCTAACCTATGAAAATATAAGGTAGTATAAGGGCACCTTTCTCATTTGCTTTTGCAGTACCTTGGCGGCATGCCCAACTTGCTGGCTGATCCCAACTCCTCTCTGCTCAAATTTTGGCTACAGAGCATACAGAACATGTATCTTGTGCCTATGTGGCCAAAAATGAGCTCCCCAGACTGCATGTGCTCTAATGCCTATCTGCAAGCTTTCCCCCCAGTAAATCGCTATCTGATCTCTGCACTGTACATGACATGATTCATTTACCTAACAACTTGGATACATCTCACAAATATAATGTTGAACAAAAAGTCGCTCACAGAAATACAAAACTTGGGTGATTCTGTTTACATGTTTCAAAATAAGGAAACTGAAAAAGTGCATTTGACCTTAAGATATTAGTGCCTTTAGGCCAGGAGGAGGGAGTGGTGATTTTTACTGAGCACCAAGGGAGTTTTGGGGAGCAAAGAACATCTTATTTCTTGATCTGTGGGGATAATGTGTGGTTGATAGGTGATGATTATTCAAAAGTGTATTTATGTTCGGTGCATTTAACGTTCCCATCAAATGAAGCTGTTTCAAGTTGATGCATTAAACCATACAGTGTTAACTACATTTAACGTATTAGCCATGATGCAGAAACAGTTTGTGTTCACTAATATTGCCTGCTCTCCTCTACTTTGCCTGTTTCTCAGTTAATTTTGAGACTTGTAAGTGGAACTAGCATGTGTCACTTCTGGGCTCTTAAGAGCCAGTGTCTTCTTCTGTCCTTCCCTTCGGCCACTGTAGTGTCCCTGGAGGCCACACATTCCAGATGGTGTCACTAGCAGATTGGAGGAGGCTTCTCAAATCCCATCAATCTTCATGTATGTGAGAAATGAATCTGTGTGGAATTATGCAGCTGAAAATTTTTTGAAGAAACTAAAATTAATTATCCAAACACAAAATGTCAGCTCTATGCACAATAAACAAATCAATAAACTTTGGTGGTAAAATGGAAAGGGAGAAAAATGATATACACTAACTTTTCTTCCTGTTCAGGGTAATAGCAAAACATAATGAAGAGAGAAATTTTTGTATGGTTAAGTTTCAAAAAATTGCCATTGGATCAATTTTATCAATCTCTAAATTATTACAAGAAACATCTGAAAACAAAGCAAAGATAGGTCTTTGTGTATGCATAGATTGTACTTGGAAGATATACAAGAACTGTCTCCAGAGACAAAAATATGTGAATATATTTTATATATAAGTCCTAAAATAGAATTAAATTTACAAAACAGTACAGCTGATCTCAATAAAAATAAAACATTCTATTCAGATGTGAACTTTCCATTTAAGAAATCATCCACAATTTCTATTAGAATGCCTCATTAAATGTGTCTATTCTTCTTATCTGGGCTTTCTTCTCTGGTGGCTGGCCTTTCCTGGTGGCTCAGATGGGAATCTGCCTGAAGTTCAGGAGACCCAGGTTCATTCCCTGGGTCAGGATGATCCACTGGAGAAGGAAATGGCAACCCATTCCAGTATTCTTGCCTGGAGAATTCCATGGACAGAAGAGCTTGGTGGGCTACAGTCCATGGAATCACAGAGAATCAGATACAACTGAGTGATTAAAACTTTCAATACTTCTTATCTATTACTAATAATATTTATTTTCCTTGAAAATATCAGCGACATTCAGTTCAGTTCAGTCACTCAGTCGTGTCTGACTCTTTGCAATCCCATGGAATGCAGCACACCAGGCCTCCAAGTCCATCACCAACTCCTGGAGCTTGCTCAAACTCATGTTCATCAAGTCGGTGATGCCATCCAACCATTTAATTCTCTGTTGTCCCCTTCTCCTCCGGTCTTCAATCTTTCCCAGCATCAGGGTCTTCCAATGAGTCAGTTCTTTGCATCAGGTGAACAAAGTATTGGAGTTTCAGTTTCAGCATCAGTACTTCCAATGAATATTCAGGACTGATCTCCTTTAGGATGGACTGGTTGGATCTCCTTGCAGTCCAAGGGACTCTCAAGAGTCTTCTCCAACACCACAGTTCAAAAGCATCAATTCTTCAGTGCTCAGCTTTCTTTATGCCCCAGCTCTCACATCCATACATGCCCACTGGAAAAACCATAGCTTTGACTAGACGGACCTTTGTTGACAAAGTAATGTCTCTGCTTTTTAATACGCTGTCTAAGTTGGCCATAGCTTTTCTTCCAAGGAGCAAGCATCTTTTAATTTCATGGTGTGTATATATATATATATATATATATATATATTTTATATATATTATATTTTTATAATTTATATATATTATATATAATTATATATTGTAAATTTTATATTTATATTATATATTTATATATATATAATATATATGTATATATATATTTAATTTCAGTGACACATATATAGAGAGAAACACACAGAATTTGATTCGTTTTGAAAAGATGTATATCTGATCTCAGCAAACAACAATTCGATTTTGATCCAACATTGATGACAAGATAAAACACATTTAATTTTTTTTTCTCTATCTGAGCATGGATTATCAATTCAAAACAGTACTCTCAAATTCTTTCTCTGCAAGGGACTCAAGACTGCATTTTATATGAAGATGTTTTGCCTACCATGAAAACAACCTTAACATACTGATGATATGCTCTGCATTGTGCCAGATTCTTATATTATCTAGTTAGGAATACTTATTGCCATAATTTTATGTGATCCTATCACATAAAAGTTTTCTATAGATAACTCCTCATGGGATAATAATAACTGCCCCACTCATACACTGAAGGGGCACTTTTAGAGACATACCTTCAAATGCATCTTTTAGAGGTTGAAGCCAGTGTCATAGTTCTAACATTGTGAAAGTTGGAGAACATATTGTCTTCTTGTGACTTTACAAAGACCTTTGATTCTAGAAAAAGTTAAATTCAAGTCACATTATGATCAGGTGATTTAGTTTAAACTCACGTGAAAGCTACTTCATCCCTTGCATCATTCTGGCTGCCCTTTTCAACTCCATTACATCTGTCTGATGATATGATATTATTTTGTAGTTTGATTGAGGGGTTTATTGATTCCAGCCAATGCTCTCTACTACATATAAATAGGTCTGAAAGTGAGAAGGTTTAAATTTGGTAATGAAAGAGAAACCTCTTTCATGACATCCATAAGATTTTCTTCATGTTTCATCACATGTGCTGTCAAAAGAGAGTCACACACAGGACACTCAACACTTGAACAAGAAAATGACACAAACAATAAACTCCATGAGTGTAGCTCCAGAAATTACATATATTTTAGAGAAGAAAAAGCTGGTAAGAAGTGAGCACTTGAACATGAATGCTTTCATATACATATAGTCTTTTCCCCTAAAGTTGGGTGCAGGCAAAAGGGTTTTGCACAGATAGTTTACTTGGAAAGTGGTCCAAAGGAGCAAGCGTGGCAAACATGTGGAAACAATAAAAGGAAGGCAAGATAGGAGGATGTGTTATTCAATCTGCAGCTGCTACACGGGACTGATGCTTGCTGTGACTAGACAGTGTGAGATTTGTAAAATGTGCTTCAGAAGGGTTGCCTTGGGAAAGCACTTATCTCTTGCCTTTAAATCCCCCACTGAATAAAGATGGCCCATTGAACTTAATCCTCCAGCCATTGTTGTTGTTGTTTAGTGATCATTTCATTTTACTTTTTTTATCTTTTATTTTTTTTCCATTTATTTGTATTAGTTGGAGGCTAATTACTTTACAATATTGTAGTGGTTTTTGCCATACATTGACATGAATCAGCCATGGATTTACATGTATTCCCCATCCCGATCCACCCTCCCACCTCCCTCCCCACCCCAGCCCTCTGGGTCTTCCCAGTGCACCAGGCCTGAGCACTTGCATGTTGTATATACAAGAATGTTGAGTCGGTTCCCTTGGCATCCTGCACCATGGAGTCATAGGAGATCTGGAGCTGGAAGGAAGATTTACTCTGTGTCAGACAAGACCTGTCTCTGTGCTAAACTGGTTAAAGCCTGCTTGGCACTGATTTTCTGCAACAGTAGCTTGAAAAAGATTGGGCCAAGAGAATTTTACAAACAATACCATATGTGTCTGACAGAGTTTTCTATTGTAAAGTTAAATACAGATTTTGGTGTTTATCAACACTTGATCCTGATTATATGAATAGTCCTTCTTATACTTGATAACCTGTGGTTGATCCATAAAGAACTATAGATTTCCATGCTTACGCTATTGTTAAATGTCTGTAATACAAACTGGGGCTTCCCTGGTGGCTCAGGTGTAAAGAATCTGCCTGCAATGCAGGAGACCTGGGTTCAATCCCTGGATTGAGAAGATCCCCTGGAGAAGGGAATGGCTATAACTAAGAGTGAATGAATTAATTAACCAAATTAATTTGATAAAATTATATATTTAGGAAAGTACTAGTGATTAGGTATTTTCCTGAATACCTGGGGTTCCTCAGTTATAATTTTGGTCATGGGCTCATTTTTAAACACATAAACTCTGAGGAGATATTTAGAAAAAGTTTGACAAGATAATATAAGGCATTCTAGCAGCTATTACCCCACCTGCCACACAGCATGGAGAAGGAAATGGCAACCCACTCCAGCACTCTTGCCTGGAGAATCCCATGGACAGAGGAGCCTGGCGGTCCACGGTCCATGGGGTCACAGAGAGTCAGACACGACTGAAGTGACGGAGCATGCAGGAGCAGCTATTACTAGTAAATGATAACCCTTGAATGGCATAGATCAGAAATTTCATTATCACCTTAAGTAAATATAGGCAGACTCATTATGCTATCTGAAAGGGATAGCATATTAAACTAAAATCATCCTAATAACTCTGCTCAATAGAATGGAGCATATAAATGATATAATTATATAACCTGACTCAATAAAATGGGATAATGAAGTGTTAAACTGTGATTAGAGGAAGAACATCAGTGCATTTGCTATTATTAAACAATCTCCCATACCCACTCCCTGAGTTTCTTTGGCCTGTATCCCCTGGGAACACCTGATAGATGTAATATTAATTTCAGGTGCTGTGTTGAGTGAATGAACTAATTAATATATAAATATAAAAGTGGGTATATTTAGGAGTGTTAACCTAATAGACTTCACAGATCACTAAATCAAAGAAAACATTGTTTAATCCCATACTTTTCAAACTTGAACTTTCATACCAATCACCTGTAAATCTTGTATTAAGCATTTTGAAGATTATTGCACACTTTCTGCCTGTGTGCCTTAAATTAATTGATATTTGAAATTTTCATCCATTTCCTTAAAGTGGATACTACATAGCAAATTCAAAATACGATTTTTACATAAGCACTGGAATCTCAGGGTTTGAATTAGAGCAACCCTGTGTTTAGATTTAGTCTTTGCCCTGACAAAGTCCCCCATACATTTCACATATCTTTCACTACATTTCCTAGATTATGTGGTCCCTCCTGACTCCGCCACAAACCTCAAATTCTTTTGTGTTCTTTACAAGCCACAATAGGACACTATAACCCTGATTCTTCTGCACTTATAATTAGATCTTACTCCACTTTCCTTTACTGATATATTTATTGTTTCATATCCTTACTCACTTTGTCTTAAAACAGTGAAACCTTGAAGGTGCTTCTTGAAAAGATATTACATCTGAAAAGAACTGAAAATGATCAAAATCTTTGCTCATGCTAATATGCACTATTCTTTTCTTTTACTTTCACTTATATACTCCAGCAGTTTAGTAAGGCCTTTACTAAAATGAGTAAATATAATAATGTAGTTATTTATGATTGTAAAATTACCCTATAATTGTCTTAATTAAATTTGAATCAAATCAATAATCTGATAATAATTAAATTATGGCAATTTCATACTATGAGTTTTAGTAAATACAACTATAAAAAATTCAGTGCCCTAAAACTGTAAAAAGATAATGTCCCTTCAGATTTAAAAAATTACAATAAGTAGATTATTTTCTAATAAAAAATTGTCACAGTGGCAAGCTTTGGTTTGAATTTCATTTTTTAAACTATCAAAACAAACACCCTAACAGGTAAAAAAGAAAAAGATCAAACCCACAAAGAGAAATGTACTAAATCTTCCATATATTATGATAAATGTCATTATAAAAGAACTACATTTCCAAACAAAATTTGCCACTTCTCAGAGTGGATGATTTTAAAGGAAAATTAGTTATCATACTAAAATAGTAATGAAATCACAGTATTTTGGGAAATTAATAACTAGGCCTTCCAAAACTGTTCTAGATACATGGTAGAGATGAGATATAAATTTTCATGTTAGGCCTGCTGCAACATTAAAAGCAAAATTACCTCTTCCTTGCCTTTTGGTTCCTTGAGATCAAATTGTTAACTCAGTGTCCGATCACGCTTGTGGCTCCATGCCAGATTAGCAATATTGCAAACCTGAGTCTATCAGCTCGCGGTAGTATTGCTGGCAAGAGTCTCTACAGCACTTAATTTAATTAGACGAGGCTTCCATTGTTAAAACTGCTGAACACAGTATTTTTGACTGAGCCAAGGAAGAATCTAATTTATTAGACCTTTGGATCTGTGCTGCAGAAGTGTTACTGTGGTGTCTCACAGCAACTGCGATGTTTTGAATATAAATTCTGACTCCCAAGGAAAGCAGTATTTCAGGGATCTATCCTGTCTTTATTGTTGATGTGCTAGGTGTTTTTCTTTGGAGCTGTGCACTCTGTTATGATCTTGGTTATTGTTGGCTTGCAAGTTAGAATACAGTTTCCCATTATTTTTCCACAAAGAAATTTGGTGCTGTGATATGAGTAGTGAGTGAGGATTAAGGGGAAGGCGACCTACATTTTATTTCATCTTTGTTTTACTGTGTGATTGAAACTGCCATTTCATTACAACTGGCTTAGATAGAAGAAAAAGGACAGACGTTTCTCTAGAAATAAAGCTATTAAAAGCTTATAAAATAAATTCTGTAAGGAGCTTTGAGATATAGAGAAAATTGAATTAATTTTTATTGAGCAACTGTTGCATGCTTGCTGTGAAATGGCAAACAGTCAAAGAAAGAACAAATAACACCAATCAAAAAACTTGTCTTTGTCTCAAAAGAGATTCTACCAAAAGAGACAGATTAAAAACAATCAATATGTATGATATGAATATGAAAGGGAAAGCGGAAGTGGCTTAGTCATGTCCAACTCTCTGCAACCCAGGCCAGAATACTGGAGTGGGTAGCCTTTCCCTTCTCCAGGGTATCTTCCCAACCCAGGGATCAAACCCAGGGATCAAATCCCACATTGCAGGCGGATTCTTTACCAACTGAGCTCTCAGGGAAGCCCCCATGTTTTGTAAAAGAAATTTAAAATAATTTGTGAATTATATTCAACTTTGGCCTAAGAAGCAACATTCAAGCTTTAGGTTAAATACAAAGACAAACAAAATTGTGAACATAGTTTGTAATCTTTTTAGGAAGAAACATACTTTAGACTCTCCCTTTAAATAGAATTGAAAGTATTTGACTCTGAATTGATGTTCTGTACAAAAGACAGTGGAAATACAATGTTAAAGGTCTAGGGAATGGGGAAGAATATTCACTGACAACACAACCATTGCATTTACATATACCAAGAAGATACTTATTGATTGCATTGTCTGTGATTTAAGCAGTGTCCTAGGTCCTAAAGATACCACACAAAATGACAGATTTTGTCTCTATCCTACATCCCCAATGGGATTTACAATCTAGAACTGACATTGACATACACAAAAATAATATAAGGTATTACATTACAAAGGATACTATGGTGCCATGAAAGATATAATGGAAAGATCTAACCTTGGCTGATGAGGCCAGTGTAAGCTTCCCTGAGGAAATTATGTTTAAGCTGTTATCTGATAGGAGGATAGAAGTTAGCCAAGGGAGCTTTAAGGTGACTAAGTTATTACTGAAACATATATGGCTTTCTGTTTTTTCACCGGAACAGCTCTGTTCTTCATCAAGGAAATATGGACTAATTATAATGACAAATAAATGTTAATCTAAAACTAAATGTCTGTATAGATTCAAGTATTTTAGATAACTTTGAAAGAAAAAAAGGAGCATAGTGAAATTTTACATTAAATGTTCATACATTTTTCATAGATTTCTATTATAGAATAAAAATAGTTAAAATACTCAAATGTTTTAAAAAACAAAATGTGAAGAAATTTGTCACTAAGAAAATGTATTTGACTTTAAGAATAGAACTTTTATCTAATTTTATTTTTTTATCTTCATCATCATTATTAAAAACCCTTTATGACTTTTATTCATCTGGGAAACCCTGGAGAAGGAAATGGCAACCCACTTTGGCATTCTTGCCTGGAAAATTCCATGGACAGAGGAGACTGGCAGGCTACAGTCCCTGGAGTCACAAAGAATCAGTCACTACTGAGTGACTGAGCACATCGGAAAAAAAGAGGCCTTTACTTTTAGCATATCGGAATTCTCCATTATGAAGGAGCTGCTGGATGGAAAGGTGATCCAGAGTCAGGTTAGAAAAAGGTGAAGAGCAAAAATTACTGAGGGCCTTTAACACCAGCATTTTCAAATTTCAATGAACGTCTGAGTCACCTTGGGATTTTGTCATTATTGTTGTTGTTTAGTCACTAAGTCATATCTGACTCTTTTGCAATTCCATGGACTGTAGCTCTCCAGGTTCTTCTGTCCATGGGGTTTCCCAGGCAAGAATACTAAAGTGGTTGCCATTTCCTTCTGCAGGGGTTCTTCCTGACCCAGGGATTGAACCCATGTCTCCTGCTTAGCAGGTGGACTAGACTCCATCACTGAGCCATCTGGGAAGCCTGGATTTTGTCATATGTCAAAAATAATTCAGTATTACCAGGGTGTCACCTGATAATCTATACGTGAAGATTATTTTATGTGATAATCTTAGGTGAAGCTGTGTTTTTTTTTCCTTACAAAACATTATTTGAGTAATAGAATCTTAGGGTTCTTTAAGAATTTTAGACTTCATTTTAGAATAATGGGCAAGAATCAAGACATTCTAAGGAGAGTAGTGACATGGTGGGGCTTCCCACGTAGTGCTAGTGTTAAAGAACCCACCTGCCAATGCAGGAGATGTCAGAGATGAAGGTTTGATTCCTGGATCAGGAAGATCTCCTGGAGGAAAAGCATGGTAACTCACTCCAGTATTCTTGCCTGGAGAATCCCACAGACAGAGAAGCCTGGTGAGCTATGGAATAGTGTTGCAGAGTCGGACATGATTGAAGCAGCTTAGCACACACAAGTGACATGATGTGATTTCTATTTTTAAATGATTATGCTATGAAGAGTCATGGAGGAAACTTTAGTGCATATTATGAAGTGAAAGAGCCAATCTGAATAGGTTGTAGATTGCATGATCCCAATTAAATGATATTTTGGTAAAGGTAAAACTATGAAGAGATTAAAGAGACCAGTGGGTGCCAGGATTCTCAGGGGGAAAATGGAAGGATGAAGTAGTGGCATGGGGGACTTTTAGGGCAGTGAAACTATTCTGCATGTACTGTAATGGTGAAATCATATTCTTATATATTTGTCAAAATCAATAGACCATACAGCATGAAGAGTAAACTCTATTGTAAACCATGACCTTTTTGTTATAGAATAAAATAGTTAAAACACTTAAGTGCTTTAAAAAATAAAACTCAGAAAGTAACTTGCCACTATGAAAATTTATATGACCTAAGGAATAGTACTTTTATCTAATTACTACTTTGTTATCTACATTATTATTAAAATAAAATAATATGCATCAATATTATTTTATCAGTTGTAGTCAATATGTAACAACGCAAGATGTTAATAATAGAGGGAACTCTATATGCCAGCTGGATAAGGGTTATACGTGGACTCTCAATTTTTCAAACCTAAAATTAAAGTCTATTAATTAAGAAAAATATTTCTCTTGCTACAGTGTGACAAAAAGTTTGGAATTAAAAAAAAATTATGCAGTGAAGAAACTGATTTTACTTCACAATTATTTCCCAATATCAAATCAGTATAATATTATCATAAGACCATTAACATATTTGGAACATCTAATATGCATTCCCTCTATTCCTACATTAGTATGAAAATAAAGATACAAAGTAAACATGAGAATCAAATGGAACAGTTACAAAGAATACTAATACACTCCAAAATATCAATCTATATTTTATCCATTTTGCACATTATACCTTCAGCGTGTGGTTCATGTTGTTTAAGTGTGAGGTGATGATGGCTCAGAATGTTGGGATGGGAAGGCAAATAGGGAAAAATATACCTATTAATGATAATTCACAAAACAGTATCTTAGGACTTGATAATTCACAGGGCATGAGCAGCCAAGAGAATGAAATGTTCAGGATCACTTACAAACATTTGAACAAATGATTGAGTAGATGGCGGTATCTTTTGCTGATACAGAGATTAGAAGAAAATAATAGGTTATTGCAAAGACAGTACTATAAGCAATAGATCACAGATACCTGCTGTTCTAAGAGAGAAAACAAAACAGTGGTAATGGGTGCAGAAACATGCATAAATAATAAAGAAAGAAATCAAGATGTAATTCTTGAGAAGTTGTGTTGACAATAGCTGGAAAGAGATGATTATCTTGTTTTAATAAATATCATTTTAGTTAATAATTTCAGAGGTGAATGAACCTTGGCTGCTTGTAAGTTTCAACATATAAACATGTAACTTTTTATCAGGGTGAAAGGCATAAAAATAGTTAAAGGAAGAGGCTACCAAAGAACTGAAAGACCAGAATGTTGGGTAAATCACGTATGAGGACGATGAAATCATACTGATGGATTGAAGGAGTGACCATGAAAATTAAGAATGAGTCAGGAGCTGATTTCTTAAACGAGGGGAATATGGGTAGCTCAGCATACTGAAAGAATGGAGCAAGACTTCTTATACCATAAGAAAGAAATGTTTCGTATTCAAGTTCTATGAGTCTTAAATCAATAGGATTTTTTAAAAATTACAATAGAGTTTCAGTGGTGAGGGACTGGTAATCAGGAACAAAGACTCTGACAAGTATGGGGTGAGAGACTACAGAAGTTTCCCTCCACAGAAGACTTTGTGCGTATAGGGGGGGTTGCCAACCATGGAAGAAGAGTTCCAGAGTAGGAGTCCCAAGGGTCTGGAATAGCAAGAAGAGAAAGGATTTTAATTAGAAGACAGGAAGAACAAAGAGGTGAATGCATGATAGGAAATGAAAGTTAGTTCTACTTTGGACAAACACAAAAAAAACAGACTTCTACTTTTGTCAGAAACAGGGGAATACAAGGTGGAAAGGCATGGAAAATGTCACCTCATTAACTTCAGGAGACTACAGGTTGGAAATCAAATAAAGGAAATAATCTGTGGATACACAGGCACAGAAAGAGGATTCCAGTAGCATCTTGTCAGTACTCACGTCATTTTGGATGTTAGTGGATACAGAGTCTCTGTTGCAAATGTTTATGAGTCAGTGGGATTGCACAGGTCAGTTGTAAGTACATTTTTAATAGATTACCTCTAACCAGTCCATCCTAAAGGAGATCAGCCCTAGGTGTTCATTGGAAGGACTGATGTTGAAGATGAAACTCCAATACTTTGGCCACCTGATACGAAGAGCTGACTCTTTCGAAAAGACCCTGATTCTGGGAAAGATTGAGGGCAGGAGAAGGGGACGACAGAAGATGAGATGGTTGGATGGCATCACCAACTCAATGGACTTGGGTTTGGCTGGACTCCGGGAATTGGTGATGGACAGGGAGGCCTGGCGTGCTGCGGTTCATGGGGTCGCAAAGAGTCAGACACGACTGAGCGACTGAACTGAACTGATTCTAAATTCATAGCAAGAATATTAAAAAATAGGGGTAATTGGAGTTTTCAGTTATGCTCAATTTATGGATAATTAGCAAACTTATAAAGTTTGAAAATGTATAATCAGCTTTAAAGATTACATTTTATTACAGTATCATAACGTTTATTTGGAAGTTGAGAGTAGAAGATTTAAATGTAAAATGTTTCTATTTCTTTTAGATGACTCGAGAATTACAATAAAAGTTTCTTCCGTTATGTGGAGTTGTGATTCAGAATATCTTTAGAGCAATGAGAGTGCATTTTTAGTCATTCTCATGGTGAGCCCTAGGTCATGTAAAATTTATGCTACGCACTCAACAGGAAAGTTATCAGGATCCTGGGCTGTGCGAAAATTGAGAACATTCATTGATCAATGATGTATGAACTGAATCTACAACTTGTTTATTTGGCTTCACCTGCACTTCACTGACACTCATGTTCATATTCCTGGAGATATATATATATAACTGACTATATATAAATATATATATGACTATATATATATAGAGAGAGAGAGAGAAAGAGAGAGTCAGATACATACTTCAAAATAAACCATTTTGATACTCTAATCATATCTAATTTGTGCAGTAGCCTAAATCTTATCTCAATCTTATCCAAGGATCAAAATCATCTAAGTAGTTTTATTTGGAACATGTTCATTAAAATCCTGTGAGAATTTTCTTGGGATTTACCCTTCTAGTAAAACAACTATCATAAATTCTGGGCATATTTGAAATAAATATACAGATGGATACCTGCTTATTCAACTCATAGAAATAAATATACAGATGTAGTTGCTTATTCAATTCAGGGAACTTTGCCATAAATATAAAATTGTATAAAATGTGTGAATTTTTTTAAGAAGCAGGTCAAACAAGGTACTAAGACTATGTTATTAGAAAAAGCTAGAAAATCTACTAGGCTTTATTTATCATGATCTGTTTAGGCAATTATCTTTTTGTCATGTTCTGCTTGGATTTAATGCTTCTGACTATTGAAGTAAGCATGATTGCCTTCTGGGCAAATTTTCTCTCTTTTATTGCATGTATTTGTACCTTCTTAGTCAACACTAGTGTTAAAAAGTCCTCCTACCAGTACAGGAGACTCAGGGGATGCAGGTTTGATCCCTGGGTCAGGAAGATCCCATGGAGAAGGAAATGGCAACCTGATCCAGGATTCTTGTCCGGGAAATTCCATGGACAGAGGAGCCTGTTGGACTATAGTCCACGGGTCACAATGAGTCAGACACAATTGAGCACTCATGCACATGCACGTACACACATTATGTGTATTATATCTCTTTGTCAATAAATTAATAGCTTATATCTGACCAGAGTGGCTGCTTCTCTTATCTTAGTGTATCAGATTTTCATAAGGTTCATGCTTTTTTACCCTGTGACACTTACTTTTGTTACTAAGAAGTTAAGCTTTATTTTACCAGTGTATCTTACTCTCAAATTTTCTTTTGGTACCTGATTCTTCCAAAGAATGAATGTCCTATCCCTTCATCTTGAGCTGTTGAAACACTGGAGTTCAATATGATATGTCTATTTTGCAAAGTATCCTATTATCTCCAGTGGAGTTCAACTCAAAATTCCACTGCTCATAGCCTAGGGCTTCGATGATTGCACTCTTCAAAAGGTTGACAGTATTTGAACCACTAACTACCTATTTGACCTTGGTTATTTGCTTAATTATATTCTGTATGTCTATATTTCTTCTTCTAAAACATCATGATGTTAATAAAAGTGTCTGCCTCCTTGGGTTGTTATAATGATTAAGAGTGAATAGCTGTGTTTGCAAAATGAAGAACATGCCTAAGTATGTGTTCATTATCTGATTGTTTGTTTTAGTTTAGCATTTTTGCTAACGATGTTTATAAACAGTCCAACACGCTTATCCACTATCACCCCACTGTGGACTCATTTCCTCATGTAGAACTCATCTTAGGTTCCATAACTATAAATCCATTATTTTTTTTTCCTGCACTGTCTTTGTCTGTCACTCTTTTTAAGTTGCTGCTGACTTGCATGAGTTATTTACTAAAGATTTTTCATGTATGAAATATTTCTCATACAGTTGTTTCAAAGACAAAAATAGATAATATATGGCAAAAAAAAAAAAAAAAAAACATACCAGAGTGCTGAGCACTCAGTAATAATCAATAATGCTTAGCTCAACACCCCATCTGTTATGCCTATTTAAATGATAAGTCTCTGCTTGTTGTTCAGTCACTCAGCCAAGTCTGACTCTTTGTGACCCCATGTACTGCAGCAGGTCAGGATTCCCTATCCTTCACCAGCTCCCAGAGATTGCTCAAATTTATGTCCATCGAGTCAATGATGCCATTCAACCATCTCATCCTCTGTTGACCCCTTCTCCAGCCTTCAATCTTTCCCACGATCAAGGTCTTTTCTAATGAGTTTGCTTTTCACATCAGGTAGCCAAAGTACTGGAGTTTCAGCTTCAGTATCAATCCTTCAGGATTGATTTCCTCTAGGATAGACTGGTTTGATCTCCTTGCAGTCCAAGAGACTCTCAAGCATATTTCCCAACACCACATTTTAAAAGCATCAGATCTTTGGTGCTCAGTTTTCATTATGGTCCAACTCTCACATCCGTACATGATTCCTTGAAAAGCCATAGCTTTGACTATATGTACCTTTGTCAGCAAAGTAGTGTCTCTGCTTTTTACTATGCTGTCTAGGTTTGTCATAGCTTTTCTTCAAAAGAGGAAGCATCTTTTAATTTCATGGCTGCAGTCACCATTTGCAGTAATTTTGGCACCCCCAAAAATAAAATCTGTCACTGTTTCCATTGCTTCCGTATTTGCTGTGAAGTGATGGGACCATATGTCATGATCTTCATTTTTTGAATATTGCTTTTTAAGCCAGCTTTTTCACTGTCCTCTTTTGCCTTAATCAAGAGGGTCTTTAGTTCCTCTTCAATTTCTGCCATAAGGATGGTGTCATCTGTATATCTGAGGTTACTGATATTTCTTCCAACATTCTTGATTCCACCTAGTGCTTCATCCAACTTGGTATTTCACATGATGTATATAAGTTAAGCAGGGTGACAATATGCAGCCTTGATGGACTCCTTTCTCACTTTGCAACCAGCCTGTTGTTCCATGTCCAGTTCTAATGGATGCTTCTTGACTTGCATACAGTTTTCTCAGGAGGAAGGTAAGGTGGTCTGATAGTCCCATCTCTTTAAGAATTTTCCAGTTCGTTGTGATCCACAGAGTCAAAGAATTTAGGGTAGTCAGTGAAGCAGAAGCAGATGTTTTTCTGAAATTCTTTTGCTTTTTCTATGATCCAACAGATGTTGGAAATGTAATCTCTAGCTCCTCTGCCTTTTCTAATCCCAGCTTGAACATCTGGAATTTCCCAGTTCATGTATTGGTGAAGCTTAGCGTGGAGAATTTTGAACATTTCTTTGCTAGCGTGTGAGATGAATGCAATTGTATGGTAATTTGAACATTCTTTGACCTGTCTTTGGGATTGGAACAAAAACTGACATTTTCAGTCCTGTGGCAACTGCTTAGTTTTCCAAACTTGCCTGCATATTGAGTGCAGCAATTTCACAGCATCATCTTTAAGGATTTGAAATAGCTCAGCTGGCATTCCATCACCTCCACCAACTTTGTTTGTAATGATGCATCCTAAGGCCTGGGAGACCTGGGTCCCATTCCTGGGTTGGGAAAACCCCCTGGAGAAAGGAATGGCAACCCACTTCAGTATTCTTGCCTGGAGAATTCCATGGACAGAGGACCCTGGCAGGTTACAGTCCATTGAGTCCCAAAGAGTCAGACACGATGGAGTGACTTCACTCACTCACTCATTCTGGCCCATTTTAGTTCACTAATCTTCACATGTCCATATTCACTCTTATTATCTCCTTTTTACCCACTTCCAATTTGCCTTGATTCATGGACCTAACATTCCAGGTTCCTATACAATATTGTTCTTTACAGCATCGGACCTTACTTTCACTGCCCGAGACATCCACACTTGTGCATTGTTTCCAATATGGATCAGACTCTTTATTTCTTTTGGAACTATTTATCCACTTTTCTCCAGTGGCATATTGGGCACCTACTGACCTGGGGAGTTCATCTTTAATTGTCATATCTTTTTGTCTTTTCATACCATTCATGGGGTTCTCAAGGCAAAAATGCTGAAGTGGTTTGCCATTCCCTTGTCCAGTGGACCATGTTTTGTCAGAACTTTCCACCATGATTCATAGTTTCATTGAGTTAAACAAGCCTGTGATCCATTTGTTCAGTTTGATTAGTTTTCTGTGACTGGTTTTTGTTCTGTCTGCCCTCTGATGGATGAGGAAAAGTGGCTTGTGGAAGCTTCCTGATGGGAAGAACTCATTTCATTTCAGTCACTCAGTTGTGTCTGACTTTGCGACCCCATTCACTGCAGCACAATAGGGTTCCCTGTCTATCACCAGCTCCCAGAGTTTGATCAAACTCATGTCCATAGAGTCAGTGATGCCATCCAACCATTTCATCCTCTGTCATCCCTTTCTCCTCATACTTTCAATCTTTCCCAGCATCAGGGTCTTTTCCAATGAGTCAGCTCTTTGGATCAGGTGACCAAAATATGGGCGCTTCAGCTTCAGCATCAGTCCTTCCAATGAATATTCAGGACTGATTTCCTTTAAGATTGACTGGTTTGATCTGCTTGCTGTCCTAGAGCCTGTCGAGAGCCAGAACTCTTCTCACATACCAAAATTCAAAAGCATCAATTCTTTGGTGCTCAGTTTTCTTTATGGTTCAACTCTCACATCCATACATACCACTGGAAAAACCATAGCTTTGACTATACTGACTTTTATCCCTAAAGTAACATCTTTGGTTTTTTAATAGATGGGAGAAACTGGCTGTGGGGGAAATGGGGTCTTGCTCTGGTGGGCAGGGCCATGCTTAGTAATCCTTTAATTTTCTGCTGATTTGTGGGGCTGGGTTTCCTCCTTGTAGTTTGTCCTGAGGACAAAATATGGTAGGGGTAATAGTGGTAATGGTGACCTCCTTCAAGGTATTATAACAGCAAGCCACAGCTCCCAGGATTGCTGTATTCAGTGTTTCTGACCCCACCACAGACCACTGTGGGGCCACGTCTCTGCTGGAGACTCCTGGACACTCACAGGGAAATCTGGCTCAGTCTCTTGTGCGGTCACTGCTCCTTTCTCCTGGGTCCTGGTTTTGCACAAGGATTTGTTTGTGCCCTCCAAGAGTCTGTTTCCTCAGTGCTGTAGAAGTTCTGTAATCAAATCCCACTGCCTTCAAAGTCAAATTCCCTGGGGGTTCTCAGTTGCTTTGTCAGATTCCCAGGTTAAGAAATCTGTTGTGGGTCCCAGAACTTTTGCAACAGTGCAAAAACTTCTTTTGCACAGTGTAAGAACACCTGATGCGAAGAATTGACTCATTTGAAAAGACCCTAAAAAAAAAAAAAAAAAAAAACAAGAAAAGAAAAGACCCTGATGCTGGGAAAGATTGAAGGCAGGAGGAGAAGGGGACAACAGAGGATGAGATCGTTGGATGGCATCACCGACTCAATGGACATGAGTTTGAGTAAACTCCAGGAGTTGGTGATGGACAGGGAGGTCTTGCATGCTGCAGTCCATGAGGACACAAAGAGTCAGACACAACTGAGCGACTGAACTGAATTGAACTGAAGAACTTCTTTGGTATAATTTTTCTCCAGTTTGTGGGTAGTCTGATCAGTGGCTCTATGGTGGGGCTAATGACAACCCCCTCCAAGAGGACTTACACCATACACTCCTCCTCTTGGGGCTGCTGCAGCCAGAATCCCTGTCCCCCTGGCAGGCTACTGCTGAGCCGTACCTCTGCAGGAGACACTTAACTCTTAAAGGCAGGTCTGGCTCAGGCTCCTGTGGGGGTCACTGCTCCTTTCCCTGGGTCCTGAGGTACACAAGGTTTTGCTTGCATCCTCTGAGTGTCTCTGGTGGGTATGAAGTTTGATTCTAAAGGCGATTTCACCCATCCAACTGTCTTGTTGGGGCTTCTCCTTTGCCCTTGGACATGGGGTATCTTTTTTTAGCGGGATCCAACTTTCTCCTGTCTATGGTTGTTCAGCAGTGAGTTGCAATTTTGGTGTTCTTATGGGAAAAGATGAGCACATGTCCTTCTACTCCATAAGATTCAAGACTTACTAACCCTACTACTAGCCCTAGGGCAAACCAAGATTTGTTTATGACATTTATGTTATAGTGATTTAGAGCTAATAAACTTTAGGGCAGTAAGATCTCTTTGGACCTACAACCATGTTTGACACAAAATATGTAGTTTTTTTTCTCATCAAGCAGTTCTTCAACTCTCTTCATACACCAACTGTGTGTCTTAAAAAGCCAATCCAATCCTGATGCTAACTACCAAGAGTCAGAGCAGATTCCACAGGTTAAGGGCTCAATTCCACAAGACCATCTCCACTTCAGGTGTCAGTCAAAAGTCTCAGGTCTCTCATTTCTTCTGGCCTATTGGCTATTAAGCAGGTGGTGCCAAGTCTCCTTCATCAGGGCTTGCTAGAAAGGCTCACTGACCTCAGGGAAAATTTACTTCCTTCTACCCTGTGTCTCAGTGGTAAAGAATCCACCTGCCAATGCAGGAGATGTAGGAGACACAGGTTCTATCCCTGGGTCAAGATGATCTCCCTGAGAAGCAAATGGCAACCCACTCCAGTATTATTGCCTGTGAAATCCCATAGACAGAGGAGTTTGGCAGGATACAGCCCATGGGGTCTCAAAGAGTCAGACGTAACTGAACATGCACACACATACAACAGTTTATTGTAAATAATATTATAAAGCACACAAATGAATGGCCGGATGAAGTAGTATGAAGGCAGATGTTTGGTAGGGTATTGAGATAGGAGCTTCCATTTCTGGATGCTTCTGGCAGCCAGAAGGATGCCACTTCTGGAAGCTACTTGAACCTGTGTTGTTTAGAGTTCTGAGGTTCCATGGTGTAGGCATGACTGACTATCAGCTCAGTCTCCAGTGCTGCTTTCTTCATTGAGGTCAGAGTGTGGGTCTAAAAGTTCCAATTATCTACTCGCTTGTCTGGTTCCTCCTTCAACCATCCCAAAGATATCCAGGGGTCCTTCAAGAGTCATTTTATTAGCTATGTGCAGGTAACTTTGAAAGGGGCTTATTGCAAATGACAAAAGATATTCCCCTCTTCCTTGTTACTCTGGACCACAAGTGTTTTATGAGCTCTTTGCTGGGAATCAGGAACATGATGAAGACCTAAATGCAGAGTACATCATGAGAAACGCTGGGCTGGAGGAAGCACAAGCTGGAATCAAGATTGCTGGGAGAAATATCAATAACCTCAGATATGCAGATGACACCACCCTTATGGCAGAAAGTGAAGAAGAACTAAAGAGCCTCTTGATGAAAGTGAAAGAGGAGAGTGAAATAGTCGGCTTAAAGCTCAACATTCAGAAAACTAAGATCATGGCATCCGGTCCCATCACTTCATGGCAAATAGATGGGGAAACAGTGGAAACAGTGGCAGACTTTATTTTCCTGGGCTCCAAATTCACTGCAGATGGTGACTGCAGCCATGAAATTAAAAGACACTTACTCCTTGGAAGGAAAGTTATGACCAACCTAGACAGCATATTAAAAAGCAGAGACATTACTTTGCCAACAAAGGTCCATCTAGTCAAGGCTACGGTTTTTCCAGTAGTCATGTATGGATGTGAGTTGGACTATAAAGAAAACTGAGTGCCGAAGAATTGATGCTTTTGAACTGCGGTGTTGGAGAAGACTCTTGAGAGTCCCTTGGACTGCAAGGAGATCCACCCAGTCCATCCTAAAGGAGGTCAGTCCTGGGTGTTTATTGGGAGGACTGATGTTGAAGCTGGAACTCCAATACTTTGGCCACCTGATGCGGAGCGCTGACTCATTTGAAAAGACCCTGATGCTGGGAAAGATTGAGGGCAGGAGGAGAAGGGGATGACAGAGGATGAGATGGTTGGATGGCATCACCGACTCAATGGACATGAGTTTGGGTGGACTCCGGGAGTTGGTGATGGACAGGGAGGCCTGGTGTGCAGCGGTTCATGGGGTCGCAAAGAGTCAGACACGACTGAGCGACTGAACTGAAATATATATTTCTTACTATATTACAGCATTATAATATTGATCAAGAAACACAGATTGGAAAAGAGTTTATTTGGAGTCTTGGAAATTGTGATTTTGGAGACACAGCTTCAGATAAAACCCAAAGACCGTTCCAAGGAAGAGAAGAGTCAATGGTTTATAAAGGCAAAAACCACAAGGTTGTTAAAGTTGTCTGGCAAGAATTATGATTGACCTGATTCAATAAAAGACATGTTTGTCCTAACGGGATATATTGTGTTATTTTAGAGTAACGATCTATAAGTATCTTGAGTTTCTGGAACACTGAGCAGATATTCTGGATGCCTGAATTAAGACAATAAGTGGTCAAAGTTCAGATTCCATCCAGGCTGAAAAGTGCCTAATCAACACTTCCTCAGTCGCCTAGCAGCTCCATTTTAGAAAGCTTTCTTACCAATATTGACTGTTTCTATTATCTTTTCATAACAGGCAGCACTTTGAATAACTATCTCATCTCTTAAACATGACAAACATATTATTTTTGGCTTTGACTATCTTAGGGATAAGTTTCCCACTAGCTAGTTCTCAGTAAATTTGACCATTAGCAATTAACTGAAAAAAAGAAAATGAATTGGGAGTGGAGAACAAGATAATTTTAAAATCTTACATAATTGAAAACGTTGAGAGTAAATTTTAAAAATAACTGCAGTGATAGCAGGCAGCCAGGAAATATTACTGTCCTATGGAAAAAGAAAAGAAATATTTGCAATTTTTCAAGTAAAAGAAACCCATTTGACAGAGACTGTATTGATCTAAGTGGAAATCTCTATGGACAAAACACTCAATAAAATTTATTCCTCACCTCCAATTGGAATATGTCTTTCCTTTTTTTCATTGGTCTCTGTGCAGCAACTTAAATTTTCTATGAACTCTGTATGTACAATATGCATACCAGAAAATACATGTGTGTAATAAATATTAGATTCTAAATCCTGTCTGAATTCTGATGAAGCATCATGACCTGGTTTTAGGATGTTTTAGAAAATCCAATAATTTTGAGAAATGCACTACTATTTTTTGCCATATTTTGATTATGTATTATCAGCCACATACTTAGAATAGGGTCTAGGAGAGAATTCACTGCTGCTAATTAATGGCTAAAGGCATGAAGTATCTTACTAGTAGTTGAGAAAATTGCAACATAAAATATAACGGACAAAATTTCAGTGGGAAAAAAAAGAAAAAAAAAGCCCCAGGCTGATAATTATGACAAAATTTAGTATAAAAATATTTAAATATTAGCTGTGTGAATTAGCAAACAGCATATTTTGTGATTGTAGCTGAGTAACTGATTAATATAGAAAGTGAAAGGGAACATCACTCAGTTGTGTCTGACTCTTTGCGACCCCCTTGGAATTCTCCAAACCAGAATATTGGAGTGTATAGTCATTCCCTTCTCTAGTGGATCTTCCCAACCCAGGGATTGAACCCAGGTCTCCAGCATTACAGGCAGGTTCTTTACCAGCTAAGCCACCAGAGAAGCCTGATTAATATATACATCAAATAAAAACCAGTAAAAATTGTCATTTATTAAATATGCCACTTATTTCTTATGAAATTATCCACTTAAAATCTTATGGATCCACAGAAATCTATTATTGTGTTTTCTTCCTTTACACACTAACTTACCTTCATGGGTTATACATTTACTAATACAAATATTGAATGCATTTACTCCTTCAATAAATACTTGTTAAGCAACTAACCATGTGTCTAGAATTGCTTCTGAACTATGTATAATATGCCACTTGCCTTGCAAGGGTTAGCTAACACTGCTCCTACATAAAGAAATAGTTATTATGCTTGCAAAGTAACTAAAACAGCATATGCAAAATTTCAAGATGAGATTTATGCTGTGTAGTATCCCACATAATCTAATCCTCAAAGCAATTAAAATAAGATAGATAGTTTTTAAATGTTAGTTATGTATGCTAATCTTAGAAAATGCTAGAGGACTGTTATTATGAGCATTAATTACTCAGAAATTACTAGAGGACTGTTGTCAATCTTAGAAAATAGTGAGGACTGTTGTCATGAGCACAGTTTTCAGAAATTTATTATGAGTGGAAAATGAGTGTTTTACAGCTTATAAATGTTAACTGCATCATAGATCCTGAAGTGATTTGTTTTAATCTTTCATCTTAGTACATGAAAATATCAGCAAAGCTTATCCATGTCTAGTGGAGTCCATGAGATTCAAAATTTCCAATTACTAAGTGACTCAATCAGTGCAATAATTATTATTAAAAAGCTGAAATTGATTGGTAATATAGAGATCCAATTGCCAACATCTGCTGGATCATCGAAAAAGCAAGAGAGTTCTAGAAAAACATCTATTTCTGCTTTATTGACTATGCCAAAGCTTTTGACTGTGTGGATCACTATAAACTGTGGAAAATTCTGAAGGAGATGGGCATACCAGACCACCTGACCTGCCTCTTGAGAAACCTGTATGCAGGTCGGGAAGCAACAGGTGGAACTGGACATGGAACAACAGACTGGTACCAAATAGGAAAAGGAGTACGTCAAGGCTGTATATTGTCACCCTGCTTATTTAACTTGTATGCAGAGTACATCATGAGAAATGCTGGGCTGGAGGAAGCACAAGCTGGAATCAAGATTGCTGGGAGAAATATCAATAACCTCAGATATGCAGATGACACCACCCTTATGGCAGAAAGTGAAGACGAACTAAAGAGCCTCTTGATGAAAGTGAAAGAGGAGAGTGAAAAAGTTGGCTTAAAGCTTAACATTCAGAAAACTAAGATCATGGCATCTAGTCCCATCACATCATGGCAAATAGATGGAGAAACAGTGGAAACAGTGGCTGACTTTATTTTGGGGGGCTCCAAAATGACTGCAGATGGTGACTGCAGCCATGAAATTAAAAGACGCTTACTCCTTGGAAGGAAAGCTATGACCAACTTAGATAGCATATTTAAAAGCAGAGACATTATTTTGTCAACAAAGGTGTGTCTCATCAAGGCTATGGTTTTTCCAGTAGTCATGTATGGATGTGAGATTTGGACTATAAAGAAAGCTGAGTGCCCAAGAATTGATGCTTTTGAACTGTGGTGTTGGAGAAGACTCTTGATAGTCCCTTGGACTGCAAGAACATCCACCCGGTCCATCCTGAAGGAGATCAGTCCTGGGTGTTCATTGGAAGGACTGATGTTGAAGTTGAAACTCCAATATTTTGGCCACCTGATGTGAAGAGCTGACTCATTTGAAAAGACCCTGATGCTGGAAAAGATTGAAGGTGGGAGGAGAAGGAGATGACAGAGGATGAGATGTTTGGATGGCATCACCGACTCAATGGACAAGGGTTTGGGTGGACTCTGTGAGTTGGTGATGGACAGGGAGGCCTGACATGCTGCGGTTCATTGGATCACAAAGAGTCGAACATAACTGAGTGACTGAACTTAACTGAACTGAACTAGGTCAAAATAAAGGTGTGGTTCATGCTGCAATAAACCTGAAATAAATAGAAGTATAAAAATGTGTTATCCCTTCATATAGCAAGCATTTATTTAGCATTTACTAAAATATAGGGATTTTAATATACAACTAGATGCTGAATATAAAAAAATGTTACATGTCTCCAAGACTGAGCAAAGGATTAAAGGATTAAAGGATTAAAAGGATTAAAGAATCAATTCTCACCTTCAACTACAAATTGTATTGTTATTTCCTATCACCCATAATTTCATTCTCTTATTGCTTAATGCATGTGTTATTGGTAAACAATCTCCTATACTACCCCCTTTCCTCTCATACTCTTCCCCATATCCCTTTAAAATAGCTGCTAAACGTGACACTACTTTCAGATGGTTTATTGAATGAATTCACTTATTTATATATAAGATAAAATTGAATATGTTAGGTATGTCATCCTAATGGACTTCATCATCTACTGAATCAAAGGTAATATTGCATAATCCTGTGCCTTCCAAACTTTAACATGTATATCAATCACCTGTAGAATCTGTTAAAAATGAGCAATCTGCTTCAGTAAATCTGGGTGGGGCTGAGATTCTGCATTTCTAACTCAACATTCAGTTGTCAATGCCAACCAGTATTCTCCTTTAACTAGCAAGATCCTTCTGAACACTCTCCCCAAAGCCTTATGAATCTTGAGATCCTTTTGGACTCCTGGGCCCAGTGCCCATGTGCCAATGCATGTGTTGGCAGGAGGGAGTTCAGGCGTTTGTTCCACACCAAGGAACAGTTTTGAGATTCTACCTGGGTGTCCTACAATTCATCTCAATTCTGACACTATTTACCTGGAGACAGCATCAGACATCACGGGTTAAGGGTTCCTCTTACAACACTGCCCTCCATCCTCACTTCAGATACTGATCACCAGCCCTGTGATCATCTAACCAAATGGTTATAAATCAGAGGTTCCCATGACCCCTCCTTTGGTTTGCTTAAACTGCTGGAGAAGTTTACAGAACTCAGAGAAACATTTGACTCACCAAGCTACCAATTTATTATCAGTCAGTTCAGTTCAGCCGCTCAGTTGTGTCCGACTCTTTGCATGAATCATGAACCCCATAAATCGCAGCATGCCAGGCCTCCCTGCCCATCACCAACTCCCGGAGTCTACCCAAACCCACGCCCATTGAGTCGGCGATGCCATCCAGCCATCTCATCGTGTCTTCCCCTTCTCCTCCCGCCCTCGATCCTTCCCAGCATCAGGGTCTTTTCCAGTGAGTCAAGTCTTCGCATCAGGTGGCCAAAGTACTGGAGTTTCAGCTTCAGCATCAGTCCTTCCAATGAATACCCAGGACTGATCTCCTTTAGGATGGAAAAACCATAGCCTTGACTAGATGGACCTTTGTTGGCAAAGTAATGTCTCTGCTTTTTAATATGCTGTCTAGGTTGGTCATAATTTTCCTTCCAAGGAGTAAGCGTCTTTTAATTTCATGGCTGCAATCACCATCTGCAGTGATTTTGGAGCCCAGGAAAATAAAGTCAGCCACTGTTTCCACTGTTTCTCCATCTATTTCCCATGAGGTGATGGGACCAGATGCCATGATCTTAGTTTTCTGAATGTTAAGCTTTAAGCCAACTATTTCACTCTCCTCTTTCACTTTCATCAAGAGGCTCTTTAGTTCGTCTTCACTTTCTGCCATTAGGGTGGTGTCATCTGCATATATGAGGTTATTGATATTTCTCCTGGCAATCTTGATTCCAGCTTGTGCTTCCTCCAGCCCAGCGTTTCTCATGATGTACTCTGCATATAACTTAAATAAGCAGGGTGACAATATACAGTCTTGACGTACTCCTTTTCCTATTTGGAACCAGTCTGTTGGTCCATGTCCAGTTCTAACCGTTGCTTCCTGACCTGCATACAGGTTTTTCAAGAGGCAGGTCAGGTGGTCTGGTATGCCCATCTCTTTCAGAATTTTCCACAGTTTATAGTGATCCACACAGTCAAAAGCTTTGGCATAGTCAATAAAGCAGAAATAGATGTTTTTCTAGAACTCTCTTGCTTTTTCGTTGATCCAGCGGATATTGGCAATTTGATCTCTGGTTCCTTGGCCTTTTCTAAAACCAGCTTGAACATCTGGAAGTTCACGGTTCACATATTGCTGAAGCCTGGCTTGGAGAATTTTGAGCATTACTTTACTAGCAATCGTGCGGTAGTTTGAGCATTCTTTGGAATTGCCTTTCTTAGGGATTGGAATGAAAACTGACCTTTTCCAGTCCTGTGGCCACTGCTGAGCTTTCCAAATTTGCTGGCATATTGAGTGTAGCACTTTCACAGCATAATATAGACAGATATAAATCATAAACAACCAAATGGAACAGATGTATAAGGCGAGGTATAGGGAAGGGGCACTGAGCTTTGATGTCTTCTCAGCCTTGCCACCATCCCTATACCTCCACAGGCTCATCAATCCAGAAGCTTTCCTTTAGAAAAATGGAAAACCCATAAAAATTATCCTTTTAGGGTTTTGTGGAAGCGTCATGTAATAGGCATAGTTGATTAACTCATTAACCATTAGTGACTGAGTCAACTTATGGGCTCCTCTCCCTTTCCCAGACTTTGGGGGTGGGACTTAAATTCCAAGCCTCTAATCACATGGTTGGCTCCAGAGGCAATCAGCCCAGTCTTTAGGTGCTTTTCAAAAGTCACCATATTAAAAACAACAACAACAACAACAAAAAGTAAAAGACAACTCTGTCACTCTCATCACTTAAGAAATTCCAAGAGTTTTTAGACACTCTAGGCCAGAAATGAGAATGAAGATCATATATAAATACTTCTATAAATCACAGTAACACAGGAGTTACATAGTTTGGCTGGAGGCAAGGTACTCTTCCAAGCCTTATGTGAGTCCTCAAATTCTTCCAGTGCTCATATCTCTAGCCTTGGTTAGATATTCACATTCATTTGTGGGTCAGTACTCAATACCAGAGTACTGTGTTGAAAAGGACCCTCTGAAAACTCTCTAGTTCCTTTTCTACCCAGCCCTTCCCTTGCCAGTATTCTGATCCAGCCCCTCTTGTCTCCCCAAACATGCAGCACTGTCTTCCAGGTCAGGCTCTCTACCTTGATTTGGTCTCACTACAGCATAGACTGGGGCTTTCCTGGGGGCTCAGCTGGCAAACAGATTGCCTGCAAAACCAGAGACCTGGTTTTGATCCCTGGATCAGGAAGATGCCCTGGAGAAGGAAATGGCACCCCATTCCCATAGTCTTGCCTGGAGAACTCCATGCACAGAGGAGCCTGATGGGCTACAGTCCATGCGGTTGCCACGAGTCAGTCACAACTTAGCAACTAAACCACCACAT
This sequence comes from Cervus elaphus, assembly GCF_910594005.1. Lineage (NCBI taxonomy): Eukaryota > Metazoa > Chordata > Mammalia > Artiodactyla > Cervidae > Cervus > Cervus elaphus. The sequence continues at coordinate 28,679,376 of NC_057845.1, forward strand.
CACAGCCTAAACATTTTCCCAAGACTAGAATCTAGGGGAAAGGAAGAGCTTACTTCATTTGTTGTTCATCATTCAGTAATCACTGTCCCTCAATGCCTTTTGTCTAGTATTTTACAAAGTGATTTGGTTTGAGCCTATTTCTAGCAGAGCAGTGCCTGTTACTCCATGTTGGTCAGAAGCTGACATCCCAATAATCCTTAAAATAATTTTTAAAAGTTTTAAATACTTTATTAAAAAGTTTTATTGTAAAATAGTATCAAAAATATACACTAATTTCTGACTATTGCCTTATGAACTTCTATATACCCACTAACTACACTAAGAAAAAAAATCCCTTGAAATAGTACTAATATTCTCAGGTTTAATTTGCTAGTGATGTCCTACAACATATGAGAGTGCAAACAAAAATATTACATTGAAAAAAAAATTTTTTTACCTTTGTACATTTTAACAAACACTAGCAGATACTGATGTTTGGTATCAATTGCCAAAAGACGTATTAAAGTCTATAAGCTAAATTATATAGATACGTGTATATATGAATTTATATGTCTCCTAAACATGCATTTATTACCTAAATAAAATATATTAGACACACATAAATTATATTTAGATCTAATTTATACCTTGGTTGGATAATGTCTAACAATCTTTACATTAAGATTTATTATATATATAAAATGCCGTAGTTTAATAACTGTTCCTTTTAAAATATATTTAAAAAATAAACTTAATGGACTAAAAAAATCATCTAATATTTAATGTGCAAAATCAGTCAGAGTCTACAAATAAGTAAAAAATTTTTATCAACCGAATTTTTGATACTATCACAATCTTAGATTTTATTGGTTCTTTTTACAAATTTTACTTGCAGTTATGTCAGGGAACTCTATGTGAGCATACACTCATCATTGGTTAAACTTGTTATAGATAATCATGTTTACTTCACTTTATCCTTGCAGAATAATCACATTATGATCTTTTCAAGGGCTTATCACCTTGAGTGAATTCTGAAACTATGTTTTGGACATTCATCCTGAGATTGTACAGCAATGGTCTTCCCTAAAATTAAGGTTGGACCAAATGACGTTGTTTTAAAACAACAAAAGTATATATATATTGTATCATAAATGCGGTACACACATTATATATTTAATGTTTATTAATGATTTTAGATTTTGAAGCATAGAATAAGGTAGTAAAACCTTAATTTCCTTTCCAGCATTAGAAAATTTCAGAAAGATGTTTACAGTTAGACATACAACTTTTTAATTCATTCATTTATAGCTGAGTCTGATTTACCTTGGGCTTCTCTGATGGCTCAGTGGTAAAGAATCCACTTGCAAGGCAGGAGATGTGAATATGATCCCTGGGACAGGAAGATTCCCCTGGAGAAGGAAATGGCAATCCACATCAGTATTCTTGGCTAGAAAATAGCATGGACAGAGGAACCTGGTGGACTATGGCCCGAGAGATCACAGGAGTCTGAAACAGAGTGACTAAACCACCACCACCAACACCACCACAACCATTTACCTCACCTATGCTTATACCTTCTTTGTACAATGCAAACTTCAAAGCCTATTTTGCAATGGGGGATGTTTTGTAAATCAGTTATTCAGTGTTTGCAAAGCACTTAATATAACGCATATGGTGATAATTCATTTCCTTCTAACTTTGAGGCTCCTGAGAGTAAAGAGGTGAGGAAAACAGAGCACTAATGAATACTTTATTGAAAAATTTCAAAGATAGAAACCTCTTTATATATCTTTTGAGGCAACTTTTTCAATACAATTTTTAAATTGACATCTTATTTTACACACTTTAAAGGTTGTAAAGGATAAATGTTGATTAATCAGACAAGCTGATTTGGGTTAACATGCTAATGAATGAAAATGTCTATTGTACTTTGTATTTATCTCAGATTGCATATTTGCATTTTAACTAGGACTTTGAAAGTATTAGCTCATAGGTATTGTAGAAAAACCAGACAGGTTCACAAAGGATAAAGTTGAGACAATAATCTTTCCAACATACCCCCTGCATAGATGCTTGCACTCCATAAATTACTGTTTGTCACCTTCATTTAACAGCCTCATCTAACAACAGATTTTTAAAACTACTCTCCTCACTCAGAAAAGCACTTGATATTTTCAGTATTAACACAAAATATGTAATACAAAAAATAGCAAGATTGAACCTCCCTAAGTAAAGAGTGTGGTATGAGCCTGATACCTCTCCAGTTCTCAACCATGAAGTGTAAAGCATTTCTCTTAAAGTGTTGATTTATTACTGACAGGCTTAGGTGTCCCTTCTACAACATTTCTATTTTACAGTTACTCATAATACACTAATTATAATAAGGTAGACACTGATATTTTACTTTTATTGCCAAATTTAATGAAATAAAAGCATCTCATTCAGTTATATTAAGACCTTTAGGAAATCTTGCTCTCCAATGTTATGTATCTTCAAATTTGCTGTTGTGTACATATTCAGTATACCATTTATTTAGGCCAAATTTATAATAACCACAGTTGAGATTTCAGAGAATAAAACATGTTATTCCTTACCTAACTAAACATGTTGTCAACTTTAAAGAAAAAAGATTATCTACAAGAAACACTTATAAATTACAGTTAATAAAGAGTAGTTAGTATGGTCTATATCTCATTGCTTTAAATCATATTTTACTCCCCTTTTAATATTATTGAAAGATTAGAAAATTTAAGAAGTACAAGGATAACTCAATACTTACATTTAGCTTATATCTGTTATAGAAAATAATAGGTAGAGGGATGCATAGACAGACAGACAGATGATATATTTTGAAATAACTAACCTATAGTCTCCAACAACATATTGCTTGTTTTACATTTCACTTTATGACTTTAAAAAAAATGAATTTATCCAATCCCTTGTTTCTTAACTTGAATTTGTATTCAAATTTTTTTTCTTTTATAAAAATTCTGCAAATTCATTCTTCTGAATATTTGATCCATCTTTAATGATTTCTTTGGGGTGAATTTTAAGAAGTGTAGCCGCTCTAGTATGCAGTGTTTAAAACTATTGGTTGATATTATTTGATTTACATATGCTCAATAATTGTTTGCTATGTTGGTCAGCTATTATGCCAAGTGATGAAAGTATAAAAGTAACTAAATTATATGCACACAAATAGGTGATGCTTTAATTCATTGAACTTATAGCCTAGTGTGTGATGCAGATATATATTAAAAAGCTAATATTTAATTACAGATCGGTATTTGTTTAGAGGACCATGAGGCCAAATGTCAAAGCAACTTGAATTTATTAGGAAGGTCATTCTGGAGAAATAACAGTTACATTTTCAGATTTCAAGTTGAATAGGAGTTAGCATGGTGATGAGGTGGAGAAGTGAAGGAATGGATAGTGGCCTGTCATCAGAGGGAATAGCGTGGATGAATGCAGGACCCTAGAAGGAAAAAATGTCCTCTTAGATAAACAAGAGAAAACAGAGACTGATAATTGAAACATACCAAACAGAAAGAGTTGAGAGGAGGCTCAACAAGTAGACCAATATTGAAGTTAATGAAAAGTGAAAAACACAAACCTGAGAACTTTTTCCCCCACCCTGGGCAAAAGATAGATCCACTTTCTCATTTTCTCTCCAAAGGAGAGTTATGTGAGAGAGCTATATGGAGATAGATACATAACGTCCCATTCCTTTCTTTTCCAACATGTTTGGCAGAAACATTTGGAAAAGAAGATATTTTTGACCACCTAGCATTTAACAAAATTAACCTTCAAGTATATAAAGGAGGTCGAAAAAAAATTTGTACATAGTTTAAGCTCTACTTTCAGAGCTCCAAATGCAAGCAGTTAGAAAATTTCTCCAGCTAACACCTTTACAGGCACTCATAAAAGATATCCACAAAACTTAAGTTTGGTTCTATCTGACCTTCTCTCACTCAAGTCACAGCTCATCTTGCGTCACAAGTTTAGAGGGGAAAAAAAAAAAATCCTAAGAAAGAAGCCTACTTCCCCTAAGAGAATGGAAGAAATAATTCTACCATGTTTTCCATAGTTTTAACTAAGCATCTGAAATCTAAACTCTGTCATTCATCATCACCCAGACTTTTGTCTCTCTTGTTTCTTTTATATTTCTTATTATATTCAAAATTCCATCCCTTTTGACACCTATAGCTTCTTGCACTGAGTCTGCTAAACTTCATGATATGTCTTCAAGTAAAATTGTATTCTAATCCAGTACTGGCCTGTGAGAATAATGCTTTCTCTGAAGTCCTTGAAAGTGTAGGCAACTTCAAAGTGTATTCTCCAATGCTTCATTACAACTCATCCTCCCATTTGCTTTTTCAAGACTATTATTTCTATTATCTATCTAAGAAACCAGTGTCCTTTGATTTTTTCAACCAATCCAACTACTCTCTAGCATCCATGTTGAAGAAAGCTCTTAAACTCTCAATTCCAGTTGATTCACTAATGAATGTATAATATAGCTCTTCACCACCAGTATCATCATTATTGACAGAATCATCTGGTTTGCACAATAAAAAAAATTTAAAATCCCATGTTAGTTATTTTAGTAAATTAACAAAATCAACAAATGTCCAGATTCTAACTGTATTTCCACTCTGATATCCACAGGCTGTTGTCTTGCACTGAGTCTAAGGATTGAGAAAAGGAAATAGTGTTACAGGTGATGAGGACTGACTTTAAAAATTAATCAAAATAAGAAATGGGAAATTATGTTCATTCAAAATTTGATTGAAGACTAGGATGAACCATATGAAAACAGAAATACAGATTCATCAAGCTGGTAGAAAAATATTATGTTATTCAGCAAATTTGTAGAAAATGTTATTATGATGAACATTTCCTTCAAATAATGAAGATACGTCTAATTATATTCTGTGGTAAAGAGTTTAGTGGGAAAACAAAAACATTTTTCTAGTACTTATAAAGGAAATAGAGAGTGATATAAGGATAGTAGTGTGAGGTTTTCAAGAATATGATCTACTTAATGTTTAAATTTATATTCCTAATGAAGTCAGAGAAGTAACTGCAATGTTTTATTCAGCCACTTCTCCACTTACAAATATTTATAAATGTTTGTTTTCTACTGCTGGAACTCCATCTTAATTTTTTTCCCATGTGGCTTTTAAAGACACTGAAGGATGAACTTGAAGTATTAAAATGATATGGAGAGGATAAAGAGGAAGATGTGCCATACACCTAAATTTAGATACAACTTATCGTTTTTAAAATACAGAAATGTCTTTATTATCTATTTTTATTGTTTACATAGGTTATTTATTATTATTTTATTTAAACAGATGACTCATCTTAAAGGAATTACCGAAGAACTAAAAGATTGACTCAAGTTAGATTTTGAAATGTGTATAATGATTTTGAATATACAAACAAAAGAATATTAGAACTGCCATATGACCCAGCAATACCACTTCTGGGCATACACACTGAGGAAACCAGATCTGAAAGAGATACGTGCACCCCAATGTTCATCGCAGCACTGTTTATAATAGCCAGGACATGGAAGCAACCTAGATGCCCATCAGCAGATGAATGGATAAGGAAGCTGTGGTACATATACACCATGGAATATTACTCAGCCATCAAAAAGAATTCATTTGAACCAGTCCTAATGAGATGGATGAAACTGGAGCCCCTTATACAGAGTGAAGTAAGCCAGAAAGATAAAGAACATTACAGCATACTAACACATATATATGGAATTTAGAAAGATGGTAACGATAACCCTATATGCAAAACAGAAAAAGAGACACAGAAATACAGAACAGACTTTTGAACTCTGTGGGAGAAGGTGAGGGTGGGATATTTCAAAAGAACAGCATGTATACTATCTATGGTGAAACAGATCACCAGCCCAGGTGGGATGCATGAGACAAGTGCTCGGGCCTGGTACACTGGGAAGACCCAGAGGAATCGAGTGGAGAGGGAGGTGGGAGGGGGGATCGGGATGGGGAATACGTGTAAATCTATGGCTGATTCATATCAATGTATGACAAAACCCACTGAAATGTTGTGAAGTAATTAGCCTCCAACTAATAAAAAAATAAAAAAAAATAAAAAAAAATAAATAAAAAAAAAATAAATTAACAAAGCTATGGTTTTTCTAGGAGTCATGTATGGATGTGAGAGTTGGACCATAAAAAAGGCTGAGTGCTGAAGAATGGATGCTTTTGAACTGTGGTGCTGGAGAATACTCTTGAGAGTCCCTTGGATTACAAGGAGACCAAACCAGTCAATCTTAAAGGAAATCAGTCCTGAATATTCATTGGAAAGACTGATTCTGAAGTTGAAGCTCCAATACTTTGGCCACCTGGTGCGAAGAATTGACTCATTGGAAAAGATCCTGATGCTGGGAAAGACTGAAGGCAGGAGGAGAAGGGGATGACAGAGGATGAGATGGTTGGATGGCATCACTGACTTGATGTACATGAGTTTGAGCAAGCTCTGAGAGATAGTGAAGGACAGGGAACACTGGTGTGCTGCAGCTCATGGGGTTATAAAGAGTTGGACATGACTTAGTGACTGAACAACAACAACCAATATCTGAGTTAATGTATAGAAACATTTATCACCCCAGAAAGTTCCCTCTTGCCTCTTATAGTTAATTTCCCACCCTTCCCAGGAGCAACAACTGTTTTAGTTTTGCCTTTTCTAGAAATTCATATAAATTAAATTATATACTGTGCTCTCTTCTGCAAAAAAAAAAAAAAAAGAATAAACAAGATATGAAATAATACAGCTAAACTAAGGAAAGGAAAAGAGTTTGTAGAATATTTTGCTTATGGCTGAAGTAACGAGGACCTGATGATGGCTATTGGAAGTGCTAAGGGAGAAGAAACATGATAGAAAAAAACCTATGCTCTATTGTTGATAAAACATTGAAAGCAAGTCCAAAGTAGAAATACAATTTGAAGGAAATATTTTGACCTATGATAAAGAAAATGTTGACACTTGAAATGTAAACAAGGTTACAGACAATTTATACAATTTGGAAGGTATAATATTCTGCAAAAGGGTGAATCTCATTTATCCACACAATAAAATGGTTTATTTTCTTCAAATTTAGTCAAGCAGGAATACCACAAGGTCTTGAAATATTTTGGAAATCATTCATTGAACATGGGCTGAAAGACACAGATTTGCTTTTTGCTTGCATATTGCTCTTTGGTGCATCTGTTATCTTGTGGGAAAACTGTAGAAAAGATGGACAATAAACAATACTATATTATTCGTTAAGCTTTTCTTTAGTAGGAGAATCAGTAAAATTGGAATGAGTGGAGAAACAGCATAGCTATTTAACATTCTGTGAACTGCTCATATGTGTTAAATTATTTACTATTTAATGAAATGTGCATGTTAACAAGACAAGGTTATGTGGCTCTTTATTGGGTTTGCTGCACCCAGGATGTTATTTTCATAGAATAAATATTTCATAATTTTGCTGCAACCTATTTTTTGCAAAGGCATTGATTTATACTACCAAAAATCCAATAAGTCCAGGTACATATTCATAATTTTATCCTGCTAAACAAAAATATCCGAAGCATTGCTTATACAGAGATAAACTTGTTTCATATGTAAGTGTGAATTAAGTAATGAAAATTATTTATGTTTTGAAGTTAATTCTGTTAAATCATGTTAGCTTCATTTGGTAAATATACAAAAATGATACTGAAAATGAATTATATAAAATTATTATTTTTGAAATAGAGTAGTAAATAGGTATTCACATGATGGTAACAAGACACGTGAGAACTCACTGTGTAGTGATCTAAATATGATTTAGAAAAGTTGCTTTAAAATGAAGTTTTATGATATCATGTCTTCATTTTCATAGGAAATCAGAATTTTAATTCTAAAAAAGTACTGAACTGAATAGTGTTAGTATTTTATGTGCATTCAAATAATCGTGATTAAGTTGATACAATCTAAGTAAATTAAAAACTATGAAGATATATCTCAGGGGAAAAAAAAAGATCTATTTTAAATCAAATAAATAATTTATTCTTTCCCTCCACTTATGATTTCAATTCAGTTTTGGTTTATTTCTCTCATTCTCCCACTTCTCCATAACCCCTAAATTGTTTCTCTATGAAAAGAAAATAATCAAGTATATTGTTTTCTCATTACTTCTGATTCAGTAGCAATATTTTTCCCCTAAGTTGCTTTTTCGTTAACAGTCTAGTTAATTATTTAACTTAGAATCCAAATAATTGTAGCAATGATCATCTTTATTATGTTTGGTTAAGAAACACAATCAAGACTTCTTTCTTACTTTCTCTTCCTCAATTTCATGCATTGCTAATCTCTTTCTGTTGACAACATTGTCCTGCTATAGCATGACTTATTTCCCAAGAGACTCAAACCAGAATATAGAAAATTCTTAGTCTAGATCATAAAACCATATTGAGTCAAGACTTAGAGACAACAAATGATATTTGATCATGGCTGAGGAATTAAAAGCTTTTGAGATGGATCTTTAAAAAGGAAAGTGTTAAAGCAAGAGCTACATAAACCTGTGTAGATATGTGACTACCAATTTTTAGACTACTTATACTATGTTATGCTATAACTTAGTGCAGGCTTATTTAACATTTTAGTAGTCTCCTATTATCTGTCTTGTCTTCAGGGTTTTTCCATCCTCCCACTTATTCTCCAAAGTGTTAGTGAATTAATCTATAGATGGGGAAACAGTGGAAACAGTGTCAGACTTTATTTTTTGGGACTCCAAAATCACTGCAGATGGTGATTGCAGCCCTGATATTAAAAGACGCTTACTCCTTGGAAGGAAAGTTATGACCAACCTAGATAGCATATTAAAAAGCAGAGATATTACTTTGCCAACAAAGGTCCATCTAATCAAGGCTATGGTTTTTCCAGTGGTCATGTATGGATGTGAGAGCTGGATTGTGAAGAAAGCTGAGTGCTGAAAAATTGACGCTTTTGAATTATGGTGTTGGAGAAGACTCTTGAGAGTCCCTTGGACTGCAAGGAGATCCAACCAGTCCATCCTGAAGGAGATCAGTCCTGGGTGTTCATTGGAAGGACTGATGCTGAAACTGAAACTCCAATACTTTGGCCACCTCATGTGAAGAGTTGACTCATTGGAAAAGACCCTGATGCTGGGAGGGATTGAGGGCAGGAGGAGAAGGGGACGACAGAGGATGAGATGGTTGGATGGCATCACTGACTCAATGGACATGGGTTTGAGTAAGCTCCGGGAGTTGGTGATGGACAGGGATGCCTGGCGTGCTGCGATTCATGGGGTCGCAAAGAGTCGGACACGACTGAGCGACTGAACTGAACTGACTGAATACATAAAATAAACAAACAAAAATGCGTTCTCTCTTTACTGCTCAAATAAAAATACCACTGTCACCAGCAGCCAACAAAGAAAAAACACAAAAAATAGTCTCAGCTCCTTGGTCTAGTTTTCAAATAGCTATACATTTTCTCTCAAACTTATTGATACTTTTCAGCCAGCTTCAGAGCCACTTCTGGAAACAAAAACCACTGTCCTACCAATTTCATCATTCTACTCAAAGCAGTGATTTGTTTTCCTGACTTTTAAATCATCATCTACACTGAAAACTATATATTTATTTAAGGGCAATCTCTATCATCAATAACTTTTTGTTGCCTCCTTTTATTAATTAATATGTCCTTGATTACTATTGTGTCCTCCCTCTTAAAGCACCCAGTTTTCACAACATATCTTCTGATATTTCTGACTCATCAGTTGATAATGAATATGTACATCTTCATTCTGAACTCAGAGATACTTGCCTTTTGAAGTTACCTGATAAAATTATATACTTAGAGATAATTCCTGTCATGCGCACATACTAAATTATAAAACCTTATGAATGCCAGTCATCACATTCTAGGAATCACACTAGGCTTTGAGATAAAAAATAAGATAATTCTCCTTTGAAAGAAGTGTGAAGCAAAAGAAGGCAAGCAAAAACAAGGCAATTTACAATAATTTGAAAAGAATGAACTGGTATATATACTGGTGATATATATAAATATTGGTATGAGCAATCTGAAGAAAAATTGGTTAAATTGTTTCAAAAACCTTGAAAATACATATAATGTGATTCAGTGATTATACTTTTTTACATTTTAGAGATAATCAAAGTTGGTTACAAATAAAGTATTCTTGAACCCAAGTGAAGTGAAAGTCACTCAGTCATGTCTGACTTTTTGTGACCCCCATGGATTATACAGTCCATGGAATTCTCCAGGCCAGAATACTGGAGTTGGTAGTCTTTCCCTTCTCCAGGGGATCTTCCCAGCCCAGAGATTGAACCCAGGTCTCCCGCATTGCAGTTGAGCCACAGTGGAAGCCCAAGGACACTGGAGTGAGTTGCCTATCCCTTCTCCAGTGTCTCTTCCCAACCCAGGAATAGGACCAGGATCTCCTGTGTTGCAGGCAGATTCTTTACTAACTGAGCTATCAGGGAAGCCCAAAGTATTAGCATAGTTTATATTGAAGAAGCTTTCTAGGTAGTAAGCTGGGACAATTGTAAAGCTTAACCCTATTTGTTTCCTATCTTCTAAGGATTCCCATTCTTAGTTACCCAAACTTTAATACCCTGAATATCTTTGTTTCTTACAGTTTCTCTCTGTTTGATAGTCATTTCAAATAGTAGGGTAACCCTGTATCTTCACAAGGAGTAAACTCATCTATTACATCTATTATATTCATTTTTCTTCTGTACATAATCATTCTTTTCATTTTTGTTGACTAAAGAGTTCTCTTTATCTTTGGTTTTCAATAGTCTTACTTTGATGCATCTTGGTATGTTTTTTTTAATAATTATCTCTATAGACCAAGTTGCTGTCTGAGTATCTGTTCCTCCTCAGGTCAAGTCAGGCCAGGACAGGGATGGTCATCCCCAGAAGCAGACAGGCTTTACCTCCTATTATAGGCTCTTGGTGCTGGCAGACTTCATCTCTATTCCCAGTTAATTACTACTCTGTATTTATGCTGGGCCTGGGGCACAAATGAGCCCTAATGCTTAGCACTTCTGTTCCAGTCTCAGAACTCAGCGGGTCCTGTGTGCCTGTACCAGAGAAGGGGCTGTCTCAGGCTGCCTCTCCTGCTCCCAGTCTTTCTTATAGGCACTCGATGGAGGCCCATTCAGACAGTAAAGAATCTGCCTGCAATGCAGGAGACATGGGTTCAATCCCTGGGTTGGGAAGATTCCCTGGAGAAAGGAATGACAACCCATTCCAGTATTCTGGCCTGGACAATTCCACGGACAGAGGAGTCTAGCAGGCTACAGTTCATGGGGTTGCAAAGAGTTGGACACAACTGAGTGACTTTCACTTCACACCACTTCAGTTAGTAACTGAGGACTCCTCTGGTATCTAGGGTTTCTACCAGTTCAAGACTCTCATGTTAGTCCACACTTGGTCTCTAAAACTTCACTTCATGTCCAGGTGCTTTCTTCTTATGTATTTTTATGACTTGCTACCTCCTTCTTCAATGGTCGGATGAAGTTCAAATAGTTGATGTGTTTCCACTGTCCTCAGAGTGGCTCATCATCACTGTTTGAAATTCAGTTTACCTGCTGCCTTGAGTTTCTCAGGAGTTCAAAACTTATGATTTTGTATATTGCCCAGATTTGTATTTTGTTAGTTATGATGAGAGTGATCTTGTTGTGTAGTTTTCCACATTCTAGGCTAAAGCTGAAGTCATCCATATCTATAAACTATTGACTAAAGCATGGAGAATTTAACTTTCACATTATTGAATGCTGGGTCTTGTTGTCCTCCTTTAAAGAGTAAAGGAGTTGTTTTAGTCAGGCACTTACCAGACTCCTCAATTATCTGGATCCTTTGGAAGCTTATCATATGTTCTGTTACTAGGAATTAAAAACAGACTGAATCCAGGAATAATTCAAGTTTACTAAGCATGATCTGTATCATGTTAAATGGACAAGGTGTTCAGGGTAGATTCTCCACCCTGACTAGTCATTACTAGAACATCTCTCAGCCTAGTATGAGCTGTGAAAATTGTTCAACTTTTATCTCTAAAGTCATTCTTTGCCATCCTATTGGGGCTTTATCCTACTTATCTGCAACTCAGTATTGGACAATAGATCCAAGGAGAAATTCATCTAGTTTTTAGAGATTTCCTTTCTGCTCCGAAGGTAAAGAATCCACCTGCAATGCAGGAGACCCTGGTTCAACTCCTGGATTGGGAAAATCCCCTGGAGAAAGAAATGGCAACCCCCTTCAGAACTCTTGCCTGGAGAATTCCATGGAGAGAGGAGCCTGGCAGGCTACAATCCATGGGGTTGCAAAGAGTTGGACAAGTCTAAGTGACTTTCACCTTCACTTTCTGCATACTTTCCTCCTCCTGGTTATTCTGCCTGTGAAATTATAGGTGTATCTGCTTTCTCGGCCTCTGTCTCCTCAATTCAGTGAGGCTGCTATACTGTACTGTTACTTAGAAAACACCTCCTGGCAGGAAGCCAATGAAATTGTAGAGCTCAACAGGGTCATAAGTTGATCCATTTTTCTAAAGGATTATAATCATGTGCTGCCTATTGTTTGAAGACTGGGATAAGTTGAGTTTTTAAAAGTGTACTTTTTTTCAGTGTTATAGTTGCTCATCAGTTCAATTCAGTTCAGTCACTCAGTCGTGTCTGACTCTTTGCGACCCCATGAACCACAGCACGCCAGGCCTCCCTATTCATCACCAGCTCCCGGAGTCCACTCAGACTCATGCCTATTGAGTTGGTGATGCCATCCAACCATCTCATCCTCTGTCGTCCCCTTCTCCTCCTGCCCCCAATCCCTCCCAGCATCAGGGTCTTTTCCAATGAGTCAACTCTTCTCATGAGGTGGCCAAAGTATTGGAGTTTCAGCTTCAGTATCAGTCCTTCCAATGAACACCCAGGACTGATCTCCTTTAGGATGGACTGGTTGGATCTCCTTGCAGTCCAAGGGACTCTCAAGAGTCTTCTCCAACACCACAGTTCAAAAGCATCAATTTTTCAGTGCTCAGCTTTCTTCACAGTCTGGGCTTAAGTATGGTGCCAGTAACTCCATCTTGCTCACAAGTAGAAAATTGCTAAACATTATGCATATACTCTGTCCCCTCTGTTGAAATTTTCTCAGGAGAATGTGTAAATGTTTTGAGAGCCTACTTGACCTTGTGGGTCAAGACTAGACTTCAAAATTAATCTCATGTATTCTGGTGAAGTGACTATTACACACACTTTAGTTTAATGGGAATCTCCTCAAATTCAGATAAAAGCATGAATTGGCAAATGAATATCACGTTATATAGGATTTTACTTCAGAAACATTTAATGTTTTCTGATTAAATTTAGATTCATAAATGCTAACCCTTTATTTTCTAAAGGTTATATGTTATACAACACTTTGCTATCTATAACTCTTGATGTTTTTTATCTGTATAGCAATGAAAAATTCTTTTGGTATTTATATTTCAGAATCAGCCTACACAGATGAATACACTTTCTTTATAAGACTATATAACAATTATTTTTGCCTGAAAATGTAATGGCATAAAGCCACTCATCACTTAAAAAGTAAAGTCTGACTTATGCAAGAAAGGCACTTACCATATTAAAATGTCCTTTAAGGCACTACTTAATCAAAAAATTGAACATATGGTGAAACAAATCTTTAGCACTTTAATTTAATTGTTACAGAAAATACTATATTAACTGCTGATCTTTTGAGAAATATAGAACAAGAGAAAATATTGCTCTCCATGATAGAACTGGCAACTTCCTATTGAGTGGAAAAATGCAGTATACACACCTATCAAATAAGCATTAATTTATTGGGTCATTTAGTAAAAGGCAATAGTTATTTGAAGAGAGAGGTACTTTATCCATTTCATTTTGAAGCAAACCATAGTATGATAAATTTAAAAATATGGAAAAAATAGGTTATTGATATCTGGTAAAAAAAAATTAAAGTTCCATATTTTAGAATATAGCTATTAAGTAAAGTAGGAAATCAGTGTATTTCTTGGTAAATCAGATTAGCATAGCATGATTCTATAATAGCATAATGACTGAAATGTACTCTTTGACTATGAAGACAAGTTTGTTTAAAGGTTTCATTAGTGCCAATATGGATGTGAATGCCTTTTTAATTTAATGCAAGTGGATACTTTTTACAAATTTTGTTATTTTCTTCATATCATAAACTAAACACAAGTGACCACGAGTAGCATGTTATAAATTCTTACACATTATTTAGCATTTCTTCATACAGTATCCTGAGTAAAATTTTGAACAGTACAGAACTTTATGCAAGATGTGATTTTTTTCAACTAGGTTTTGCTACGTAACACAATATTTATATTAAAATGCTATTCTTAACATAGTTTTAGAAAGGAACAAAGGAGAAAAGAATTGGAGAATGGCAGTGCAATTTCTCGATCAGCAATTTTGACAGCTATCTACTGCCAGCCGCCAGTAAAACCCTTACAAACATGCTCAGTTGCTCAGTCGTGTCTGACTCTTTGTGACCCCATGGACTGGAGCCCACCAGACTCCTCTGTCCATGGAATTTTTCAGGCAAGAGTACTTGAGTGGGTTGCCATTTCCTGCTCCAGGGAATCTTCCTGACCCAGGGATCAAACCCAGCTCTCCTGCATCTCCTGCTTGGCTGGTGGGCTCTTTACTACTAAGCCACCTGAAAATCCTTACACTGCCTACATATTATTCTCAAGTTATCAAATTATAATGTCTGCCTCACCTATCACTGGCATCATGTAAGTATATATGAGTAATGGATAGGGACATAGGGTCACAATTTGCTTTTTACTAAAATAATTAGCCCATTCTATGAAAATGTTCCTTGGAGAAGGAAATGGCAACCCACTCCAGGGTTCTTGCCTAGAGAATCCCGTGGACAGAGGAGCCTGGTGGGCTGCTGTCCATGGGGTCACACAGAGTTGGACATGACTGAAGCAACTTAGCATGCATGCATTGGAGAAGGAAATGGCAACCCACTCCAGTGTTCTTGCCTGGAGAATCCCAGGGACGGCGGAGCCTGGTGGGCTGCCGTCTATGAGGTCACACAGTAGGACACGACTGAAGCGACTTAGCAGCAACAGCAGCATGAGAACAATCCTAGTTTTGCAACCTAGTATCTCCATCAAAAATATTTGGATTATAATTTTTTTTATTTAAAAATTCACCCAAAGATAGCAATCTGACTGGTCAAACAAAACTTAATAGGAACTTTTTTCAAATTCATATGTTTTATGATTTAAAGTCTTAGAGCTTTGTACCCAAGAAACAATTTTCAAAACAAAACTTCAATGAGTAGCAGACACAGCCAGTATATTAAAACAAGACTAAAGTAAATCTTTAGATAGCTTTTTCTTTTTGCCTATTTTTGTAAGCATTATTTACAGATGGATTGGTAGAGTTAATAACTGAGAGTGTATTTACTTAATGCTTATAACAAAGTTTTGTTAAATTAACAACCCACAGTTAATGAATAATAATAATAATGTGTTAAATAATGTGTTAAATAATAATGTGTTAAACTTAACATGCAATAAGTCATTTATTGGTCTCAATCAGCCTATTGAAAATGTTATCATTATTATTAATATTATTGTTAATATTTTAATGATTAAGAGATAAAAGCTTAGAGAAGTTTAACTTGAGGAAAATTGCACAGTTAGTGACAAAATCCAAGTCTGTCTGACAGCAAAGACTTGCTCTTAATCTTCATATGTATTGCCTTTGATTGTTCCACAGTGTCACTGTTTTGCTGAATTAATCGGTATACAATGTTAATTGACCCAGAGTAGATGTTCTCTTCTGAATATAACATTAGTTACTTTACTCTCTGTTATTTCACTTGTTGGATTCATATACTTTAAAAAGGGTCATGTCTGCTCTTGGGTGTGTGTGTGTGTGTGTGTGTGTGTGTGTGTGTGTGTTTAATCATTCAGTCATTTCCGACTCTGGTGGACTGTAGCCCACCAGGCACCTCTGTCCATGGGATTTCCCAGGGAAGTGAACTGGAGTGGGTAGCCATTCCCTCTCCAGAGGATCTTCCCGACACAGGGATCAACTCGGGTCTCCTGCCTTGCAGGCAAATTCTTTAGCACCTGAGCCTCCAGGGAAGCCCCTGCTCTTGGATAGATATAAGTAACTTACATGGACAAAAATTACCAACTAAGAATGTATCATCGCACTTGGTTAGTTCAAGAGCTGCTGAAAACTAAGGTTTGTTTTAAAACAAAACGTTGATTTTCTACCAATCTAATTTTGAGATGAAGTGCAAAATTAAGAAGGAACTGATTTTCTCTTTGTGGTAGTTTTCTTATGGAATAGTACATAAAGTACATTTTAGATTATTTTCTAGCTGTATATGTTATATACCCTTGACATATTATTTCTATTTTTCAGTTACTTTATTTTAATTAGAGGATAGTATTATATCCTTTCTATGCATCATGTACTGGTAATAGCAAATTGGAAAAAATAATCTGCTTAAAATCCCATTGGATAAAACCTTTTGAATTTATTAATTATCAATTCCAAAAATTGTATTCTGATTGATGAACCATATTATGTTTTATTATGACATGGTTGTGAAATTATAATTTATGGATTGGGCACATTACTGTGGCAATTTTAGTATCCCTTCTAAGTGTCCTTTTTTCTCTTTACCATATATATAAACTAGACTTTCATTTGATTTCACTGTTCATATTTTATTCTCTTTTAAACTGTCTTACTTACATAAATCATTCTCCTTAGATTGGATATTAGTAATTTCCTACAAGACAAGAACAATTTGATGAGCAATTCAATCTTATTGTTGCAAGGTTAAATAAAAGGCAGGTGTCTTAGAAGTCTGCCTGAACTAATTTAAATGAC
Source organism: Cervus elaphus (assembly GCF_910594005.1). Taxonomy (NCBI): domain Eukaryota; kingdom Metazoa; phylum Chordata; class Mammalia; order Artiodactyla; family Cervidae; genus Cervus; species Cervus elaphus. Next base: position 28,696,331 of record NC_057845.1, read on the forward strand.
CTCATTTCAAGGGGTACCAATCACGACTCTTCTTTGCTACTAAGTATCAAAATTCCAATGCTTAATATTTGTTCAGAAAATATAAATATTAATTGCTGTTTTTTTAGGCTCTTGCAATCAAATGTGTATCTGTTATCCTTTGTAACTCTATATACTGATGTTTTGTACATTGGCATGCTTTAATGAAAAAGATAAAAATTCTATGCACACAGCTACAACAACATTATAGAAAAGTAAAAGTATAGAATATATTTACAAACATTGAAGAAATAAGAGGAAAACTTGGTAACAATGATTATAAATTTGGAATAAAAATGCAACAGACTCAAATCCAAATCATTTTTAATAGTTTTATGACAATATACAATTATGAATACATTTTATAGCAAATTCTTGGGTATTCCCTGGTGGTCCAGGTTAGGACTTAGACCTCTCAATTCCAAGAGTCATGGTTTGATCACTGGTTGGGGAACTAAGATCCCACAAGCCAGGTGGTATGGCCAAATAATAAATAAATAAAACAGCTATTTTAAAAAATAAGAAAAAATTGAACTCTTCATCTGTTAAATAGGTATCATAATAGCTACCATATAGGCTTTGTTTAGCAAGAAACATCTGCTTGCACCCCCAAAGAAGAAATCCCACCACATATAGAAAAACAAAAGGGTATGACAATGCCTGCTACCAGGAGCAGCAGTCCCAGGATATCAACCTTCTGCAGTGTCAGAGTTGTTAAGAAAGACATAAATGCAGACGCTGGAAAAGAATGACACTTTCCCGATATAAATAAGAGACAGAGTAAGATCAGCTTCAATAGTGTGTGTCAGTAACCCATGGTCAATGGATCTCACCCAGCAACTGACAAAGAGAGATAGTCTGCATGTAACCATCATGTGCTGGAGGCAAAGGAGGTATTTCCTCTTCCTTGGGAACAGATAGAGGAGTAGACTTGGCTAGGTGGCATGTGGTGAACACACCTAAAGCAGAACAAAGTATAGATCAAACCCAGAACTGGAAAATATTCTTTCAAACAAGGATATGTGACTTTGACAGGCTGTGAATTTTCCTTACCTCCTTCTAAAGAAATGTTCTAGGCATAGGATGTGTTCTCACAAGGGTGGGCAGACTGCAAGTTTGCCTTTCTGATAGGCTTGATTTGAATATTTAATAAAATAATGTATTATATTTAAAACATGTTAATAAATAGATAAACATATCATAAGTCTTGAGCTAGAACAAAGAAGAAGACAGAATAGAAGGACATGCGAGAATGGAAGGACATTTTCCTGCAAGAACACCAAAATCGCAACTAGCTGCAGAATAATGTTGGAACCCACCAAAAAAAGATACCCCATGTCCAAGGGCCAAGGAAAAGTCACAACAAGACAGTAGCAGGGATGCAATAACTTTTAAAATCAAACCCCATAACCACCAGAGATGTTCGGAGCGTACAAACAAAACCTTGTGTGTATCAGGACCCAGAGAAAGGAGCATTGACCTCCATAAGAGACTGAGCCAGACCAGCCTTTGAGGGTTGAGTGTCTCCTGAAGAGGCACAGGTCAGTAGCGGCCTGCAGCAGGGATAGGGGCTCTGGCAGCAGCCGTCCTGGGAGGCAAGGCATGTGGCATAAGTCCTCTTGAAGGAGATTGGCATCAGCCTCACAATAAAGCTGCCAAGAAGGCAACCCATAAACTGGAGAAAAATTATACCAAAGAAGTTCCCACACTGTTGCAAAGTTGTAAGGCCTGCAACAGGTTTCCCAACCTGGGGAATGAAACCCCCCGGGGAATGTGACCAGTGAAAAAGCTGGTTTAAAACTCAACATTCAGAAAACTGAGATAATGGAATCCAGTCCCATCACTTAATGCAAATAGATAGGGAAACAATGGAAACAGTGACAGACTTTATTTTCTTGGTCTCCAAAATCACTGTGGAGGGTGACCACAGCCATGAAATTAAAAGATGCTTGCACCTTGGAAGAAAAGCTGTGACAAACCTAGATAGTGTATTAAAAAGCAGAGACATTACCTTGACAACAAAGGTCTGTATATAAAAAGTTATGATTTTCCAAGTAGTCATGTACTGATGTGAGAGTTGGACCATAAAGAAAGCTGAGCACCAAAAAACAGATGACTTTTTAAACTGTGGTGTTGGAGAAGACTCTTAAGAGTCCCTTGGATTTCAGGAGAAAAAACAAGTCAATCCTAAAGGAAATCAACATTGAATATTCATTGGAAGGACTGATGCTGAAGCTGAAGCTCCACTACTTTGGCCACCTGATTCGGAGAGCCAAGTTACTAGAAAAGAAACTAATGTTGGGAAAGACTGAAGGCAAGAGGAGAAGAAGACAAGGATGAGACGGTTGGCTGGCATCACCGACTCAATCTGTATGAATGTGAACAAGCTCTGAGAGATGGTGAAGGACAGGGAAGCCTGGCATGGTGCAATCCATGGGATTCCAAAGAGTCAGACACGACAGAGTTTTGCCTAGAGAATGTATTGGTCATAGCAAACACCCTCTTTCAACAATACAAGAGACAATTCTACACATGGACATCATCAGATAGTCAATACCAAAATAAGAATGATTATATTCTTTTCAGTCAAAGACTGAGAGCTCTATACAGTCAGCAAAAAACAAGACTGGGAGCTGACTGTGATTCAGATCATGAACTCCTCATTGCCAAATTCAGACTTAAATTGGAGAAAGTAGGGAAAACAACTAGACCATTCATCTATGACCTAAATCAAATCCTTTGTGATTATACAGTGAAAGTGACAAATAAATTCAAGGAATTAGATCTGATAGACAAGAGTGCCTGAAGAACTATGGACAGAGGTTTGTTGCATTGTACAAGAGGCTGTGATCAAAATCATCCCCAAGAAAAAGAAATGCAAAAAGTCAAAATGGTTGTCTGAGGAGTAATTGCAAATAGCTGAGAAAAGAGAAGTGAAAGGCAAAGGAGAAAAGGAAAGATATATCCACCTGAATACAGAGTTCCAAAGAATGTAAGGAAAAATAAGGACGCCTTCCTAAGTGATGAATGCAAAGAAATACAGGAACACAATAGAATGGGAAAGACTAGAGATCTTATCAAGAAAATTAGAGACACCAAGGGAATATTTCATGCAAAGATGGGCACAGTAAGGGATGGAAGCAGTATGGACATAACAGAAGCAGAAGATATAAAGGAGAGGTGGCAATAATACACAGAAGAACTATGCAAAAAAGATATTCATGACCCAGATAACTACGATGGTGTGATCACTCACCTGGAGCCAGACACCCTGGAATGTGAAGTCAAGTGGGCATTAAAAAAAATCACTATAAACAAAGAACAAAGCTAGTGGAGATGATGGAATTCTAGCTGAGCTATTTTAAATCTTAAAAGATGATGCTGTGAAAGTGTTCCATTCAATATGCCAACAAATTTGGAAAACTCAGCAGTGGCCACAGGACTGGAAAAGGTCAGCTTTCATTCCAATCCAAAAGAAAGGCAATGCCAAAGAATCGTCAAACTACTGCACAATAGCACTCATCTCACACGCTAGCAAAATAATGCTCTAAATTTACCACTCTTGTCTCCAACAGTATGTGAACCAAGAACTTCCGGATGTCCAAGCTGGATTTAGAAAAGATAGAGGAACCAGTGATCAAGTTGCCAACAACCATTGGATCATGGGAAAAGCAAGAGAATTACAGAAAAACAACTACTTCTGTTTCATTGACTATGTTAAAGCCTTTGGCTGTATATCATGACAAACTGTGGAAAATTCTTAAAGAGATGGGAATACTAGACCATCTTACCTGCCTCCTGAGAAATCTGTATGCAGGTCAAGAAGCAACAGTTAGAAACAGTTATGAAACAATGGACCTGTTCCAGATTGGGAAAGGAGCAGGTCAAGGCTGTATATTGTCACCTTGCTTATTTAACTTATATGCAGAGTACATCATGTGAAATGTCAGACTGAATGAAGCACAAGCTGGGAAAAATGTCAATAACCTAGATATGCAGATGACAGCACCCTAATGGCGGAAAGTGAAGAGGAACTGAAGAGCCTCTTGATGAATGTGAAAGAGGAGAGTGAAAAAGCTGGCTTAAAACTCAACATTCAAAAAACTCCAGTAGATGGTGAGGGACAGGGAATCCTGATGGAATGCTATTCAGCCATAAAGGAGAATAGAGTTCTTGTACTTGCAAAAACATGGCATAATATACTCCTCATTCACCCATGTTTTTGCCAGTGCCAGGACTTTTTTATTTTTATGGCGGAATAGCATTCTACTATATAAACACCACATTTTCTTTATCGATTCCTCCATCAATGGGCAATTAAGCTGTTCCGTTTATTCAGTTCAGTGGCTAAGTTGTGTGATACTCTTTGCAACACCACAGACTGTAGCATCCCAGGCTTCCTTGTCCATCACTAGCTCCTGGAACTTGCTCAAACTCATGTCCATTGAGTTGGTGATGCCATCCAACCATCTCATCCTCTGTCATCCCCTTCTTCTCCTGCTTTCAATCTTTCCCAGCATCAGGTCTTTTCTAGTGAGTCAGTTATTTGCATCAGGTGTCCAAAGTATTGGAGCTTCAGCCTCAGCATCAGTACTTTTAATGAATATTCAGGACTGGTATCCTTTAGGATTGGCTGTTTTGATCTCCTTGCTGTCCAAGGGACTCTCAAGAGTCTTCTCCAACACCACAGTTCAAAAGCATCACTTCTTCAGCACTCAGTTTTCTTTATGGTCCAACTGTCACATCCATACATGATTACTGGAAAAATCATAGCTTTGACTAGATGGATTTTGTTGGTAAAGTAATGTCTTTGCTTTTGAATGTGCTGTCTAGGTTTGTGATAGTTTTTCTTGCAAGGAGAAAGCATTTTTTAATTTCATGGCTTCAGTCACCATCTGCAGTGATTTTGGAGCCCAAGAAAATAGTCTGTTGCTCTTTCCCCATCTATTTGCCATAAAGTGATGGGACTGAATGCCATGATCTTAGTTTTTTGAATGTTGCATTTTAAGCCAGCTTTTCACTCTCCTCTATCACTTTCATCAAGAGGCTCTTTAGTTCCTCTTATCTTTCTTCCACAAGGGTGGTGTCATCTGCATATCTGAGGTTATTAATATTTTTATTCTTATGTTTAAAAATATCTAATCAAATATTTATAAATATATGGTCTATTTTTATTGTGGTCCAAATATTTAGCTTGAGATCTGTTTTCTTAAAATTTTGAATGTACAAAACAAATTTGCTACGTTCACCTCAATCCGTGGGGTCACAAAGAGTCAGACACAACTTAGTGACATAAAAATAATATTTACCTTTCTGTGTCATATCCACTGAGTCAGCGATGCCATCCATGTAGCTACTTTTTAAATGTTTTATCAACATTAAAATGTAAGGTAATTTTATGTCGTTGGATATAACAAGAGTTATAAGTAACCATTCAGATGAAAACTCGATATAAGCAATATTCATGGGTTAATTAAACTGCATTATGTGGGAAAAAAGGAAGAATAATATTTAAAATCTAATTAAAAACATTGCAGCTAGATATTAATAGGTAAGACAAAAGGTATAAGTGATATTTTTTTAAAAAGCTATTCAAAACAAATGATTGTGTTTGCAGTTGACAGTGATAGAACGGTCAGTATTTTGTTATAATTTCTACTAGTACATTTGTCTTTGTTGATAAAATGAGGACTGTCATAGATTCAGAGGTGCATTGTCATAGCAAACCTAATGTGACTTTATTGTTCTGAGGAGTGTTTTACAAGAAGAAATATTAAATATATAGAACACATGTAGATCTTTCTTGTTAGTAACATGAACTTTGTAATTCTCTGCTTTTTTTAAATCCTTTCTCAGACACAATCTGAAAAAAAGGGAACTATAGTCTCAGGAACAAAGTCACGGATGACTTCTTTTAATACTCATAGCAGTGATTATCTTAACACTTTAATTAGACTTGTGAGTTATGGACTATCATTAGAATAGAGAGATACAACTATTTACCAGTCCACAAATATAATATAAAATATTTTAAAACACATTCAAATTGTGCACATTTTATTTGTTGCCCAAATAAGCAAAAGCTAAAAGAATTCATTAACACCAAACAAAAAATGTTAAGGGACATCTTTAAGCTGAAAAAGCGCGGCACTAGTTAGTAATAAGAAATTTGTGAAAGTAAAAATATCACTGGATAAGTTAAAGATATAATAAAAGCAGTGGATCAATCACTTAAAAAACAAGTATAAAAGTTAATATATAAAAGTAGTAAAATTACAATAATTAGTTCAGGGATACATAAAATTAAAAAAATGTAAACTGTATCATTAAAAGTACAGAATATGGGATGGTAGAAAGATGGGACTTTGAAATATGTTCAGATCTAAATTGTTATCAATTAAAGCAAGCTATTATTTACATAGGGCACTATTAGTGAACCTCATTGTAACAAGTAATCATTTATTTAAACACACAAGAGAGAATGAGAAGCAAATCTAAACATAACAGTAAAGAAAACTATCAAAACACAAAGGAAGAGAGAAAGAGAAGAAAACTACAAAAACAGCCAGAGAATACCTAGTGAAAATATGTTAATATAAAAAATATCAGCTGGAAATATTAATAGTTAAAAAGAAAAATAATATTGAAGAGAATTTCTAGACTTATTTATTTATGTGAATAGGAAGTCTTGAATCTCACAAAAAAAAAGAAGAAAAAAACCTCTCCTACATAATTAGCATTTTTCTAAACATAATAGCATCGTGTGGTTTATGATAGCCGTATACTCTTACGGCTACCATTGTGTCCAGGGAAAAGCAACAACAATATTAACTGTTTCTGACGGGCTACAATTATCTTGAAGATATGACTGTTTTTGTTCCTTTTCACCATTTCTGTCTTTGCTACTTATCTTTCAGCTACTATGTCTTCATTCTTGCTTTCCAGACATGCCAAGGCGATTCTTTATTCTGGGCTTCTGAACATGTCTGCACTCTGGAAGTTCAGTTCAGTAACTCAGTATGTTTGAGTCTTTGTGACCCCATGGACCACAGCACGCCAGGCCTCGCTGTCCATCACCAACTCCCGGAGTCTACTCAAACTCATGTCCATTGAGTCGGTGATGTCATCCAACCATCTCACCCTCTGTCATCCCCTTATCTTCCCACCTACAGTCTTTCCCAGCATCAGGGTCTTTTCCAATGAGACAGTTCTTCACATCAGATGGGCAATGTATTGGAGTTTCAGCTTCAACATCAGTTCTTCCAATGAATATTCAGGACTGATTTCCTTTAGGATGGACTGGTTGGATCTCCTTGCAGGCAAAATGACTCTTAAGAGTCTTCTCTAACACCATGGTTCAAAAGCTTCAATTTTTCAGCACTCAGTGTTCTTTATAATCCAACTCTCACATCTGACTTCCTTGATGGCTCAGAAGATTAAGCGTCTGCCTACAATGTGGAGAACCAGGGTTCAATCCCTGGGTCGGAAAGATCTCCTGGAGCAGGAAATGGCAACCTACTCTGTATTCTTTCCTGGAAAATCCCACAGACGGAGGAACGTGGTAGACTATAGCCCATGGGGTCTCAAAGAGTCAAACATGACTGAGCGACTTCACTTCCCTTCACATTCTCACATCTATACTTGACTACTGGAAAAACCATAGCTGTGACTAGATGAACCATGTTGGTAAAGTAACATCTCTGCTTTTTAATATGCTGCCTATGTTGGTAATAACTTTTCTTCCAAGGAGGAAGCATCTTTTTTTTTTTTTTTTTTTTGGAAGCATCTTTTAATTTCATGACTGCAGTCACCATCTGAAGTGATTTTGGAGGCAAAAAAGTTAAAGTCAGCCACCGTTTCCACTGTTTCCACATCTATTTTGCCATGAATTGATGAGACCGGATGCCATGATCTTAGATTTTTGAATATATAGCTTTAAGGCAACTTTTTCACTCTCCTCTTTCACTGTCATCAAGAGGCTCTTCAGTTCTTCTTCACTTTCTGCCATGAGTGTGGTATCATCTGCATATCTGAGGTTATTGATATTTCTCCCAGCAATCTTGCTTCCAGCTTGTGCTTCAACAAGCGTTTCACATGATGTACTCTGCATATAAGTTAAATATGGGTGACAATATGCAGCTTTGATGTACTTCTTTCCCTATTTGGATCCAGTCTGTTGACCCATACCGAGTTCTAACTGTTGTTTTCGTAACTGCAAACAGATTTCTCAAGAGGAAGATCAAGTGCTCTGGTATTCCCATCTCTTTTAGAATTTTCCAGTTTGTGGTGATCCACACAGTCAAAGGCTTTGGCACAGTCAATAAAGTAGAAATAGATGTTTTTTTGGAACTCTCTTGCTTTTGCGATGATCCAACAGATGTTGGCAATTTGATCTCTGGTTCCTCTGCCTTTACTAAAACCAGCTTTAACATCTGGAAGTTCACAGTTCACATACTGTTGAAGACTGACTTGGAGAATTTTGAGCATTACTTTACTAGCATGGGAGATGAGTACAATTGTGTGGTAGTTTGAGCATTCTTTGGCATTGCGTTTCTTTGGGATTGGAATGAAAACTGACCTTTTCCAGCCCTGAGGCCACTGCTGAGTTTTCCAGATTTGCTGCATATTGAGTGAGCACTTTCACAGCATCATCTTTCAGGATTTGAAATAGCTCAACTGGAATTAGATCACCTCCACTAGCTTTGTTTATAGTGATGCTTTCTAAGGCCCTTTGACTTCATATTCCAGGATGTCTGGCTCCAGGTGAAGCCTGGGTCATGAAGATCTTTTTTGTATAGTCCTACTGTGTATTCTTGCCTCCTCTTCTTAATATCTTCCGTTTTTGTGAGGTCCATACCACTTCTGTCCTTTATTGAGCCTATCTTTGCATGAAATATTCCCTTGTATATCTAATTTCCTTGAAGAGATCTCTAGTTTTTCCCATTCTATTGTGTTCTGTATTTCTTTGCATTGATCACAGAGGAAAGCTTTCTTCTCTCTCTCTTGCTATTCTTGGAAACTTCATTCAAATAGGTATATCTTTTCTTTTCTCCATTGCTTTTGGCTTCTCCTCTTTTCACCGCTATTTGTAAGGCCTCCTCAGACAGCCATTTTGCTCTTTTGCATTTCTTTTTCTTAGTGATGGTCTTGATCACTGTCTCCTATACAATGTCATGAACCTCCGTCCATACTTTATCAGGCACTTTGTCTATCAGATCTAGTCCCTTAAATCTATTTCTCACTGCCACTGTATAATTGTGAGGGATTTGATTTAGGTTATATCTGATTGGTCTAGTGGTTTTCCCTACTTTCTTCAACTTAAGTCTGAATTTGGCAATAAGGAGTTCATGATGTGAGCCATAGTCAGCTCCCAGTCTTGTTTTTGCCTACTGTGTAGAGCATCTCCATATTTGCCTGCACAGAATATAATCAATCTGATTTCAGAGTTGACCAACTGGTGATGTCCATGTGTAGAGTCTTCTCTTGTGTTGTTGGAAGAGGGTGTTTGCTATGACCAGTGCGTTCTCTTGGCAAAACTCTATTAGCCTTTGCCCTGCTTCATTCTGTACTCCAAAGCCAAATTTGCCTGTTTCTCCAGATGTTTTTTGTCTTTCCACATTCACATTCTGTCCCTTTTAATGAAAAGAACATAGTTTTGGGGTGTTAGTTCTAGAAGGTCTTGTAGTTCTTCATAGAACCATCCAGCTTCAGCTTCTTCAGCATTACTGGTCATGCCATAGACTTGGATTACCATGATATTGAATGGATTACCTTGGAAAGGAACAGAGATCATTCTGTCGTTTTTGAGATTGCGTCCAAGTACTGTATTTTGGACTCTTTTGTTGACTATGATGGCTACTCCATTTCTTCTAAGGGATTCTTGCACACGGTAATAGATATAATGGTCATCTGAGTTAAGTTCACCCATTCCCATCCATTTTAGCTTGCTGATTCCTGAAATGTTGACGTTCACTTTTGTCGTCTCCTGCTTGATCACTTCTAATTTGCCTTGATTCATGGACCTAACATTCCAAGTTCTCATGCAACATTGCTCTTTACAGCATTGGACCTTACTTCCATCACCAGTCACATCCACAACTGAGTGTTGTTTTTGCTTTGGATCTGTTTCTTCATCCTTTCTGGAGATATTTCTCCACTGATCTGCAGTAGCATATTGGGCACCTACTGACCTGGAGAGTTCATCTTCCAGTGTCCCATCTTTTTGCCTTTTCATCCTGCTCAAGGCAAGAATACTGAAGTGGTTTGCCATTCCCTTCTCCAGTGGACCACATTTTGTCAGAACTCTTGGGTGGCCCTACACTGCATGACTCATAGTTTCGTTGAGTCCAACAAGGCTGTGGTTCATGTGATTAGATTGGTTAGTTTTCTGTGATTGTGGTTTTCAACCTGTCTACCCTGTGGTGGAGAAGGATAAGAGGCTTATGGAAGCTTCCTGATGAGAGAGACTAACTGAGAGGGGGACTGAGTCTTGTTCTGATAGACAGGGCCATGTTCAGTAAATCTTTAATCTAATTTTCTGTTGATGGGTGGAGCTGTGTCCCCTTCCTGCTATTTACCTGGGGCCAAATGCACCCCACTCCAGTAGTCTTGCCTGGAAAATCCCATGGATAGAGGAGCCTGGTAGGCTACAGTTCATGGGGTCGCTAAGAGTTGGACACGACTGAGTGACTTCACTTTCACTTTTCACTTTCATGCACTGGGAAAGGGAATGGCAACCCACTCCAGTATTCCTTCCTGGAGAATCCCAGGGACAGGAGCCTGGTGGGCTGCCGTCTATGGGGTCACACAGAGTCGGACACGACAGACGTGATTTAGCAGTAGCAGCAGCAGCAGCAGCAAACCATGATGGAGGTAATGAAGACAATGGTGATCTCCTTCAAAAGATCCCGTGCGTGGACTGCTACACTCAATGCCCCCAACCCTGCAGCAGGCCACCACTGACCCAGGCCTCCACTGGAGACGCCTGGACACTCCTGGGCAAATCTGGGTCAGTCTCTTTTGGGGTCACTGCTCCTTTCTCCTGGGTCCTGGTGCACACAAGATTCTATTTGTGCCCTCCAGGAGTCTATTCCCAGTCCTGTGTAAGTTCTGACAGCTCTATGGTGGGGTTAATGCCGACCTCCTCCAAGAGGGCTCATGCCATACCCAGGTCTGCTGCCCCCAGAACCCCTTCCCCTGCGGCAGTCCTCTGCTGATCCATACCTCCACAGGAGACACTCAGACACAGCTCTGTCTCAGTCTCTGTGGGGTCCCTGGGTCTTGGTGAGCACAAGGTTTGTTTGAGCCCTCTGAGCATCTCTGGTTGAAATGGGGTTTGATTCTAAATGTCAGTTTTCCCTTACTACTATTTTGCAGGGGCTTCTCCTTTGCCCTTGGACATGGGGTATCTCCTTACAGCCACTTCAGCACCACGCAGCCACCACTCAAGCGCTTACTGTCTTGCTGGTGTTTCTCTGACCTTGGACGTGGAGTATCTCCTCATGGCCACTCCAGCGAACTGCAGTCACCATTCCTGACCTTGGTGTGGGGAAATCCGACTCTGGAAAGCCCCCTCCAAAGTTCCTAGTACAGCTGATCCACTATCATCTTTGAGATTTGGGTTTAGATGGTTCTCTCTTAAGGACTTTCTGACAATACTATTAAAACTGACTTCTTCCCACTGCTGTGAATGCACTTTGTATTTCAGTCACATGATTTAGCATCATCTGTAGCTGATGTTGTTATTGTTCAGTAGCCAAAGTTGTATCCAACTCTCGAAACCTCATGGAGTACAGCAGGCCAGGCTCCTCTGTCCTCTTCTGTCTTCTGAGTTTGCTCAAATTTGTGTCCATTGTGTCGGTGAGGCTATCTAATCATTTCATCCTCTTCTACCTCCTTCTCCTTTTGCCTCTATTTTTCCCCAGTATCAGGGTCTTTTCTAGTGAATCAGCTCTTCCCACTAGGTGGAAAAAGTACTGGGGCTTCAGCTTCAACATCAGGCCTTCCAATAAATATTCAGGGTTTATTTCATTTAGGATTGACAGGTTTGATCTCCTTGAAGTCCAAGGGACTCTCAAGAGTCTTCTCCAGCACCATAATTTGAAAGCATCAATTATTTGGTGCCCAGGCTTCTTTATAGTCCAACTCTCACATCCATATATGACTACTGGAAAAACCATAGCTTTGATTATACAGATCTTTGTCAGCAAAGTGATTTCTCTGCTTTTTAGTATACTGTCTAGGTTTGTCATAGCTTTTCTTCTAAGGAGCAAGTGTTTTCTATTTTCATGGCTTCAGTCATCATCCACAGTGATTCAAAAGCCCAATAAAATAAAATCTGTCACTGCTTATACTTTTTCCCTTTCTATTTGATGTGAAGTGGTAGGACCAGATGCCATGATCATTTTTTGAATGTTGAATTTTAAGCCAATTTTGTCACCCTCCTCTTTTTTCACTCTCCTCTTTTACCTTTATCAAAAAGTTCTTTAATTCCTCTTCACTTTCTGCCATTAGAGGGGTATCATTTTCATATCGGAGGTTGTTGATATTTCTCCTGGCCATTTTGATCTCAGCTTGTAATTCATCCACCCTGGCATTTCACATGATGTACTCTGCATTGAAGTTAAACAAGCAGGGTGATTATATAAATCCTTGTCTACTCATTTCCCAACTTGGAATCAGTCAGTTCCATGTAAGATTTTAACTGTGGCTTCTTGACCAACATGGAGGTTTCTCAGGAGACAGGTAACTATTAATATCTAAGTTTTTGCTTACACTCATGTTCATTATATATCATTCCCATAAGAACATAAGCTTCATAATGCTTGTCATTAATTCCAGCATTTAAACGAATGCCTAGCCCATGGAAAACAGTTTTATACCATTAATTTTGCACTGAATTCTATTCATCTCAAATTTTGTAGTTGATAGCTCAACATTGAATGGCATCGTGTATATATATTAAAAAAAAAATCCCCGTTTTTGGTAGTATTTATAATCCAGGAAGAGATGATTAAAACATGCTCAATCAAAAGTTGTTTCCTCTGACTATCAAGACTATATTTCTATCTAATAAGGTAGACTTTACTTCAGTGTGGGTTTTACCCTATTCAATAAATGGTGGCTGACCTCTCCAACAAAATTCAATAAAGTTTATTGATTTTCTTATAACCTAAATATGCTCCAAACTTTAAATTTCATTATTCAAACAAATCTAAATAATATATGTTGCTTTGCAAAAGAGAGAAGAAAATTCTACAAATTAGTGACACTGTGTTCAGAAAAATGATTTCTTTTTAAAATATTCTGTTGACTCTACTATCAGTGGTTTAATCAGAAATTGATTCATGGAATTGCCTTCACAGATAAATATACCAAATAATTTTCTCAGAATAAGCTATATTTTTTCTTTATTTAGGGGTTACATCTTTAATAAATAAAATTTACCAAAGAGAGTGAATTAAGCCTTTTGGCTTCCTGTACTCAGATTCTTTAGCATGAACTTCCTAGAGTGACAAGGATTTTATCCTCCCTTTATGCTTAACACGCTAGATGAATCTGTCTGCCATCTCTTTTAATTTAAACTGGCAACGCTGAGGATTCCTAACAATATCTCTGACCCTTGAGAAACAAGATATATAGCAGACCATCAATTAGTTGTTTAAAGTGAAGGGATATGTCACGTGGAATACCACGCCTCTCTGCTCTGTTGCACAGTATACCCACACCACGATGTCCATTTATATTTCTAACGAGTACCAAAGAGCTAATACCCTTGAGAAACATCATAAGTTAGCAAGTTTGATTGATGTACATTAGGCAGTCAATGACTTGTTCTATCTGGAGTATTTCCCTTTGTGCATGAGGAGAAGATGGTCAAAATATGTATCAGACCTGAATCAAATTAAAGCCCAGAAGATTTCATTGCAATGCTGCTTTTTGTTTCATACATAAATTTACATAAAATTGAATTACTTAAGATTTCATATCTGCTTCAGTTTTCCTTCCATTTTAGACATTCTCAAATGAAAAGTGGTTTCACAGAATACTGCATTAATTGTTTCTGGAGGGTAACACGATCAACTTGGCTATTTTCTAATTTAAGTTCAGGAGATACTATCATTCCTTGTGAATTTTTCCTGGTTATAAATTTATAAATTATTCACATTCATAGTCACTGAAAGAAACATGAAGGGCGAGTGTTATCAAGAGGTAACAAAATGATTACTGGGAGGCCTGCCCTTTTCTTTAATATTTCTAGTGATCATTTGACCTTCAATGAAGGGAATTTCCCTTCCATAGAGTCATCCCATAAGAATTAATAACTATGACATTGAACACTAAAATAGGTATTTTTAAGTCACCTTTTGTGTTGTATTTTGTTTTGACACAACTAAGCATTGAGACTATTCATAATGTTAGTACTTTGAACATTAGGAAAAATTCAACTTATTAGAGATATTTTAAAATGTGTGATTTAATTCTTAAACATATTTATAGAATGCCAAATTAACTCAACTTAATAATCTGCATCATAAAAGTTTAGAGATGTGATAGGTCTAGGCAAACTGGTTGCCACCCTTAAAATATAATTTTACTTCCTGACTAAATAATTCTTACATAGATAATTGTAGCTTTGTCTTAAATGATCTACTACACTAATCACATATGGATGCAGTTGAAATTTACACAAATCCCTGTTGAGGATGCTGTTGCATAAGGAATTCACTGTTTTGTCTCTGGCCCATTTGCTATTCTTTTCCACCTCCTTTGGTCAATTTCTATTCAGTATTAGGAACTAACTGTCAAAAGTTCTCAGATATATGATCAATTAATTGTTGCTCTTTTTTCCTTGTGATAATCCTTAAATTCATTAATACCACTTTGGCACCCAGATTTCCTGTTTGTTTTGTGATAAATCCTCTCCAACAAATATATTAGCCAGACATTTATTTTCTTTCTCCTATAATACTAATGAATTTCTGAATCTTTCATTTTGACGTTTAGAGCCCTCTCACATTCCTTTTGATGAGATGGATACGTCTTTTCTGTTGAAACAGAACCTAAGGGAGCAAATGTACTTTATTATTAGTGGTATTCAGAAAGGTTAGTCTTACATGCTGCTAGCTTATTATCTGTTCCATTCCATTCTGTCCTTCAGTTGAACTGAATAAAAGATGTGCAGAAAGATGAATCTTAAAAAGTGGAGTAAGTTACTTTTGTAAGCAAATGGAATTCAGTTCACACTTTACTACAAATTCTAGAAGATAGTCTAGCACCAAATTTCAATCTGCTAAAATATATTTCTCAAATATATTAAAAATTGTAAATAATATCCAATTTAATAGGACCTCCTCACCAGTTATTGCTCACCTAGGTAGTGCAGCTATCCCAGTTAGTATGGTGGGGGAAGCAAGAGTAAAATTCAATGAACAAACAAAAAAGCTGAGTAACCTATATTTGAGGTTTACAGACCCTGTTGCTGAAAGTTATGACTCTTGAACCCTAGCACCTCCTTCCTCACTGACTAGACAGATTACCTTAAAATGATTCAGTAGAGCACTCTGTTTCAAATTCTCAAATAGCGTGTCTTTCTTCCCTTCCAGATTTTGATGAACTCTAAAGCAGTAACCTCAGATATGCAGATGACACCACCCTTATGGCAGAAAGTGAAGACGAACTAAAAAGCCTCTTGATGACAGTGAAAGAGGAGAGTGAAAAAGTTGGCTTAAAGCTCAACATTCAGAAAAGTAATATCATGGCCTCTGGTCCCATCACTTCATGGGAAACAGATGGGGAAACAGTGGAAACAGTGTCAGACTTTATTTTTTTGACCTCCAAAATCACTGCAGATGGTGATTGCAGCCATGAAATTAAAAGACACTTACTCCTTGGAAGGAAAGTTATGACCAACCTAGATAGCATATTAAAACCCAGAGACATTACTTTGCCAACAAAGGTCCATCTAGTCGATGTTATGGTTTTTTCAGTGGTCATGTATGGATGTGAGAGTTGGACTGTGAAGAAAGCTGAGGGCCAAAAAATTGATGCTTTTGAACTGTGGTGTTGGAGAAGACTCTTGAGAGTCCCTTGGACTGCAAGGAGATCCAACCAGTCCATCCTAAAGGAGATCAGTCCTGGGTGTTCATTGGAAGGACTGATGCTGAAGCTGAAACTCCAGTCCTTTGGCCTCCTCATGAGAAGAGCTGATTCACTGGAAAAGACCCTGATGCTGGGAGGGATTGAGGGCAGGAGGAAAAGGGGACGACAGAGGATGAGATGGCTGGATGGCATCACCGACTCGATGGGCATGAGTTTGAGTAAACTCTGGGAGCTGGTGATGGACAGGGATGCCTGGCGTGCTGTGATTCATGGGGTCGCAAAGAGCTGGACACGGCTGAGCGACTGAACTGAACTGAACTGAACTGAAAGCAGGTTTAGTGTCACATTTATCTTTGTAGCCCTGGGGCTTACCACAGTGCCTTGCTCTTCACAAGCTAATAGAAAGAATGGAATGAGGAAAGGATGCATGAAAGGAGGCAGGGAGGGAGAAAGGACTGGAAGAAAGAGATAGGCACAATGGCCTACCTATATCTCAAGATGATTGTGAAGATGATAAATTGAATGTGATATACCTGCAAAAAAGAAAATATTTTAATAGAAGTCAATATTTATTAATGTTTGTTGTAAGTCAGACTGTTTGAAATATGTATAAACTATTTAGTTCTCATAGTACCCCTATGAAGTTGTATAATAACCTCTATTTTACAAGTGAGGAAATGGGGTCCCAGGTAGGAAAATTAAACTTCCTCAGGTTACAGGGCTGTGAAGTGGCAGAGCTAAGATTTAACAAGTCTGTCAAACACATTATTTTAATATTTTCTGTAAAATTATGACTATTGTTTGATTTGACTCTGACAAAACTATACCCAATTTATTTCAACTGAAACTAACACATTACAATGCTGCTGCTGCTGCTAAGTCGCTTCAGTCATGTCCAACTCTGTGCGACCCCATAGACGGCAGCCCACCAGGCTCCCCCGTCCCTGGGGATTCTCCAGGCAAGAACACTGGAGTGGGTTGCCATTTCCTTCTCCAGTGTGTGAAAGTGAAATTGCTCAGTTGTGTCCTACTCGAAGTGATCCCACGGACTGCAGCCTACCAGACTCCTCTGTCCATGGGATTTTCTAGGCAAGAGTACTGGAGTGGCTTGCCATTGCCTTCTTCAACTCATTACAATGAGAATTCATCAAATTTATTTCTATATTCCCTTCAAGCTTTCTGTGATTAAACAAGAAACAAAAGGGAGTGAAAATGTGAGAAATAGAGAGAGGGAAGGAGTGGGAGAAGGGGGAGAGAAAGATTTCCTGCCTTTGGTGCCCAAAGTCATGAACTGTTCATTGTTTCAAAGACTTTTTTTGATCATCACAATCATTTTTTCCCCAGAGTGTTACTTAAATTAACTCATTTGAAAGTAGGTCGTTTTTTGGAGAGATCATTTTCAGTGCAACAAAAGAATGGGTTCAAGATACTCTAAAGAAACTACAAATACAACACCAACACTATATAGTTTAACTCTCGTATTTATCTATTTTACACCATAATATTAAACATGATTGTGTAGATTGTTAAGGTATAGGACAGAAGTCTGTACTTAGGGACTAGAGATCCTTCCTGTTCCATGTGGAAGGATCAGATATGAATGTGGGCTCTATAGAGAATAGATTAAAAAGCTATAGCTAGATTTTGTCCATCACATTTTAATTTCCAAGTGAAAAATCTCACTTTATGAATTGTCTGCTTTCTATATTACATGCAAACATTTGCTCTGTGGTAGATCTTTACCAGTTCAATCAAAGTATGAATAAGAGCATGTATTGCAGAGACACCATATAGACACAAATTTTAAAAAAGTGACTCCAAATAGAATTAAAGTTGCTTTTGTGCCCTGCCCAATTTAATTCCCTTTTCCTTAGCCCCGAGATAGACAGTTAAGATTTCAATTTCTATTTTTAAAAATAGATTTCCTATGTTCACAAAATATAAATTATATTCTTGATTTTTAAAATATGTATAAGATTTTATTGAATTAAATTTTCACCTTTTCCAATTGTTTTTTATCCATTCATCATTGTGGGTAAATTACATCTTTTTCTCTCTCTTTCTTTTAAAGTATGATCAAAATCTCCCATTAGATAATTACTTAAATCTATGAATAAAACTTGGTCTACCATCTAAATTCAAAACTTAACGTGGTTTTCTAATGGTAAACTTTTAGGGAGATCTCTGAGTGGAAGACAGTTTGGATAAACTAGTAATTATTACTAGAACCTTAAAAAAAGTTAAACTCTTTGGCCTGTATCTCACATATTGGGTGAAATAAACCTGTTATCCCAACCTCAAAATATTAGATCAGAAATCACTGTAAGAGCTTAACAAAGACCAAATTGGGAAAGGAGTGTGTCAAGGCTTTATATTGTCAGCGTGATTACTTAACTTATATGCAGAATACACCATGCAAAGTGGTGGGCTGGATGAAGCACAAGCCAGAATCAAGATTGCCAGGAGAAATAGCAATAACCTCAGATATGCGAGATGACATCACCCATACAGCAGAAAGCAAAGAACTAAAGAGCCTCTTGATGAAAGTGAAGAGTGATGAAAGAGAGTGAAACATTCAGAGGTGGGAGGGGGGATCGGGATGGGGAATACGTGTAAATCTATGGCTGATTCATATCAATGTATGACAAAACCCACTGAAATGTTGTGAAGTAATTAGCCTCCAACTAATAAAAAAAAAAAAAAAAAAAAAAAACTCAACATTCAAAAACTAAGATCTTGGGATCTGGTCCTATCTGTTCAGTTCAGTTGCTCAGTCATGTCTGATTCTTTGTGACCCCAAGGACTGCAGCACACCAGGCTTCCCTGTCCATCACAACTCCCAAACCTTGCTCAAACTCATGTCCATAGAGTTGGTGATGCCATCCAACCATCTCATCCTCTGTCGTCCTTTCTCTTTCTGCCTTCAATCTTGCCCAGCTTTAGGGTCTTTTCCAATGAATCATTTCTTCACACTAAGTGGCCAAAATATGGGGGTTTCAGCATCAGTCCCTCCAATGAATATTCAGGACTGACTTCGTTTAGGATTGACTGGTTTGATCTCCTTGCAGTCCAAGGGACTCTTAAGAGTCTTCTCCAACACCACAGTTCAAAAGCATCAATTCTTTGGTGCTCAGCTTCTTTATAGTCCGACTTTCACACCCATACTTGACTACTGGAAAAACGATAGCTTTGACTAGATGGACCTTTGTTGGCAAAGTAATGTCTCTGCTTTTTAATATGCTATCTAGTTTGGCCATATCTTTTCTTCCAAGGAGCAATCAAATTTTTACTTCATGACAAATAGATGAGGAAACAATGGAAAAACTGACAGACTTTATTTTCTTGGGCTCCAAAATCACTGCAGATTGTGACTGCAGCCATAGAATTAAAAGATGATTGCTCCTTGGAAGAAAAACTATGACAAACCTAGACAGCGTATTAAGAAGCAGAGACCTTTGCCAACAAAGGTCCATGTATTCAAAGCTTTGGTTTTTCCAGAGCTTGAAAATGGTTTTGCATGAAAATTGGTTTTTCATGTACAGATATGAGAGTCAGACCATAAAGAAGGCTGAGGGCCAAAGAATTGATGCTTTTGAACTGTGGTGTTGGAGAAGACTCTTGAGAGTCCCTGGGACTGCAAGGGGATCAAACCAGTCAATCCTAAAGGAAATCAGTCCTGAATCTTCATTGGAAGGACTGATGCTGAAGCTGAAGCTCCAATAGTTTGCTCACCTGGCGTGAAGAACTGACTCACTGGAAAATACCTTGCTTGATGCTGGGAAAGACTGAAGGCAGGAGGACAAGGGGACGACAGTGGATGAGATGGTTGGATGGCATCACCGACTCAGGCATGAATTTGAATAAGCTCTGGGGGTTGATGATGGACAGGGAAGCCTGATGTGCTGCATTTCATGGGTTGTCAAAGAGTTGGACACGACTGAGGGACTGAACTGAACTGAACACGGGCTGAATTTGGGGGCAGTCATGCCCCTGAGATGACTTGATGAAGAGTGCAGTGAACACTGCTAAGAGGCTGATAAGTGACTATGCTAACTAAGTTACCAATCAAGATTTTCTGTTTTGAAAACAATAGACACATTGTTAAAAGAGAAAAGTCACCAGTAACTCAGTTAAAGATGGTTTTAATCAAAATTAGAAATAGCCGTATGTACTTTCATGAAAATGCAAAAAAAAAAAAAAAAACAGTGTTAGATTATAGAATGTATACCCCTTAGCAACTGAGTGATCTTGGGAAAATTATACATCCTCTTAGAGCCTCAATTTTTCTTATTGGTAAAGTCAAAATTACTGTAGTACTTATATTGAGAGAGATGATTAAATTCAAGCATGAAAATGTTTAGCTCAATGTTTAAATTATAAAATACAATCAATAAATGCTCATTCATATCAGCATCTCAGTTTGGGAAGAACTGTGACCCATCTTCTTTGGGTAGAGAAATAATATCTTGCTTTCCTACATTATTAATTATCCTTAAAGTAGTCCAAACAGAGTGTGATATAGCTATGTCTCTTCTAAGCTGTCTTAAAAAGACATCTTAATAACAGGTAAAATATTAAAAATAAACAGGATTTTCTCTTTCAGCAAATAATAAAAACACACAGATAAATGTGTCTTTCAAAATAAACACATGAAAACACAGGCACAGAAACACACAGCTCTAAAGTGTGATCACATTCTTCCATACAAAAGAGACTCCTTTTACTCTTAAATTTATTTCATTAAAAGAATATGGCCTGTTCCTTTTCATTGGAATAGCACAAATAAAAACAAATGAATATATACACCAAACGTTGTAGATTCTGCAATAGCTGGGGCTCATATTTTCTTAAAAAATAACAAAATAAAGAATAAATTAAAATAAATACTAAATAATCAACCAAGGAAACATTTAAAAGCAATTCACTTTTTAATAGAGTACAAGCCCCAAAGAATTTAGATTAGAAATACCACAAAGCTTTACA
This sequence comes from Cervus elaphus, assembly GCF_910594005.1. Taxonomy (NCBI): domain Eukaryota; kingdom Metazoa; phylum Chordata; class Mammalia; order Artiodactyla; family Cervidae; genus Cervus; species Cervus elaphus. The sequence continues at coordinate 28,717,433 of NC_057845.1, forward strand.
CATTTAATTAGTTGCATATATTGATAATAGTTATCTTTTCATGTGTGATTTAGAATAAATAATATCCAAGGAATTCAACTTGTTACAGAAGGTTAGTTTTTTAGGTCTTTCTTCTACATTTTATTTATTAATCAACCTCCCTACTGAGAATCTCTAAATATCCCATTGATGATCAATATCTCTCAATATTCAGATAGAAATTCACTGAAATAATTTTCTGTCTTCCATGTCTGATCTCAGTTGCCTTGAATAATGGACACTAGTAGCAAAGCAACCTGCAATTATGCCAATAAAACAAACATTTCCTATAATTATGTTAACAGATATGTCTATTTTAAGGGTGCCTTTTTAAATATTCACAATTTGATGATATGTACATGTGTGAATGTGTAAAGATATATAAATATAAATATATATATATATTCTTTTTGAATAAATATTACTTTAGAAAAAATAAAAAGAATGCTATTAAATGGCTCAAAAATATATTTATATTTTAAAATAAGGACCATCTCAATAAGAGGTCATCTCTCTTACATTTTTTACTGCATGTATACTGTCATGGCAACTCTTTATTACGTGTTTTCTTTTCTACCAAACTCTAGTGCATTGAAGAGAGAGATTGTGCTCTATCCAATGCTTGTGCTTGGTAAAGCGTAGCTGATGGGCTTGTGCCTAGGTTAAAGTGTGTGTGTGAGCCACTCAGCTGTGCCCAACTCTTTGTGACCCCATGGACTGTAGCCCACCAGGCTCCTCTACCCCTGGGGCTTCTCCAGGCAAGAGTGCTGAGTGAACTGCCATTCCCTTCTCCAGGAGATCTTCCCCACCCAGGGATAGAACCAGGGTCTTCTGCTATTATAGGAAGGTTCTTTACCCATCTAAGTCACCAGGGAAGCCAGTGTCTAAGTTATGTGCCTATTTATTTTCACTCAAGTGCAATTAAAATAATTTTGGAGAGCTTCAAAATAAAGCCATAAAAACAGATTTAGTATAGAGAGATTTTTTGTTTTATTTTAGGAAAGGAAGAAAATCAGACCAGAAAATATGTTAGAAAGCATTCATGAAAGTGTTTCTCTAAAATAGATAATGTGTTAATAAATATTTTTGTGAGTTTGAAGATGCTTTTGTTATGTTGATTATTCCATAATAATTTATAAACATATTGGTGAATATAAAGCACATAAACTTTAAAAAAATTCTACTTATAATTGATTATAGTTGCTTACATCTTTATTTTTTTTATTTTTATTTATTTTTATTTTTTTTTTCCAGTGGGTTTTGTCATACATTGATATGAATCAGCCATGGATTTACATGTATTCCCAATCCCGATCCCCCCTCCCACCTCCCTCTCCACCCGATTCCTCTGGGTCTTCCCAGTGCACCAGGCCGGAGCACTTGTCTCATGCATCCCACCTGGGCTGGTGATCTGTTTCACCATAGATAGTATACATGCTGTTCTTTTGAAATATCCCACCCTCACATTCTCCCACAAAGTTCAAAAGTCTGTTCTGTATTTCTGTGTCTCTTTTTCTGTTTTGCATATAGGGTTATCGTTATCACCTTTCTAAATTCCATATATATGTGTTAGTATGCTGTAATGTTCTTTATCTTTCTGGCTTACTTCACTCTGTATAATGGGCTCCAGCTTCGTCCATCTCATTAGGACTGGTTCAAATGAATTCTTTTTAATGGCTGAGTAATATTCCATGGTGTATATGTACCACAGCTTCCTTATCCATTCATCTACTGATGGACATCTAGGTTGCTTCCATGTCCTGGCTATTATAAACAGTGCTGCGATGAACATTGGGGTGCACGTGTCTCTTTCAGATCTGGTTTCCTCAGTGTGTATGCCCAGAAGTGGGATTGCTGGGTCATATGGCAGTTCTATTTCCAGTTTTTTAAGAAATCTCCACACTGTTTTCCATAGCGGCTGTACTAGTTTGCATTCCCACCAACAGTGTAAGAGGGTTCCCTTTTCTCCACACCCTCTCCAGCATTTATTGCTTGTAGACTTTTGGATAGCAGCCATCCTGACTGGCGTGTAATGGTAGTTGCTTACATCTTTAATAAGCTATTCACAGGTCATGCATTGGTAAAGAATCCTCCTGCCAATTCAGGAGGCACAAGAGACACAGGTTCAATCCCTGGGTCAGGAAGATCCCTGGAATAGGAAATGGCAACCCACTTCAGAATTCCTGCCTGGAGGATTCCATGGACAGAGGAGTCTAGTGGGCTACAGTCCATGGGATCACAAACAGTCAGACACGAAGGAGCAATTGGGCACACACACACTAAAATAAAATATTAATAATTTATTTTCTGACAGTAATTAAATGGAATGGTGGAAGGTGATTAGTATTCTGTTTTCTGCTGAGCATACTTGATACAGAGCAAATGTTGCATGATTTTGACAAGTTACTGACTAATGTATTCTTTTAAAGTTACACTTTTCTTAATTATCCTTTTTTTTTCAAGCTAATGTAATGGCATGGCTGTCTTCAGCATTGCAGTGGTCATTTTGAAATGAAGATGTAGTAAGTTATATCCTTGTTCTGGCAAAAACCCTCCCACAAGTCCTCAGTTCCCTTGGGGTCACTTCTGTGACCTACCTCTCCTCCCTTCACTTCCTCAATCAATGGTCTCCTTTCTCATCTCTGAATATGTTAATCATATTTCCTTTTTAATGTTAATTTTTATTTATTTATTTTTAATTTATTTATTTTAATTGGAGGCTAATTACTTTACAATATTGTAGTGGCTTTGCCATACATTGACATGATTCATCCATGGGTGTACATGTGTTCCCCATCCTGAATCCCCCTCCCACCTGCCTCCCCATCCCATCCCTCTGAGTGATCCCAGTGCACCAGCCCTGAGCACCATGTCTCATGCATCAAACCTGGACTGGAGATCTGTTTCACATATGATAATATACATGTTCCAATGCTATTTTCTCAAATCATCCCACCCTCGCCTTCTCCTACAGAGTTCAAAAGACTGTTCTATACATCTGTGTCTCTTTTGCTGTCTAGCGTATAGGGTCATAGTTACCATCTTTCTAAATTCCATATATATGTGTTAGTATACTGTATTGATGTTTTCCTTTCTGGATTACTTCACTCTGTATAATAGGTTCCAGTTTCATCCACCTCATTAGAACTGATTCAAATGTATTCTTTTTAATGGCTGAGTAATATTCCATGGTGTATATGTACCACAGCTTCCTTATCCATTCATCTACTGATGGACATCTAGGTTGCTTCCATGTCCTGGCTATTATAAACAGTGCTGTGATGAACATTGGGGTGCACATGTCTCTTTCAATTCTGGTTTCCTCGGTGTGTATGCACAGCAGTGGGATTGCTGGGTCATATGGCAGTTCTATTTCCAGTTTTTAAGGAATCTCCACACTGTTCTCCATAGTGGCTGTACTAGTTTGCATTCCCACCAACAGTGTAAGAGGGTTCCCTTTTTTCCACACCCTCTCCAGCATTTGTTTGTAGACTTTTGGATAGCAGCCATTCTGACCAGCATGAAATGATACCTTATTGTGGCTTTGATTTGCGTTTCTCTGATAATGAGCAATGTTGAGCATCTTTTCATGTGTTTGTTAGCCATCTGTGTGTCTTCTTTGGAGAAATGTCTATTTAGCTCTTTGGCCCATTTTTTTGATTGGGTCGTTTATTTTTCTGGAATTAAGCTGCAGGAGTTGCTTGCATATTTTTGAGATTAATTCTTTGTCAGTTGCTTCATTTGCTACTATTTTCTTCCATTCTGAAGGCTGCCTTTTCACCTTGCTTATAGTTTCCTTTGTTGTGCAAAAGCTTTTAAGTTTAATTAGGTCCCATTTGTTTATTTTTGCTTTTATTTCCAATATTCTGGGAGGTGGGTCATAGAGGATCCTGCTGTGATTTATGTCAGAAAGTGTTTTGCCTGTTTTCCTCTAGGAGTTTTATAGTTTCTGGTCTTACGTTTAGATCTTTAGTCCATTTTGAGTTTACTTTTGTGTATGGTGTTGGAAAGTGTTCTAGTTTCATTCTTTTACATTGGTTGACCAGTTTTCCCAGCACCACTTGTTAAAGAGATTGTCTTTTCTCCATTGTATAAATTCATAGCTTTTATAATTTTTTCCTATGCTTTCAATTTTTTCTCCCTAATATATTTGAATATTTCATTAATTCACTCTGAATTCTTTCTTATCTGAAATAGTAGTCCAGTCTACACCCACTATTTTATGCCATTAAGCAGCTTTATTCTTTATTCATAGCACTTATTGCTACTAATATATTATACATTGACTTGTTTATACTCTGTTTGCCCCACTTAAATGTCAACTCCACAAGGACATGGATTTATTTCTCAGCTATATTTGCAGCACCTAAGAAAGTTCCTGGCACAAAGTAGGTGCAAAATAAATATTTGCTGAATGGATTGAATGAATAAATAAATGAGAATGTAGTCATTAAGAACTTCTCAGAGTTGACACTTTAAAGAGAATACAAATCTCTGGATATCAGGCAGAGAGAAAATGAAATACTGATAAATTTTGCCCATTTAATATTTTAATCAAGACAGAAAATAAGAAAATTGTACTAGTTAATACATGCTTTTAGGAATCTGATAATAGAGGCACAAGTTATTTCACACTTAGATGATAATTACACAAAAGTTCTTTATCAAGTACATTATTTCTTCTAGGTCCTTAATAAACATTTCTTGCATCTCCTCAATCTTTGTCTCCAGGCTATTTATCTGTAACTCCATTTTGTTTTCAAGATTTTTGATCATTTTTATTATCATTATTCTAAATTCTTTTTCAGGTAGATTCCCTATCTCCTCCTCTTTTTTTTTTGACTTGGTGGGCATTTTTCATGTTCCTTTACCTGTTGGGTATTTCTCTGCCTTTTCATCTTATTTAGATTGCTGTGTCTGGAGTGGGCTTTCTGTATTCTGGTAGTCTGTGGTTCCTTTTTATTGTGGAGGTTTCACCCAGTGGATGGGGTTGGACGATTGGCTTGCCAAGATTTCCTGGTTAGGGAAGCTTGTGTTGGTGCTCTGGTGCATGGAACTGGATTTCTTCTCTCTGGAGTGCAATGGAGTGTCCAGTTATGAGTTTTGAGATGGGTCTATGTGTTAGGTGTGACTTTGGGCAGCCTGTATGTTGACACTCAGGGCTATGTTCCTGCGTTGCTGGAAAATTTGCGTGGTCTGTCCTGCTCTAAAACTTATTGGCTCTTGGGTGGTAGTTGGTTTCAGTGTAGGTAGGGAGGCTTTTGGATGGTCTCTTATTACTTAATGTTCCATGTAGTCAGGAGTTTTCTGGTGTTCTCAGGTTTTGGGCTTAAGTCTCCTGCCTCTGGATTTCAGTTTTATTCTTCCAGTAGTCTCAAGACTTCTCCAACTATATAGCACTGATAATAAAACTTCTAGGTTAATGGTGAAAAGATTCTCCACCTTGAGGGGCACCCAGAGAGGTTCACAGAGTTACATGAAGAAGAGGAGAGGGAGGAGGGAGATAGAGATGAGCAGGAGGAGAAAAAGGGGGACTCAAGAGGAGAGAGACAGATCTACGCAGTTCTCTGTTCCCAAAGTGTTCTCCATAGCCCAGACACCCATACAGATTCACAGAATTGGATTGGGAAGAGAAGGGGAAGGGAGGAAATAGAGGTGTTCTGAGGTAGAAAACGGAGAGTCAAAAGTGGGAGAGAGTAATCAACACACTCCTGAGTAAAAGTGGGTACTGAATATTGGATTCTTAAATGTCCAAAATTGATATCAAATACTGAAAAACAAAGATTAAAAATCTAGAGTAGAGGTTAGACTCTTAAAAATACAATATTAAAAACAAAAACACAAAAAAATTTAGAAATATATATGAAGTTTAGTTTAAAAATATGGCTTCTCCTTTTTTTTTTTTTTTGCAAGGTTATAGTGAAATGAAAATGAAAATTAAGGAGTAATAGAGGACTTTAAAAGAAAATAAGAGAAAAAAATAAAACAAGAAAAAAATTTTTTTCCTAATTAAAAAAAATAGTAAAAAATATATGAAAATGAAAATGAAAGTTAAGGAGTAATGGGGGAGTAATAGGGAATTTTAAAAGAATATAAAAGAGAAAAAATAAAAAAGAAAAGAAAAAAAATTTTTTTAATTAAAAAAAAAAAGTAAAAATATATCTAGGAATTTCTCTGGAGCTCTTGCGGGCAGTGTGGGTTCGGTTCAGTTTCAGATAGCTCCTCGTTCCAGCTTACACTTCTCGATATCTATAGGCCCCTTCCGGTGTAGTCAGTGTTACCTACAGGGATTTTAATCTGTTGCACTGGTCCCTTCTGAAGCGGTTCCCTTTGTTTATTTGGCTTCTGTTTGCCGTCTCTTCAGTGTCTAATTTCCGCCCTGACACAGGCGGGCGGAGGTGGTCTCTTGTTCAGATTCACTTGTTCAGTCCTGCTGCGGTGAGGGCGGGGTGCTGCAGACAGATATCGCTGTGTGTGGGGAGCACTCACTGTGTTCCGGCCACACTGGGTTTGCCCCCGCTCACGGGTGTGTGCTCTTCACGTCTACACTGCTCAGGCTCCCGGCTGCTCTATATGGAGCGGGCCCTGCGTTGCGTGCGGTTCCAGTCTTCGGGTACTCCACAAAAGCGCGGACTCAGTTGGGCCTGCGTTTTGTGCCTTCCCCAGCCCGAGCAGCTCAGGCAGCCAGGAGCTTGAGGAGCGCACTCTCCCCGGGTGCGGTGCGCCTTCTCCCCTCCGCGGTCCCAGCCTCAGCTTCCGTGCGCGCCAGTCGGGTGTGTGTGCCTTGTGTCTGTTCTCTGGAGCTGGCCTCTAGTCACGACCCTCCCGGCGGATGTCGAGCATCCAGAATCTCAGGAAGTCTTTGGTTAGAAACTGGAGGCCTGTTTGCAGTTTGGTAGGCGGTGCTGTCTCTGGGGCCGAGTTTGTCCCTTTCCCCTCCCCCCTGCCTCCTGCCTCCGGTGGGGGATGGGCCGGTCCGCCACCGGCTAGCTCTTCTCTGGAATTGCTCTGTCCCTTTGTTCTGCAAACGGCCGGCTGTGTGTTCGGGCCAGTTAATTTTCTCTCTCTCTCTTTCTATCCCACAGTTTAAGTTGCTATCTCTCATTAGCTCCCTCCGATTGCCCTCAGGGCATTCGGGCCCAGTCCTTACCTTAAGCAATGCCACCCGCTCCTCTCCGTTCCGCCCCCACTTGCTGGTGGCGGATGCGGGTGTCTGAGGTACTATTCTGCTGGGAGTTGCTTTTAGGCATGTAATCTGTGGGTTTTATTTATTTTCCCTCCCAGTTAGGTTGCCCTCTGAGATTCGAAAACTTCCCCCAGGCCCGCCCGTGAGAGGGTTTCCTGGTGTTTGGAAACTTCCTCTATTATGACTCCCTTCCTGGGATGGGTTTCTGTCTCTAGCTCTTTTGTCTCTCTTTTTATCTTTTATATTTTGTCCTACCTCCTTTCAAAGATAATGGGCTGCTTTTCTAAGCACCGGATGACCTCAGCTAGTGATCAGAAGTTGTTTTGTGAAGTTTGCTCAGCGTTCAAATGTTCTTTCGATGAATTTGTAGGGGAGAAAGTAGTCTCCCCGTCCTATTCCTCTGCCATCTTGGTTCCTCCCTATCAAGTACATTAAATTTCTTAGATATATTGTATAATTTCAGAATCTTGATTTTTTCCTCCTCATTAGAAAAATAAGAAACTGGATTATATACTTTTTATATGAATATCATTCTAATATCAAATGGAACTTCTTTCTTTCTATGTAAGTGAGTGTAAAAGGAATTTTCTAATCATTACTGAAAACTAGAGAAGTGATCCTCTGCCAAATATGTCAAATTTGGTAGAATTTGATTAGGAAATATTTTGGTTGAAAAAACCAGAGAGAGCATGCTGAGCAATAATCACAAATTTCATACTTGAAAAATTAAGGGAAAAGGGAGAAAGAGAAGATTATTTTTATAACTTTGTCTTTCTGTCCTTCTCTCCTCATCTCTATGTCTCTGTCTCTGTCACTTTTTGCCTCTTTCTCTCTTTCATGCATGAACACACATTCAGACTCATCAACATATCTTAAATTTGTGGGAGGGCCACTGAAATCAATAGACAAACTCTGTTGAAACCTGTAGACAGCAGAAAACTGAAACATTATCTAATGGGTAGACAAGCTTACAGGAGTAAAGGAAGACCTGATGAGAGAAGGCAAACAGGAGTAAGAGAGGTAGCAGGTCCCCCAAAACTGGTTTGAAAAGAGGGTCTCTGTTTATTGGATTGACATATTAAAGGAGCCAAAATTAGGTTGTTCCAGAATAAAAGTGAAATCTCGTGCCCCTCATTATCTACTTACAACTTGATCTCTGTCTATATAAATAATGGTGTCTCTAGGAGGCTGAAAATCACAATGAATGTAATCTCCTTGCTATTGCTTTTTCTTTTACACTGAATAAAATGTGGAAGATTTCCAAAATCATTGCATTATTTGGCTTCTACTACAGAATAAAGAGCTCTGCCTAGAAGTTTGAGCATGCAGAGTCAATACAAAGATAGACAGATTAAAAAAACTGCATGTTTAATATTAGAAATAATTAATAATAATGTATTTCACAGTTAGTATTGACCAGGAATTGCTTTAAGCACTTTAGTTATTGATGAATGTGTTCATCTTCAAAAGTGTTGATTAATTAAATTAATATTTTAAGTTCCAAAGTTAATGAATTGAAGTGTGTCTCTCTTTTTCATTTACACACATAAATATGTATGCATATGAAAAGACATAGACAGAGTTACAAATATATAAGGAGGTTTTTGTTGTATTGGCAAGAAATTATGACAAAATCATGTGAAGCATAAAAAATTATGCTTAAATCATATTTAAAATGCTAATTAAAAATGAAAAGCATAATTTTGGAAAGTATATGAACAGATAATCCAATCCCTTCTTCCAAAACTAATCCAGGTTACAGCAGAAGACAAAGACTTGAGGCAGATTTTCTACTATACAGATGACAAAATTAATGTAAAACAAGTTTTGTAGGTGGTCCATTGTCAAAGGAAAGAAAGATAATTCATATGCAATCAGTGTGACTCCACATAAAACAACTCTAAATAAAAAGAAAAGAATCACAAAGCTATTTTCAAAACAAATACCCCCAAGTCCTCAAAACAAAATAACTGCTATAGAAAATTACAAAATAATACAAAGAATGTTAAAAATCTTATCAATGAAATTTTAAAGACTATTTAATTGTTGGAAAATTACAATCGATACCAGAAAGATCCTTAGAGGTTAAAACTAATTTTTGTATTATACTATCACACTAGTGACAACAGCAAAACTAGAGCCAAATTCTAAAAGTAAGGTACTGAAACAAACCCTAGGAAAATATGAGAAACTAGGAGGATAGATATAACGTATGAATATATAATAAGGAAAATAATATCGCCTGTGGAAAAGTTAAAATATTCAATTTTATATTTTGTATTTAATAAAAAATAAATTTCTAACAGCTGAAGAAGCTTCAATACTTCAGAATAACAGGGCTCACAGAGTCCCAATCAGCTCTAATAATAACAAAGAAATACAAAAAAACAAAGAAATAAGTAAATGCCAGTGTATAAAAAAGCTGTGATATGTGAGACTACCTTGGAAGTCAAAGAAAATCAGACAACTATTCAACAGTGTAAATACAAGTTATCATACTTGCATTTTGTACCATAAAATCTAAAAGAAAATAAAGCAGTATGCCCATGTTTGTGAAGGAAAAGTTTGTGATAGTATTATATTCTGAGTATTTTTTAAAGTAAAAACTCTTATTTATGTTAAGCCAAAGAAAAAATATTTTCTGAATCTACATTTTGAATAGTTTGCCTTATAACCCTCATTAAATTGACTTTATTAAAGGAACTGCACAGGTAAAAGAAGAATCAAGATATCTATCTCGAGAATAGATGTAAAATACATTTAAATTTGAGACTAACAATACAACACAAAGGTAGTATAAAGGAAGAAGGGGCTAAAGTCTAATAAAATTTCTTCTTGTACATTGTTGGGAGATAATAGGAAGTCTCTTTATTATTTTATTATCTTTAAAACATGTCTATGGTTATAGATATACATACAAATACAGGTATATTTAGACATATATGTGCAGATATTTAGTTTAATAGGTAACCAAAAATAATGCAGAAAAATTGTGCCTTATTCCAAATCACAGGATAAGATTTAAAACAAAGAAATATGCTAACAATAAAGAAAAACTTATAACAAATATGGAAAATTCCCAAATAATAACACTTCAAGTTACAGAAAAAGGTGATTTTTAAAAATTTCATCAACAACAATAATCCAAAGAAAATAATAAACAAAATTCATTTATGAATATAAATAGGAAATAATTATAAATATCTGCAAAATTATCTACCATTATAAAATAAAAATATGAGTTTCAAGTAAAGTTTATTCTAAGAGTATGTAATATGGTACACATTAATAATAATATGCATAATTATATGATTTACTGGAGGGATAGCTTAAGGAATGAAAATGGATGCAGATCATAACAATATGATCTGGAATTGTATTTGATATAATGAAAGATATGTTTCTGAGAAATCAAACTGGTAAATTAAGTTTAAAGTGGTAAACTAAGAGGTCTTAGAACTTACATCAAATTTATCTGAAGCCAACAGTGTGGATAAACTAAAGTAAACCTGACTTTTCAAAGTCAACACCTGTAAGTCAAACAGGGAAATAAAATATGTAAATCAGTCATTTTATAGATAAGGTTTGTAGAGAAATAAGATTACATTACACATAAATGATAGGTTTATCAACTAAAGAGAATATTCATTTTATTTCACTTCATTTAAACATCTGGTGACCAAAAGATGCCTGTGGGGTTAGGGGGTGGGTGTGGGGGGGGCACTACTATTTATTTCAGCTATACATTTCTCTGTTCTCTAGAATGCTTATTAGTAGTGTTAGATTTCCTAGCTGAATATGTCATGACTCCTGATTTTTATTTTAAAATGTATTTCCTTTTATATTCTGGGAAATTTCCTCGGTTTTGTCTTATAGCTCTTCTCTTGAGTATTGTTTTGTTTTGTTTTCTATTTCTAGAAATCAAATTTTTACCTTTCAGTAACCTATTTTTACAAATTTCTCTCTGTCTCTTTTATCAATTGCATTCACATTACTTAGGGTGCTTTTGATCCAAAGGTTTAAACCCACATTTCTAAACTCAAGTTTGCATATGTGATAACCCAGTGAAAACCTGCAATCAAATATAAACTAAGAGGCTTATTTCTATCTGCTCTATCTATAAACTATTATTAATCTTTCTACCCTGAATCCCAGACATCATTCAGTTCAGTTCAGATACTCAGGCATGGCTGACACTTTGTGACCCCATGGACTGCAACATGCCAGGTTTCCCTATCCTTCACCAACTCCCAGAGCTTACTAAAACTCATGTCCATTGAGTCGACGATGCCATCCAACCATCTCATCCTCTGTCATCCCCTTCCCTTCCTGCCTTCAGTTGTTCCCAGCATCATGGTCCTTTCCAATGAGTCAGTTTCCCCTTCAGTCAGTCTCTCCCATCAGGAAGCTTCCATTAGCCCCTTATCCTTATCCATAAAAGGGCAGACAGAATGAAAACCACAATCACAGAAAACTAATCAAACTGATCATATGGTACACAGCCTTGTCTAACTCAATGAAACTATGAGTCATGCCATGTAGGGCCACCTGTTGGTCCTTTAATGGATGAGAACCTGGTGGTCCGGAGTCAATGATAAGAAAGTAAGAGAGAGAAACAGGCTGCTATCCCCTGGTTTACACGGAAAGCCAATAGAGCCCTGTTCTTAGGGCTTGCGCTGTTGCACGGAGGCACCGGGCGCCCTCTGAGTGGGTGAAGGCACAGTGCACCTTCTCGAGAGGGTCTTAGAAACCCGGGCAAGAAAGTGAGCTCAGCGGGCCTCCGCGCTCCAAGGAATTAGCCAGAAAAATAGAGATCGAGGGAGAAAGAGAAAGACAGAAAGAACAGAAAGAAAGAAAGACATGGGGACCCAAGCTCTGATGGAGCAAAGGTGTTTTAATCAACATGGTGTGTGCATATATACTGTCTTACAAGGTGGTTATTCTCAGCAAAGATAAAAAGTAAAATTCCAGACTTACAAAACATAATGTGATCCCTATCAAAGAGAGAGTTGCAAACAATCACCTTTTACCATATGGCTCATAAAAAGGAAGAGGGTACTTTATCACTGTAATGAGAAATGCTTGGATTCCTCAGCCCCAGGAAAGGTGTGCCTCTCCTCTTAATTCCTGAATATTCAGGAATTAATAAGGGCCAGAGGGTTCCTGACAGATCTAAAACAGCACACAGGAAGCCTCTTGCTAAATGCTTCCTGACAGCCACCCAAGACAGATGGATCATGGTGGATAGTTCTGATAATATGTGGCCCACTGGAGAAGGGAATGGCAAACCACTTCAGTATTCTTGCCTTGAGAACCCCATAAACAGTATGACCAGACATCATAAGAGGAACTTATTCCTCTTCATTTTCCAGGCCTCTCAAGGAACCTGCAACTCTTCACTGATCGCTGCTTCCAGCTGTATCCTATCCAGTCCTCTTCCCAGTCCTTCCATTTCTGCCTGGGTACTAGAGATCCAATAGGCACCATCAATCTGACATTTCATCTATAAGGTAGATAAACATTGACAATTCTTTCCAGGGAATTCAGTTCAAGACTGTACAGTTTGATTCTTTGTTGAGGTGGTTGGTTTTAGTTTTGATGGCATATTACTAAATATTCTTTTCTATCTGATAAATATAGGACTGGATTCTTGACACAAATTTCAGTGCTCTCTGAACAAGAAAAAATTTCCAAATGACAGATCTCAATTACCCTTTCTAAAATAAGGACTGAAGCAAAAAGGAAAGGGGTGAGGGGAAAATACCAGGAAAAGGAGAGGATCCTTGAACAATACAGAAGGACATTTGGAAATTTAAATGGATTTAAGTCTTTGTCTAGTGCAGACCAGCACAGAAGGAAAGGAAACAGGCACTCAGAGCCAGTGGTGATGAGGAGAAATACAACCAACCCTCCCAATGTCATTAAGATTCCAGAAAGAACAAAAGGGAGAACAATTTTCCTATAGTATGCAAAATGGGGTTTCACCAATTTTATGTGAACTTCAACAGATGGGGTTATTCAAAATGATGACTGTGTTAATACTAATAAACATTGCTCTTGATTCTCCCAACTCTCAAATATAATCAGAAACCTAATCTTGTGTCTGAAATTCTGTGTTTCTTCTCTCATAATTACATAGGGTGTTTTTTTGCAATGCCAAATCTCACAACCAAACATCAAAATAAAATAACAAACAAAATGAAAAGGAAAACCCTTCACTAATTTAATCAGTAGAGCTGTATAACACTCACACAGAAAAGCTATAAAGCAACGGGCAAATACTGCTCTTTTTTTTCACATCCTCTACTGACATTGAGCCCCATAATAGCTCTGGAAAGATAGGCCTTACTGGCCAGCCAGATGTACCCACTGATAATCAGAATTATAGTACTTCTCAATCTCTAAAATATCATTTCAGATCCATCCACCTGAATGGAAAGAGGGAATATGCCACTGGCAAGGCCCAGACACTTCCATGGTCCCCCTATGCACCCAGTACCCTTTGTCAGTAACTCTACCCATGAATTCCAGTTTTTTTCCTCTTATGCCATCACTAAACTGAAGCTTTATGATTACAAATCCTTGACACCTGAGGACAAATTTCCTAAAAACCTGAGTTTCAGTTACGTACGTGTATATTGTGGATTTTGTGTTACATACTCTTAGAATGGGTAGCTCAGGTAGCACTAGCGGTAAAGAATCTGCCTGCCAATGCAGGAGACAACAGAGACTTGGGTTTGATTCCTGCGTCAGGAAGATCCCCTGGAGGAGGGCATCAATCCACTCCAGTATTCTTGCCAGGAGGATCCCATGGACAGAGGAGCCTGGCAGGCTTCAGTACATAGGTCATCAAGAGTCAGACATGACTGAAGTGACTTAGCCCGCGTATGCTCTTAGAATACTCTTCAAAATGCAAATATGAGCACCACTATATGGTGATAAGAAACTCCATAGGATTTTTCTCATTTATGAATAATAATTGTAACAATATTCATGTATTAAGTTCTTGCCCCATGGTGACTCAGATGGTAAAGCATCTGCCTGTAATGCGGGAGACTGGGTCTGATCCCTGAGTCAGGAAGATCCCCTGGAGAAGCAATGGCAACCGACTCCAGTGTTCTTGCCTGGAGAATCTCATGGACAGAGGAGCTTAGAGGGCTACAGTCCATGGGGTCAAAGAGAGTTGGATATGACTGAACAACTAACAAGTTCTTGCTATATTACTGACATCCTTTTAAAAACTTTACATAAGTTATTACATTTAACATTCTTCCTACTGTGTGGAAAGTGTCATTTTACAAATAAAAATTTAAAGTTCAGAGTTAAAATAGTTTTCTAAGTGAAAGTGAAAGCCACTCAGTCGTGTCTGACTCTTTGCAACCCCATGGACTATACAGACGATGGATTTCACCAGGCCAGAATACTGGAGTGAGTAGCCCTTTCCTTCTCCAGGGGATCTTCCCAACCCAGGGATTGAACCTAGGTCTCCAACATTGCAGCTGGATTCTTTACCAGCTGAGCCACAATGGAAGTCCAAGAATAGCCTCAAGCAGAAATGGTATGGACCTAACAGAAGCAAAAGATATTAAGAAGAGGTGGCAAAAATACACAGAAGAACTGTAAATAAAAGATCTTCATGACCCAGATAATCATGATGGTGTGATCACTCACCTAGAGCCAGACATCCTGGAATGTGAAGTCAAGTGGGCCTTAAAAAGCATCACTACGAACAAAGCTAATGGAGGTGATGGAATTCCAGTTGAGCTATTTAATATCCTGAAAGATGATGCTGTGAAAGTGCTCACTCAATATGCCAGCAAATTTGGAAAACTCAGTAGTGGCCACAGGACTGGAAAAGGTCAGTTTTCGTTCCAATCCCAAAGAATGCTCAAACTACCACACAATTGTACATCTCACACACTAGTAAAGTAACGCTCAAAATTCTCCAAGCCAGGCTTCAGCAAAACATGAACCATGAACTTCCAGATGTTCAAGCTGGTTTTAGAAAAGGCAGAGGAACCAGAGATCAAATTGCCAACATCTGCTGGATCATTGAAAAAGCAAGAGACTTTCAGAAAAACATCTATTTCTGCTTTATTGACTATGCCAAAGCCTTCGACTGTGTGGATCACAATAAACAGTGGAAAATTCTGAAAGAGATGGTAATACCAGACTACCTTATCTGCCTCTTGAGAAATCTATATGCAGGTCAGGAAGCAACAGTTAGAACTGGACATGGAACAACAGACTGATTCCAAATAGGAAAAGGAGTACATCAAGGCTGTATATTGTCACCCTGCTTATTTAACTTATATGCAGGGTACATCATGAGAAATGCTGGGCTGGAAGAAGCACAAGCTGGAATCAAGATTGCCGGGAGAAATATCAATAACCTCAGATTTGTGGATGACACCACCCTTATGGCAGAGAGTGAAGAGGAACTAAAAAGCCTCTTGATGAAAATGAAAGAGAAGAGTGAAAAGTTTGGCTTAAAGCTCAACATTCAGAAAACTAAGATCATGGCATCTGGTCCCATCACCTCATGGGAAATACATGGGGAAACAGTGGAAACAGTGTCAGACTTTATTTTGTGGGTTCCAAAATCCCTGCAGATTGTGATTGCAGCCATGAAATTAAAAGACACTTACTCCTTGGAAGGAAAGTTATGACCAACCTAGATAGCATATTGAAAAGCAGAGACATTACTTTGCCAACAAAGGTCCATCTAGTCAAAGCTATGGTTTTTCCAGTGGTCATGTATGGATGTGAGAGTTGGACTGTGAAGAAAGCTCAGCTCCGAAAAATTGATGCTTTTGAACTATGGTGTTGGAGAAGACTCTTGAGAGTCCCTTGGACTGTAAGGAGATCCAACCAGTCCATCCTAAAAGAGGTCAGTCCTGGGTGTTCATTGGAAGGACTGATGCTGAAGCTGAAACTCCAAATACTTTGGCCTCCTCATGCGAAGAGTTGACTCATTGGAAAAGACCCTGATGCTGAGAGGGATTGGGGGCAGGAGGAGAAGGGGACGACAGAGGATGAGATGGCTGGAGGGCATCACTGACTCAATGGACATGAGTTTAAGTAAACTTCGGAAGTTGGTGATGGACAGGGAATCCTGGCGTGCTGAGATTCATGGGGTCACAAAGAGTTGGACACGACTGAACGACTGAACTGAACTGAACTGAATGAGTTGGAAATCTTTCCTTTAAGCCTTCTTCTGTTTGGCTCTAAAAAAAACATACAAACAAACAAACCAACAAATGGCTATTAACCACTAAGGAAAGTGACTTGCTTGTCTCTACTCATGAAGGGTATATGTAGTATTATTCCCAATAGGAAAGTAGACAGGACATTATTATCTGTTTCTTCTTGGAGTATCCCTCTCTCTGGCGTCTTATAAATCTTGTCATCAATGAGCTCTAGTTAACATATAAAATTGTTCTATGTTATCTTCAGGATTAAAAAAAAAAATGTATTTCTTACCACTGTTGTTGGGATTCAGGAAGGTCCTGCCCTGGGCATTACTCTGGGTTCATAGCTACACATTCCACCATCACCCTTTACTTCTCTTTCTCTGCGGTGTATTATTAATACTTGCATGGCTTAAACAGATTGTAATGTGTACTGTTACTTTAGTGTTATTCCTTTTCCTGCAATGAACTATAGCCTTATGAGCATTGTAATTCTAGGTCTTGTGATTCTTTAGCAAATGAACCCTGTGTAACTGCAAACAACAATGCAAATGTACAAACAGTTCTCTAGCATTTATAGAAGGGAAATCAGACATAGAATCTTTATCTTTGGTAAATAGTTCTTAACTAATCTCCACTCAACTGTAACTTTCATAAGCTTTGTATAACAGTTCTCATTTCTCTAGATATTCTTAGACATCAAGACATGTTCCAATGTAATAGACAGGTAAAATCACACCTAATTGTTACTTAATTTTCATTCTCTTGATTGCCAATGTGTTGGATCATCACTGCGTAAATTTATAGTCCATTTGTCTTTTGCTTGGAATTTGCTGAAATGTTCTCCGAAGTTTCTGCATCCCTTATTCATTCTCATCGGTCAGTTATTAGCACAAATGGCATTGCTTTAGAAAAACCACCTCTCAGATGCGACTTTCTGGTGACTTTCCTTCTCTTTTCCCTAAAACCAACTATAACGCCGATCACAACCCAAACTGTCTTGTGTATTTTTCACTTATTACCTTCTGTTTTCCATATCTCATATCAATATACTCCACATGGACATGTATCCTCTCTTTTCATGCTGCATTCCAGTGTCAAAAAGGACCTCATATGTTACTATATGTGTTAAATGAGTCCTTGTTTAATGAATGAATGGAATAATTAATCAATCACTCATAAAACAATTATATCCAATTGTGGAACATTTTCACCAGAATGTAATTTCCAGGAAAAGAAAGACTGTTCTATTCATTGCAGATTGAAAACAGTGCTTGGAAGACAGTCGGTATTCAATACAAATCTGTGGAATTGAGTTATATTTTGGTTGCACAGAATTTGCTTTTGGTTAGCTACTGATTTTTATCCATGTAACATATAGTCAGAATTGCTAAAGAAAATATAAATAGAAACAGCATTACTATTTTCAAATTAAGTAAGGTAGTTGTATCACTTCCACAGAGATAGACATGCAAACTTCATTTCAGCAAAATGTAATTTGAGGGCTAATCTAAACCATGGTGAAGTTTTATCTAAACAAGAAAACATTAAGAAAAAAGACAAAATAAATGTGAATATACTAGTTCTGTTTTGGTGGACAATTGAGCATGATTATGAAGAATCATGTCTAGAGCCTTCCTAGGCAATATGAAATCACTCTGTAATTTTGGCAAGTACATGAAACAGTTCATTAATGAGTTGATACTTTGCAGGTAGCAATTATTGCCTTAGGTAAACGTTTAAATGTTTGCTTTCCTTATGCATCATGAGGGGGAAAGGTCTCCCAGTAAGTAAAAGAGATAATTATGTTTACGTAAAGATTATAAAAAGCCATATTTCTTTGAAAAACTAATTGCAGTCCTAGCTAAAAATCAAAACCATATTCTACAAAGCACATCTAAATAATGTGTGATCAGACGATGGAGGGAGTTGTAATGCTACCAAATCTCTACCTGTAGTTTAGCTTTTCCAAATATTACTCATTTTTATTTATTTTTTGAACAGTTACTTCATAACAATGAAAACTGATTATATTCCCTCCTTAGGCATGAAAGAGGAAGAGATCAATCTTTCATCGCTACTTGTTTATGTTGGCTTGAGGGTAAAAATACTAGTTTCTAATTGTCTGGCTAGGTTCAAGATCTGTCAAGCTGTGCACTTCTGCATAAACCAACCACTTGACTACAGGTACCATAGGCACAAGAGGTCCTACTACAGAGGACCTTTTGAGGAATTGGAAAATAAACTTCATGGGACAAATAAAGTTACTCTGCTTGATTGACCTAGACTGGGAAGCTGACTGCACTCTGTTCTTCCCTCTGTATCTTGCATTCTCCTCCCAGGACAGGTAGCAGCCTAAGAATGTCCTCAAGGTAATACTAGAACACAGTGTTGCAAATGGGAACCTTCACAGAGAAATTTCCTTCAAACTTGTATTTCTGCTTCAGTCTCTCCAGCAAAGCACATATATTTCCAAACCCAAAGGCAAGAGGGAAAGAAGGTACTCTCTTCAAGGAGGAAGGAAACGGTAATTTACCAATCAAAATAAGGGGAAACAGACCAGACAAAGATGGAAAAAAATGGGCCATCAGTGCTTTGACTGTTCCTTTCTATGCCTCTCTCCAGTGGTGCTATTTTATAATGCTAACATAGGGCAGATTAACAGCATGCTTCAGAGAGTTTAGGTCTCTTCACTGTCGGATGCATGGGTCTTGATACTGACATTAGAGTGATACCCACTGCTGTTGTCTGAGTGTTTGGGTTCTCCCCAAATTTATATGTTGGAATCCTGATGTCTAATATGATGGTATTAGGAAGCAGGGTCTTCTGGAAATGCTTAGGTCATGAGGGTTAAGCCTTCATGAATGGGATTAGTGCCTTCATAAAAGAAGCACCACAGAACCTCCAGCCCCTTCCACCATCTGAGGCAACTACAAAAAGTCTGCTACCCAGAAAAGTGTCCTCACCCAGTCATGAAGGCAGCCTGACCTTGAATTTCTAACCTTCAAAACTGTTAGAAATAAACTTATATTGCTTAAAAACCATACAATCTGTCCTATTTTTTTATAGCAGCCAGAACAGACCAAGACTACTTTTGTAAGAAATATAATAGACTAGAGAGAAATAAGTTTTTTCAATTGCCCTAATTTTTTCAATTGCCCTAAACTTCAGTAGTTGCAAATCCCCTTTTCAATCACATGACTAAGCTCATATAAGCTACTAAGTGGTTAACAAAAATGTATTAATACAAATATTATCATTAGTGCAAAAGAGTTTTATATTAAACATTAAATCATTATATAATTGATTTAATAAGCTGCTTTATAGAAAAATGTGATGCTAATCTTCTCTATACTGAAGTTGAATACTTATATAGAATTTTGTAGTCTGATTTATTTCTAGGTAAGTGTGTGGCAGGATGCTCTGAGAAATGCACAGTTTACTGTATCTACATTTATATAACAACCTCTAAATGGTTAAATTCTCTTTGTAGACTGAAATCCTCTTTGAAACACACATTTCAGAGCTAAGATCTCTGGTTCAAGAAGTATGAAATGTGCTTACTTCTATGTGATGTTGTGATCAATATTGACCCCAGCCTAAAACCTGGAAACAAAATGAAAGAAACATCTGGCTTTAACTAGCATAATATTTGATGCAATTGTGGAAAAAAATATTTCTCCAAAGAATAAGTGTCCTTGAATTGAAATTTTAAATAATGTTGTTAGGTCAGAAGATTTAGTCATAAAACCTGCATACCCGGTTTCTATTTAATCCGTATTCAAACGTTTCCTGTACATCTAATTCCAAGCTGGTTAAGACATATTCAAACCTGTGAAAACATTGGATAAATGCTTTAAATTAGATGAATTTTACATAAAATTTACACTTAATTGGAAACATCACCCACATATGGTTGATGTCATCAAAATATTAATAGTCATATCTGGGAGACATATATGATGGAGAATTTTACAAGCATTCTCTCTTCTAAGACATAAAAATATGATGACACTGTACCCATTTCCCCAAAGAGGGTTTCAATAATGCTTTTTAGTCATTACAGATTTGTGTTACATATTTGTATTAGGGCTATCCAGAGAAAAATCAATAGGGCATGTGTACACCTGTGTCTGTATAGTGTGTGTATATCTCTATCTCATACATGTTCATATATATACTTATTTATAGAGTGTGAGAGAGAGGAGAAATTTATTTTAAGTAATGGGCTCATATGTCTGTGATGATTGTAGAGGTGTGTAAGTCCAACATTTATAGGACTGGCTAGCAGGCTGGAGACCTAGAAAAGAACAGAGCTTACAGTTTGGGTTTAAAGATAGTCTGCTGACAGAATTCCCTCTTCCTTGAAAGAAATCAGTCCTTTTTTCTTTTAAACCCTCAACTGATTGGATAAGGCTCGTCTATGGTATGGAGGATAATCTGATTTACTCAGAATCTACTGATTTAAATGTAATGTCACCTAAATTACTTCAGAGGTACATTTACACCAATGTTTGACCACATATCTGAGTACTAAGGCCTACCCAATTTACACATAAAGTTAAACATTACAGCACTTTAAAAGTGAGGATTTAAAGTGAGATTTGAATTAATTTTGCTTTCTTTATTAGCCTTTTGACTAATCCTTTATAGTCATTTAATTCAAAATTAAATGAGTAATAGAGAGATTCAATTGGGAAAATGAGATGTCTGGAATAAATATTACTGTTATTATTATTATCACTAATTTTAATAATTGCTTGCTACATACTGCTGGTATAAGCACAGATTGCCAGGTGATATACTCAATGGCTTCCGGTGTCCTAATATTCCAAAAGCTTGAGCCTAACAACTATCATTAGTAAAGCAATTCTAATCAAATCATGGTGAACTCTTATGAGCTCTAAGACACTCCAAAAACCTACAGAAAAGCAAACAAAAGTTAATCACTGTAATTGTTAAAAGCTTGCTGTGAATACAAAATGAAGGGTGCTTATCCAGTACATGGATGAGTGTACGGCAGAAAATAAGCTCATAGTAAATGACACCGTAATTTTAATTACTATTATATCTATTTATAGAGAAGGCACTTAATAGAATATAGATAAGAATCTGATCAATATGTAAGGCCCTGCTTTTATCCAAACATTACCATTGTTTGGACATTAGCAATGTCCTTAACCATTGTTTAAAATACATTTACACCTTTCAAGGTCTCACTAATATAATATCAAAATGTTTAAAATAAATGAACAAAGCAACGACATCACCAAAATGAGCCTGATATTCCTTTCAGGGAAAGAAATTAACTACTGAACAATGTGTCCCAAATTCAATGAATGTCTTGCAATTGTACATGTTTTGTCATAACAGAGACTGATTCATAATAATACAGCCACGTATAAGTCTAACTTGTCAGTGTGATATGCCGTCAAAGGGGAAAAAATAACTACTTAGGGAGAGATTGGTTAAAGAGCTCTTTAGGTTGACCTTTTGCTGATAAGTTGATGACTCTCTCATTAGCAGCAACCCTGCTGTTTGCCCTCAATAAAAGATAACATCCTGCTGTTAACACAATTTCCATTTTTATGATTTAATAACACAATTATATTAAAGATGGTTTTTCAAATGGATTAGGCTTTAAGTGAAGATAAAATGTTTTTTATAAATTTTTATTCTGCTTCCCTGCAAATGGAACGATATTTTTCACATTGTGTGATTATACAGGATAGATCTGATAAAAAGGTTGCCAATATTCAACTGACATTTCATAACATGCTTACTACTAAAAAGAAGGATTTCCCTGGTGGCTCAGATGGCAAAGAGTCTGCCTGAAATTCAGGAGACCTGGGTTCGATCCGTGGGTCAGGAAGATCCCCTGGGGAAGGAAATGGCAACCCACTCCAGTATTCTTGCCTGGAAAATCCTATGGACAGAGGAGCCTGGCGAGCTACAGTCCACGGGGTCACAAAAAGTTGGACACAACTGAACAACTAACACTTTCCTAGACTAAATGTGAATTCTCCCATTACTAAAAAGAACAAAAAGTGAAAGTCGCTTAGATGTGTCCGACTCTGCGACCCCATGGACTATAGAGTCCATGGAATTCTCCAGGCCAGAATGCTGGAGTGGGTAGCATTCCCTTCTCCAGGGGATCTTCCCAACCCAAGGATCAAACCCAGGTCTCCCGCAATGCAGGCAGATTCTTTACCAGCTGAGTCACCATTGAAGCCCAAAGAAAAAGAATAATTTGTCACTAAATTCTCTATAATACATATTTTAACATTATTTGTTTCACGTGTAAGTGAAGTGAAGGCGCTCAGTCGTGTCCGACTCTTTGCGACCCCATGGACTGTAGCCCATCAGGCTCCTGTGTCCATGGGATTTTCCAGGCGATAGCACTGGAGTAGGTTGCCAGTATAGCTAGCATTATTTCCCACAGAAGCACCAATTTAATTTCTTTCTGCTATTAAATATACTGCACCTCATTTTTTTTTGAAACACGGGTGATTCTTTTGTAACTAAACTGCAGTCATTACAGGAGTCTGGCCTTAACATATCATTTCTGAAGGGAAGCATCTTATCATTGTGGGAAAAAGAAAGACCATGAAATCTGGCAGACCTATGGTTAAATTTTGGCTTCCCCAGTGATTAGATATGTGTGACCTTAAACAAGCTATATTCTACCCTAGAACAATAATAATTGCCTTATTGAATTAAGTAATGAATGGAAAATTAGATAATAAATATAAAGCACATGACTCATGATACCTATTGCCAAAGCATAGACTCTTTAACTTGGGACATTTTTTAATGGAAAAAAGCTTCAAGGAAGGAGTTTCTTTCATTACTGAGGCTTAGACCCTGACTTGTGAAAATTGTGAAACATAATTTATTTTCTGTGGCAAGTATTCATTTATTTTTATTATGACCCAAATGTTTGTCTACAAAATACTTTGAAGATACTTCTTAATTTTATTGGTAAATCTGTTTGTGAGAAAAAGACTCTTTTTTTAAGAAAATGCATAAAGGACACTATATAAACATTGATTGCATGTTTAAGAGCCTCAGGCCCCTTCTAAGTGATTTGAAAATAAAATGGATGTTTTTATTGGCCTGCCTTCCCAAACACATAGAAGTATGTGTATGCATACACACACACTTGTACCCCAAATTACATTGTCCCAAGTCTCTTGAGTTTACTGTGTTCATTCTTTGTTTTGAGAGTACCAACTCCAGCATATCAGTATGGACATGAATACTGGAAATACCATATTGACATGTGACAGGATATACAGGAAATCTGGGCAAGAGATGATCAGCAGTAACATCTAAAATAAAATCTTGGTATCAAATGGAAAAAGACCCGACTGTAAAGCTTCTCTTACAAATACAATGTAAGTAAAGATAAAAGGCTCAGCTAATGTATAGATTATAACAGTATCTAACATTTTTAAAGGCAGTTAAAACACTTGGAAGAATAGTCTTGTCTTAAGCACAGGCAATCAAACTCATACTTCAGGCTCCAGATAGTTGTATACTTTATTTGCAATAACAATATAATACAATAACATCCAGAAGGGAACAGGAAATGCATTATTATAAAAAAGGATGCAGTTTGTTGAGAGATCAATAGGTAATTTTGTCTATTGACCCTTTCTTTTCTTTCCACCTGCAGGTTCATAAAGAGAAGTAGTTATATGCTAAGGCAGTAGCTTCAAAATCTTATTATTGCTGATCCCTCAATTCAGGCCTATATTTAGCCATTCATCGTATTATAACTAATGTATCTAAATATACATTTTTCTAAATTATCTGAATCATAAGAAGAAAATAAAGCCATCTTTAGGACTTCTTTTACTTTGTCAATTCTGATTTAACAAAATCACGTTCTTAAGATTATGAAGACTAACTATCAGCAAAGAAGTGAACACTGATATATTTTGATTTAAAATATATTTGGAAATTCTGATAAATTTCAAAGTTTAAAAGGCCACAGGTAATTTTTATTCTTATAAGTTAATGCATGCTAAATGTACAGTCTAAAATACCTGTGTGACATCTGCAGTATAACTTTTCTTATTAGGCACAACCTTATTTAAATATCTATTTGAGGCCTTGAAAATACAGTGACTCAATCTTGGGATAAAACCAAAAACACATAATAATAAGCAATATATGACCAAGGAGAGCAGGATGGTGTCTGAGGAGAGCACTTTCCAGAAGAATGTAAAAGGAAGGGATAAATGCGGCAGGATGGTGGTCTGAGGTGGGCACTTTCAAGAAGAGTGTAAAAGGAAGCAATGAATGCAGCAGATAATCTGAGCTCACTTCACAGTTTGGCCAAAGATAGGCTGAGGGAGGCAGCACAAAGTTGATTTTGAAGTTGTTGTTTGTTCTTTTTAGTTACTAAATCAAACATCATTGGGGGAAACCTCTTCAAAGGACTATAAAAGTTAATTTAAGAATAAATAAATGATATATGGAATCATTATTTAATGCTGTTTCAGAAAATTAAATTCTACCAGGAAAAGTTGAAAATAATTCTTATTTTTTTTAGATTCAAAATAAATGGAAATGGCATACTAGATAAGAAACACAAAGTTAATGCCTTAGAAAGCTTTCCATTAATTCAGGCTACTAGAGACATGTGATAACCTTGTGTGGTGAACAAATTCTTTCAAAATATAGTACTTCTCAAAATGTAGTTTTCAGTTGATGAATGCCCTTTATTTCAATAGACTTGACTTTTATTTAAATAAATAGTCCTTCAAGTAATTATCTGTTAGATTTCCATTATTAATATAAAATATTAAGAATCTACTTTAGAATAGAAGTTATAGAACACCTGGATAAACAATAGAAATCTTGGACAATTAAATTAAAATATATATTTGGGATTATTTTTTCTACTATTTACCAAATTAAGATAATTAAAATAACCTGACTGTTATATCTCTCCCTAATGGGAAGATCACCAACATTTCTCCTATCAATTTCATCCTTCTAGTCTGCATATTTCAGCAGCTCTATTCCAGGCAAGACCAGCTGACGGGTTGGGGTCCCCTTCTCCACCCTATTCTTTGGGTGGAGTATCTATCCCAGAAAGACAAGAATCCTGGACACCAATTACCCCTGTGACAACTTGCTCAAAGAGCATGAGCTGGATAACAGAAAGTGGAGAAGATCAAGGACTATTGCCCCCACCTAGCCCTCATAAAGGAGGGCTGCCACTCTGAAAGAAGTGGGTTACTGTCTCTGCCCCCAGCTTTGGAGTAGGAACTCCAAAGATTATGCCAGGAAGAAAGGCAAACTCATTGCTTTCTACAAAATAAGTGAATTTATGTGTAAGGAAACCACTAGAAAAATGAGCTTTAAAGTGCAATTGAAAACAAGGAAGATTTTTCTGGTAATTTTTAGGAGTTGTTACCTCTCTGATAACAACAAGCTCAATCATTGACCAATGAGAAGTTAAAAAGAGAGAACTCAGGAAAGAGATAAGAAGAGCCCTAACTGTATTAAAACAAGCCTTTAAACTAGAATCAAAGGCTACTCCACAGCAGTCTGATTTAACTGGATCAGACTGTGGAGCAATTTATGCCCAGGATGTTGACAAAAACACAGTAAGTATTCATTGGGCAAATGGCAGAGGCTAACAGCTGGGCAATGTACCAACAGAGGTAGATGAGTTAGAACTTAACAGAAATATCAGGGAATGAGGGAGTCAAAGAGAGCCCTTTCAAACTCTTATCTCAGGATGACTGTGCGTCTGCCCATTTTTGCAATCTCTAAGGAAAGAAATCAGAGGCTATATATTGCAGGGAAAATAAATTTCACCTAATTAGTCCAGCCACATCACTAAAAAATACATAAAAGACAATAACAAGCCCCAGCAACAAACTCACAACCTAAAGTTGCTATATAATCTACTATGTATATTTTTCAACAACATACTATGAGACATTAAAAAAAACAAAAAACAAAAAACAGAAAAGTGCATCCCACACAGGAAGAAAAACAGGCAAGGGAAACTTCCCTTGAGAGGGGAGTGGTGTCAACTTAGCAGACTAAGACTTAAAATAGCTATTGTAAGTATATTCAAAGAACCAGAGAAACTATGTTTCAAGAAGTAAGGAAAGTTATGATGACAATGTTTCCTCAAATCAAGAACCACAGTAAAGAGATTAAACTTGTAACAAAGCTACATGGACATTCCTGAGTTGAAAAGTACAGTAAATGAAAAGAGACAATTCACTACAGCAGTTGTGAGCTGGCAGAAGAATCACCGAGCTTGAAGATATTGATAGTGATTATATAATCTGAAAAACACAGAGGAAAAAGAGGATAAAGAAAAATTAGCAAAACTTCAGAGAAATGTAAAACAGATTTAGGTACACAAACATACTCCTAAAGAGTGGCAGAGAAGAGGAGAGAGAAAGGTACGGAAAGAAATATGTGAACAAGTAATGGCTGCAAATGTCACAAATATGATTAAAAACGTTGCTATATACAACTGAGATGCTCAAACAATTACAAACAGCATAATGCAAAGAGGCCCTGTGGATCCAGCTATAGGATAAACACAATACTGAAAGACAAAGAGAAAATCTTAAAAATAGGAAGAGAAAAACAATTTGTCATACAAGGGAACTAAAATAAGATTAAAACCTGGCTTCTTATCAGAAACAGTGGAGGTGTTTCTGCAAAGAGAAGACATTTCAAAGTGCTGATTGGAAAAAACAAAATTAACAACAACAAAAAAACCTGTTGCTTGCAGAATTTACAAGAAATACTAAAGAATACCAGACAGTAATTTTAAATCTACATAACAATCCAGAAAAACAGTTAATACCAGTAAAGGTAATTATTTAGATAATTATAAAGGACATTGAAATTGCATATTTCTTTTCATTTCTCCTTCTGATTTAAAAAACAATAGTATAAAACATAATAAGAATATTACTCAGCCATATAAAAGAATGCATTTGAGTCAGTGGTTTTGCGGTGGATGAACGTAGAGCCTATTATATAGAGTGAAGTAAGTCAGAAAGAGAAAAATAAATATTGTATATGAACACATATATAGAGTCTAGAAAACTGGTGCTGGTGAACCTGCTTGTAGGTATGCAATGGAGACTCAGGCAGAGAGAACAGACTTATGGACATGGGCAGGGTGGGTAGGAAGGAAAGGGTGGGATAATAGAGAGAGTAGCATGGAAACATATACACTAACATATGTAAAATAGATAGCCAGTGGGAATTTGTTGTATAATTCAGGGAACTCAAACTGGGGCTCTGTGATATCCTAGAGGGATGGGATGGGATGAGAGGTGGGAGAGAGGCTCTAGAGGAAGGGGCCATATGTATACCTTTGACTGATCCATGTTGATATATGACAGAAATAAACACAATATTGTAGTCATTCTTCTATTAAAAATAAGCTAATTGTGGGGAATAAAGCAATTGTATAAAATAATAGGTATATAATCACATTATTTGGTGAAGGCAATGGCAACCCACTCCAGTACTCGTGCCTGGAAAATCCCATGGACGGATGAGCCTGGTAGGCTGTAGAACTGTAAAATAGTTGATAATAGTACAAAAGATATGTGTGGGAACAGAGCTGTTTTGGAATAAGGAACTGACACTAAAAGATAGCTTGAACCCATGGGAACAAATGAGAACCAGGAATTGTAAACAAGAAAATATATTACAAATTATAAATATATACTGGCTCTCCCTTCTTTCAGTGTTTTTAAAAGACATGAAATTATATAAATTATCACATATATTATACCTATCTAATTTTAACCATGTATTTTGGGGTGTTAATATATACGGATATAATACACATAACATTAAGAGCATAAAATGGGAAAGAGGAAATACATGTTTACAGAAGTAATATTGCTATAGCTCACTGGAATTATTAGCATAAATATGAAGTAGATTCTGATAACTAAGGTGTTCATATTCTATAGAGCAACCATTAAGAACTTTTTTTTAATACTTTAAAAGTCATTAAAGGAATCCAGATGTTACAATAGATAAACAGTGGTGAGTTAGAAAAGACTATATATTGTATGACTTCATTAACACAAAATGTATAGATTAGGCAGATCTATAAATTACAGTAAGTAGATTTGTTTTGCATAGGTCTTGTTGGAATTCAAGCTGGTTTTAGAAAAGGCAGAGGAACCAGAGATCAAATTGCCAACATCCGCTGGATCATCGAAAAACAAGAGAGTTCCAGAAAAACATCTATTTCTGCTTTATTGACTATGCCAAAGCCTTTGACTGTGTGGATCACAATAAAATGTGGAAAATTCTGAAAGAGATGGGAATACCAGACCACCTGACCCACCTCTTGAGAAACCTGTATACAGGTCAGGAATCAACAGTGAGAACTGGACATGGACAAACAGACTGATTCCAAATAGGAAAAGGAGTATGTCAAGGTTGTACGTTGTCACCCTGCTTATTTAACTCATATGCAGAGTACATCATGAGAAACCCTGGGCTGGAAGAAGCACAAGTTGGAATCAAGATTGCAGGGAGAAATATCAATAATCTCAGATATGTGGATGACACCACCCTTGTGGCAGAAAGTGAAGAGGAACTAAAAACCTCTAGATGAAAGTGAAAGAGGAGAGTGAAAAAGTTGGATTAAGGCTCAACATTCGGAAAACTAAGATCATGGCATCTGGTCCCATCACTTCTTGACAAATAGATGGGGAGACAGCGGAAGCAGTGTCAGATTTTATTTTTTGGGGCTCCAAAATCACTGCAGATGGTGATTGCAGCCAGGAAATTAAAAGATGCTTACTCCTTGCAAGGAAAGTTATGACCAACCTAAATAGCATATTAAAAAGCAGAGACATTACTTTGCCAACAAAGGTCCATCTAGTCAAGGCTATGGTTTTCCCAGTGGTCATGTATGGATGTGAGAGTTGGACTGTGAAGAAAGTTCAGCTCCGAAAAATTGATGCTTTTGAACTGTGGTGTTGGAGAAGACTCTTGAGAGTCCCTTGGACTGTAAGGAGATCCAACCAGTCCATCCTGAAGGAGATCAGTCCTGGGTGTTCATTGGAAGGACTGATGCTGAAGCTGAAACTCCAATACTTTGGCCTCCTCATGCGAAGAGTTGACTCGTTGGAAAAGACCCTGATGCTGGGAGGGATTGGGGGCAGGAGGAGAAGGGGACGACAGAGGATGAGATGGCTGGATGGCATCACCGAGTCAATGGACATGAGTTTGAGTAAACTCCAGGAGTTGGTGATGGACAGGGTGGCCTGGTGTGCTGCAATTCATGGGGTCGCAGAGTTGGACACGACTGAGCGACTGAACTGAACTGAACTGTGGGAATGGGCTTGAAGAATGTGAGACTATTATGTGACATGAATTCCTTTTTGGGGTGAATCAAATGTCTAAAATTGTGGTAATTGTTGTACAACTCTGAAAATATATAGCTGTTGAATTATAACTTCATGATGTGAATTATCTTTCACTAACGCTATTAAAAAAGAAATACAATTAACCTTTTTTGTGTTCATAAGTCTTGTATTTTGTAACTTTCTCAAGTCTTGCTATTACGGACTTCTGGAATACAGAAACATAAAAAAGACCATTTGAGCTACATTAAAGAAACACACACAATATAAAAACAAAATGTGACCTCCAATGACATATTAAGATATATTGGGTTTTAGCATTTGTAATATTTCTTTTTTTTTTCTTTTTATAATACTTAAGAGAATTAGCTTTCCAAATAGCATTTAACTTATTTATTCAAGATTGAGGAAATAAATATACATTAAATAATGAACAACACCAATCTTTGACTAAAAGTAAAATTTTCCAGCAGCTGCAGGAAATTATACAAGTGCGTACCTATTAAAGTTCTTCTACTGAGCCCATTTTTATTTGGGTGAAAGAACAGAAAACAAAAATTGTCAAAATTTCTAGACACCTCTCTTAAATTCTGCTGTGGTTGAAGTAATCTGGAGAAGCGGTTTACCAACTGTTAACAAATGGATCTCTCACAAGCTAGCTGCAAATCATCTTTATATAGAGCTCTTTATGTTTCCTCTGGGGCTAACAAAGTTGAATACTATTGAGAGGTCGAGCAGAAATGAGTATTCTCAGACAAAGAGAGTTGGGAACAGTGTCAAATGCTTTTGACCACAGTGTAAGAAATAAAGAAGTGAGAAGTCATTAAATGCCTGCATGTAATCCCCTGATGGGACTACTTTTAGGGGGAAAAATAAATAAATGACTTTATGTATAAGGCTATTTGTCCCAGGTAATATAAAGCTCTTAAAATAATCCATCCTCCTATATATCAGCTTTAAGAGTCTATTATTCTTCATGTGGGATTTCAATGGATTCTGCATATACCTTTGTCATTTGTCAATATATTTAGATAGATAGAAATGAATCATAATAAAGGGGATCTTAATAATGCCAACGATTTCAATGCTATATGTCTTTCAGAGAAGTTAATTTTTTCTAGCTGAGAATTTCACATAGATTCTGCTGAGGATGGATTAGAAATGATCATTGGGAGCCAACTGAATATCATAGTTTCTTTTGTTTAAATAATTAATGATGTATCAAATGCATGCTTTTCTCTTTCCAAAGTTTCTTATCACTTACACTTCTACATCATAGACATAGATGGAGAAAACCATATTTAAAATTTTGGTATGTATCCATATACGGTCAATGATTTTAACCCAGTAGGATCCATGTAAAATTTCTAACCGACAGAAATGAAGAGAATAAATTCATGCTGCTTTTAACTATATCTATGGAAATTTGTTAAAACAACAATATGACGGTGCAAGATGTTTTTCTTCTACTAGGTTCAAGTGTGATCTCCCAACTGATGAGCTGCTCTGGAGAGATGGTACTCACTGCCTGAGTCCCCAAGGTAAAGGAGTGTGTTATTGGGAATGGATCTCACATGTAATCTAAAGAGTAGATGGTAGTCATGACAACTATATTTGCATTCAACTTTTAACAAATAAGCTTTATCAATTTTAGTTTTCTTATGGCTTTTAGATTTTAAATTTTCATTTCTGTCCATTTTAGCTCACCTGTGAGGAAAGATTTAAACAGCTGCAATAAGCAAATTCTTAACATTTTGGTAGCTCTAAATGCTTAGGAAAACCTCCTCTTAAAATTTATCAGAAAAGATCATGACATGTTAAACATCACTGGACCTCCAACAAGCAAGGTGAGAAATGAGAATTTATTCAGATTTCTTCAGATTCTCTGGGTCTAGTATTTAAACAAAGGTTTTAGGCTTTTAAAGAAAGGTGTACTGGAAAGCATTTTGTTACCGTATTGGTACAAGTTCTCCAGAAGAAAAGAATCATTAGGATGAATATATATCTAGATATAGGAAGAGATCCATTTTAAAGAACTGGCTCATGCAATTGTGGATTCCTGACAAATTCAGAATTTAACAGGAGAGGCATATAGACTGGAAACTCAAAGAAGAGTTGTAGTTGAGTCTAACCACTGTCTGCTGGATAATCCCCTCTTGCTCAGGAAAGTTCAGTCTTTTGCTCTATTCAGTCCTTCAACTAACTAGGTGAGATCCATGCACATTACAGAGGGCAATCTATATTATTCAAAGTCCAAAAATTTGAATATAAATCTGATCTAAAATTACCCCACAGAAATATCCAGAATAATGTTTGACCGAATATCAAGACACTGTGGCCCAGACAGGTGGACACTTGAGCCATCACGATGACAAAGAGTTACTTTGTCATCAAGAACAAAGAAATTAACAACTGTGGCTTATCAAAGAGCCCTGACTGTCATCTGAGTGACAGTGTAATATTATCTATTGATTTTTATTTAATTTAGAAGTTCTCTTAGAACGCACTTATTTCAGAATTTGTAAAGATACTTTTAAAAAGGAAATAAAATTCTGTATCCAGATTTGCATAACCTGAAGATCACTGCATTGTTCTAAGACACATGATCTGAAGCATCGCTTTCAATAAAATTTGTACTTTTGCCCTTTACTAGTTAGATTACTTTCCACGGTGTTAATTATTTTTTGCAGTGCATTGTCCTTCTTAGGAGCAGTTGAAAGTGTACCGACTAATTACTTTTCTTTTCATTCTAGTTCACAATGAGGGTTTTTTTAAATATATATATATTTCTTTTCATAACCCCATGCTAATTTTCCACTTCAGTGAATGTAACACAAAATGAATCAGCCCCTTTCAAATAGGTAAAAAGTCAACCCAGTATTTCTTTTCCCATTAAAAGACACAACAGCTCTCTTAACTATCTTAATTCTTATATACTACAAATTTAAATTTAAATTTCAGCCAGCAACAAAGGCTAACACTCCTCCATCATTCTTGTTTATTTTAGGCCACTCTGTTATTTAAGTGATTGCATTATTTTAAATAAAGTTATTAAATGCTATTCCACTGCAGCTTGACAGTGACAAGATAAAGGTATGGCTTGAAGGACCAGTTATTGCCACCAAGGGCTTAACAGAGGTCAATTTTCTGGTGTGATCACCGTATAATACAGTAAACCTCCCTCCCCCACTGACTATGTAGCAAATATAAAAACTTGATATTGTCCAGAGCCAGAAGTGTTATTTGTTCCCTCACTCATTCAAGACTTTGAAAATAGTGTCAGTTTGAATACTAAAGGAAAATATATACTTTCTTATAATCATATTGCTTATGTTTGATACTTAATGCTTCTATTTCCTGAGATCAATAGACTTTGGAGCCAGGATTTTCCTTCACAATGTTGATTTGTAAACATAGAATCAGACTGTGTTGAAAGACCTTTCATACAGATGGGGGTTAACCTGCAGAGCTACTCATGTATTACCAGAGAATATAAACTTTGTGGTTGTCAGAACATGTGTCTGCCAGATTACAGATCTTTCTCCTCTGTGTAGAATTAGATGTCAGTTCCACATTTTTGTTCTTTGTCTTACTTTCTTTTTTTTTGGAGGGGAGTGGAGAGGGGATCCAAGCTGATCATCCCTCCCCTCCAAAGGTAGTCCTTCCTCAGACTGGGTTTGATACAGTAGGCTAAGCAAGAATTACATAAAATGAATAAAGGAATAATTTATACAAGAAATCCAAATATAATTAAAATATCATATTTCAATAAAATTGAGAGCTATAGTATTGATTGAAGACATTATTAGTGATGTTTAAAAGATTTGGAGAGCAATTTTATATTATTTAAATCTAATGATCTATGAATAATAAGAATCTGATGCATTGGTAACTATAACATGTTTAGAGATGTTTATCTATAGAAGAGAGTAATTTTCACACAAATCCTATGGAAGTGATGGCTCACTGTGTTTTTCTACTCTTTAATATTACTATATTGCTATTATAAAATACAGGGTCAGTGTAGGACAGTTAGCAAATTGAGCAGAGATGGAGATGCAGTAAAGGAACAAGAAGTAAGTGCAGTGATGACAGATCATTTCCTTGGTGCTCAGATGGTAAAGAGTCTGCCTGTAATGCTGGAGACCCAGGGTTCAACCCCTTGGTCAGGAATATCCCCTGGAGAAAGGTATGGCAACCCACTCCAGTAGTCTTGCCTGGAGAATGACGTGGACTGGCAGTCTATAGTCCATGGGGTCACAATGAGCTGGACTCGACTGAGCAACTAACAATTTCACTTTCTATAATGGAAACCCCAAGGCAGGATCTATCCTTAAGAGTGACTGTAGAATACTATATGTGTAAAATAGAAAATAAGAATTTCTGATACTTTCAAATGCTCATTGATTTAGTATAATAAATTTTGATAATTAGTAAGTGAATTATGTATGTGAATTAAAATATATTCATACAATATAAATGTGTTTATCAACTAGTTTTAAAAATAATTCAAATTGCCTGTTATATAATCACAGTTGATAAGTGTTCATAATAGGCATAGATTATAGACAGTCTAGTTTCAAAAATACACTGGGTGATCACACAAGATTTGTATATCCAGTAGTTATAAAAAGTTTAGTAGAGTCAGGATGCTGAGCAGAAAATCAAGAATATTATCCAAAGGAAGTACAGACTGCAGGAATTGTTATATGTTATTTTGTCTCTCAGGAAAAAAACTGTGCTGAAGTTCTAACCCCTGGTGCTTAAGAATGTGACTTTATTTGGAAATAGCATCATTTTCAATGTAATTACATAAGATAAGGTCATAATGTAGTAGTGTGTGCATGCTAAGATGCTTCAGCCGTGTCCAATTCTTTGAGACCCTGTGGACTGTAGCCCGCCAGCTCCTCTGTCCATGGAATTCTCCAGGCAAGAACACTGGAGTGGGTCTCCATGTCCTCCTCCTAGGGAACTTCCCAACCCAAGGATCAAACCTGAGTCTTACATCTCCTTCATTGGCAAGCAGGTTCTTTATCACTAGCACCACTTGGGAAGCCCCATAATGTGGTAGGGTGGTCTCCTAATCCAATAGGACAGTGTCCTAATATAAAAGATGACTAAATGGCCACATAGCGACAGAGACACACAGTGAGAACTCCACGTGACAACAAGTGAAACTGAAGTCAAAGAATGCAAATATCGCCAGCCAAGCACCAGAAACAAGGAAGATACAAGGAAGGATTTTCCTTAGAGGTATCTAAGGAAGGACGGACCTATGGACGCTAGGATTTCAGACCTCCAAACTCTGGAACTGTGAGTCAATGCATTTACATTGTTTTAAGCCATTCAGTTTGTGGTACTTTGTTTTGACAGGTGTAGGAAATTAATACAGAATCTAAAATGCTTTCTCCAGGGAGTGAGTAGTTATTCATGACTAAGTCTAGGTAAGTGAAGATTTTATCACCATTCTGAAGAATGGTTTCCCTCCAAGCCCTACCTTATCTCCTGAAGGCAGAAGCGGTCCAGCAAAAATGTAGTGTTACCTGCTGTGATATTCCTACTGGGATGAGAGAAAGAACAAAGGCTAAGGAAATTCTCTTGCATATATAGTGAGAGAGAGAAAGGAAGAAATGTACATATATGTATAACATCTGTGTGTGTGTGTGTGTGTGTGTGTGTGTGTGTGTGTGTGTGTGTGCAGATCCTTAGAACCGTCAGGCCCCAATCATACAATGAGATTATAAGCATGTAGGTAAAGGATACATCTTGCCAATCCACATCCAATCATCTTACAAATGACTCCAGACACAACTGCCATTCTTCTGTAACCATTTGAGAGACCAAAAGTATGAAGCATCTAGATGGGTGAATGAGCCATCAGCAACATGAGTGATAACAAATTGTTGTTTTGAGCCACTAAGTTTTGAGGGTGGTTTGTTACATAGCAATAAATAATCAAAGAAGAAGCATTTGTGAAACTATAGCATTTGCTATAGAAGAAGCATTTGCTGCTATAAAAATGTTTTTTAATGAAAACATTGGATTGCCTTGGGAGCAAGCAGCAGGCAGATATTAGAAGGGCCTTAGGGAAATTGTTAGTGAATACTGGAATGACAGGTAGGAATTTGACTTGAAGCTTGTTTTAAGAAAAATAATGCTTTTTAGTGGGAAAAATTTATGATATTAAGTTCAGTTCAGTTCAGTCGCTCAGTCCTGTCTGATTCTTTGCGACCCCATGAACTGCAAGATGTAAGGCCTCCCTGTCCATCACCATCTCCCAGAGTTTACCCAAACTCATGTCCATTGAGTTGGTGATGCCATCTAACCATCTCATCCACTGTTGTCCCCTTCTCCTCCTGCCCT
Source organism: Cervus elaphus (assembly GCF_910594005.1). Taxonomy (NCBI): domain Eukaryota; kingdom Metazoa; phylum Chordata; class Mammalia; order Artiodactyla; family Cervidae; genus Cervus; species Cervus elaphus. The sequence continues at coordinate 28,753,582 of NC_057845.1, forward strand.
CAATCTTCCCCAATATCAGGGTCTTTTCCAATGAGTAGGCTCTTTGCATCAGGTGGCCAAAATATTGGTTTCAGCTTCAACATCAGTCCTTCCAATGAACACCCAGGACTGATCTCCTTCAGGATGGACTGGCTGGATCTCCTTGAAGTCCAAGGGACTCTCAAGAGTCTTCTCCAACACCACAGTTCAAAAGCATCAATTCTTCTGCCCTCAGCTTTCTTTACAGTCCAACTCTCACATCCATACATGACCACTGGAAAAACCATAGCCTTGACTAGACGGACCTTGTTGACAAAGTAATGTCTCTGCTTTTTAATATGTTGTCTAGTTTGGTCATAAGTTTCCTTCCAAGGAGTAAGCATCTTTTAATTTCATGGCTGCAATCACCATCTGCAGTGATTTTGGAGCCCATTCACATGCATGGTAATGTAGAAATGGAACTTTTTGGCTAAGGATTTTCCAGGCAGAACCTTATAATGGCCCATTAATTTATTATTTGGTTGTATATGATAATGGACAAGAAGAGAGAAAAACTAAAGAATGAATTGTTCAGTCTCAAAGAAGAATCAAGAAGAAACTTTCTGAGGCAGGATTTGCTGTGTTCAAAAGTAAGATATTTTCTTACCTCTGTCTCTCCCAGGGAAATACTCTGAAAATAAGAAAGTTCTTTAAGGCAATGAATGAATTTAGGGCACTGGTCATGTTTTCAAGAGTAAGGCTCTGATACCACTGGTAAGCCCTCAGAAACATGTAATTCTGTGGCTCATAAAGCCTCCTAATTACATAATATCACCCAAGACCCCAAAGGATATTGCCCTCTTATACCCTGACCCTCAAACCAAGGTACTGGAAGAGGTCTCTGGGGATGACTTGCTTACTAATGTGAGTTATAAATTTAAGCCCAAAGATTTTAAAAATAATGTTACCAACTTTGGACTAAAAGGGAGAGACTTTAAAGTATAAAGAGACATTCAAAACTCAGGTCTTCAACTTTTACGGGCAAGAAAACTACTCAGGTAAAAGGAAAGAAGTGGGGATGCTCTGGTGGCTCAATGGTAAAGGATCTTCCTGACAGTGCAGGAGACACAGGTTTGATCCCTGATCCAGGAAAATCCCACATGCCATGTAGCAACTAATCCCGAGTGCCTCAATTATTGAGCCTGTTTCTAGAGCCCAGGAGCCACAACTAGTGAACCCATGTGCTGCAACTACTGAAGCTTGGGTGCCCTAGAGCCTGTGCTTGGCAAGAAGGAAAGTCCCTGCAGTGAGAAGTGTATCACAGCTAGAGACACGCTTGTGCAGCAGTGAAGACACTGCATGGTCAATAAATAAACTTATTTAATAAGTTATTTAAATAAACTTATTTTAAAAAAAGTAAAGAAGAGAAAAAAGTAAGTGACAGAGGGAGGAAGGGAGAAAAAAAAGAGAGAGAGAAGGGAAGGGAAGAAGGAAGAAACAGGGAGGAAAGAGGAGAGGACCTTTTATTATGTGAAAGGAAATAGGACTCAGAAAGGAGAGCCCAGAGCTCAGAGGGCAGAGTCAAGATCCAAAGAATCCATTCTCACAGAGCAGGACTGGGCTCTAATCAAGGAACTGGTGACATGTGACCGACTGTATTCCAGAACTGTTCTGTGCCTGTGATTGGCCACATGACCTGAGCTCTCCTGAGTCTGGAATGGGCGTGTCAACTGCAATCATCCGACGGCTCTCCTCTTTGTATGTCAGATACAAGAAAGACAGATAATGTGTCCTTTGGGTTCAGAGTCTTCAGATCAACAGGATTAATAATCCAGATTCAAATGCAAGGAACTGTACCCAAAGATTTTTATTTTCATCTGGAGTTGATTTTAGTGACAAGATCTTGGAACTAAAAACTGAATTTGATATCATAATGTAGTGACATTGTGGGCATTTTAGGAGGGGTGAGTATATTTTGAATTTGTGAGAAATGGAAATAGCACATGTCCAGAAGCTGGATTAAGACAGACAGAAATTTTTGATTCCTCTCCCCACCAGGAGCTGAATCTGGTCTTGACCTGTGACTGTTTAACTAGTAGAATGTATCACAGTGATGTATCATCTCCAGTTCTAGGACTTAAAGGAAGAGAAACATATGTTCTGGGGTAGATAACTGTTGAGTAAGAAGTCCTACTAACCTGCGAACAGTGTCCTGTGAGAGACCAAGATCATCTCATGGAGTAGCCTTAGGGAGAAGGAGAAAGAGAAATCCAGCTAGACCTCAGCTCTCTCACCCAGCACAGCGGTGTTATTCTGTTATCACAGCTGTAACACGTTCCCCCAAAGAATGTCTTTAAACAATGCAATTTATTATCTTACCATCCTAGAGGTCAAAAGTAAACACTAGTTACAGCAGGCTAACATCAAAATATCAGTAGGGTCGGAGTCTCTGAGGGCAGAATATGTTTTCTTGCCTTTCAGAGCATCAGAAGTCTACCTACAATCCCTGGATCCTGGCCACTTCTTCACTGTGACATCACTTCAATCTCTACTTCCTTGTCTCAACTTTTCTTTCTCTGGCTTCCTTGCCTCTCTTGTAAGGACCCTTATGATTACATCAAGTCCATTGGGGTCATCCAGGATATTCTCTTCCATCTCAAGTCCCTTAAATTAATCCCAAGTGAAAAGCCCTTATATCCACATGTGCAAGGGACAATTGTAATGTAGACTTCTTTTGTTAGTGGAGAGGAGTGCTATTGTGTGTATCATATACTACCTGAAGGGTAGTATAAATATGTAGACATGTTAGTACATAAGCTACATTGTCTATCCAACTAAGTGAGCCTTCAGATAACTGAAACTTTAGCCATCATCTGGCAGCAATGACACTACAGATCATAAGAAATAGATGAGCTGACTCCAGGCAATCCACAATCAATCCAATGAAAGATTAAAGTTTGGGGTATTTTTTATACAGCAATAGGCAACCATGATTCTACATTTGAGAACAGAATTTTCTCACTAGGTATCAAGGAAGAAAAACAAGGCCATAAACTGGGCCCTAGTTGGATTGGTAGTTGAAAGCAGTATTCCTGTGAAATTCTCTAAACAGGAACTTAATACAGTCATTTCCAGACAGTACAATAAATCTCTGATAATTATGTAAGGCGAATTCTGCATGAGAGGGAAAAAAAGCAGCAATTCATTAAAAAAAACTGTTAACATATATTCTAAGGATTATTGTTGTTATTCCAAAAATAAAATACTATTGATGTCAATATAGTTCAGTTCAGTCACTCAGTCATGTCTGACTCTTTGTGACCCCATGGACTGCAGCACACCAGGCTTCCCTGCCCATCACCAACTCCCAGAGCTTGCTCAAACTCATGTCCATCGAGTTGATGATGCCATCCAACCATTTCATTCTCTGTCATTCCCTTCTCCTCCTGCCTTCAATCTTTTTCAGCATCAGGGACTTTTCTAATGAGTCAGTTTTTTGCATCAAGGAATGAATATAAAGCATTGTCATGTCTACCTAAATAAGTAGACTATAAATGTCTTCTTTGCCTATATTGAATTATTTCTTCTGAATGGGAAAGTAAAAAAGATGCAGAATATGGAATTTAGGAAACATTATAGATTACCTGGCAGACCACTAACTATGCTTCACTTGCTATACTTTTCTGCTTTACTTTGTATATTCATAGTACCAACTGAACATTGTCAAACTTCCACTATGTGTAAAATAGAGATTATTTGAATTCTGTCATGGAACTGCTATAGCTATTGACTTTCCACAAAGAGTTTAGAGATGATATCCTAAATCTCTATGGCAAAGATGTCTGAAGACCTGAGCATAGTTTTCAAAGTCCAAACATTTGTTCAGTTGAGGCAATTCTATGAATTAAACATGAATTGAGAATTTCCTCATATTTCAGGTAAAATACTGTTTTCAAAGAGTAAAACATATATATTTAGAGGAAAATACAGCTACGGAGACCTAAAAGATACACAGAGAAAATAGTGCTAAAGTTATAACTATCTCATATGGTCTGCAGTGTTTTATAATGAAACTAGATGTGTTTCATTATAAAATTAAAAATAAAAAGAACTTGTGGGTTGTTGTGAAAATGTGACATTTTCTTTACATATTCTTTTCTACCTAAGAATTATAAGTAATTCAATAATCCATATGAGCATTGACACCCCTAAACTTCTTCATGCTCTATGACTATCTGGAAGATAATCATCTATCTTTTTATTACCAAAAACTGAAGAAAAAAGCAGACTTGAATTTTCACATAGGAAGAACATATGCCATATGTCTACTGATATATTAAAAAATCCAAATAATAAATATGAAAAAAATTACTCTTTCATACTTTCATAATGCCTTCCTTCTTAAATTATTTTTGAGGAAATAATTTATAAGACCTGATAAGAAGATGATTTACTCAGATAATATATTCTTTATTCCAACTGACTTTCTAATGATTACAGCCATTTTCTTATTTCATAAGTCTGGAGGAATTTTGAAAGATCACTATCTTTATGCAGTTACTGATTTATTTATGTCAGCATTTGTTAAACAAACATTTATTTCCCACTTACAGTGCTCATAGCATGCTGTTATGTAATAACAGCAAAACAAAAATGAATCAGACACGGACTTGATCCCAAAGGAAGAGAACATTATATGTTCTTAAAAATGTCCACAAACATAGATCAAATGAATTATATATATGAAATCCTACTAGATTTAGAAAGGAAAAATTCTTCATAATGTGAAAATTGAGAGATGATTGGAAGAGAGATGGATTAATTTAGTTTAAAAATCATAGTTGATGTGAATTTGTCCACAGCCCATCATTTTTCTTAAGCAATATTTAGGCTTTTAGAAGGGAATTGGCAAGAACATTCACACAAAATTCCCTCCACTGAGTTATCATAATGCAGTTGGTGTACAAATTAAAAATATATTTGCTGTATAATTTACAAATAAAGTCTATAATTGAAGGAGTGAACAAATAGAGGTCACCTGATAATAACTAAATAAAGAAAAATTACTGAAGATGGCAAAGAAAATAGACAGTCTCATTACAAGTGGCACGTATAGCACTGACGTATTAGCTTTTGATAGATTCGGGAGAACACACCTGTGTTTTCTCTATATCTTATTAACAGATAAACAAAACTTTAGCCTTAATTATGGAAACATTATAAGTGGTGTTTTTTGTTATTACTATTATCTTCAGAATACTTTAAAATTGTATTGTAGTACCAAGGTAAGCATTCTTCAGCCAAACACATCTCACTACTTCATTCCTAAATTTTTCCTTTAACATTTTTAATAGAGTTATTTAAGGTACATTTAAAAACAGATAGGGAAATGATTTTTACTCTACTTTTTCAAAAGTATAATGCAATATGTATTACTCCAAATTGATAATTCTCCCCCTATGACAACCTACCTAAGTAGATTTGAAATGAAAGGTAAAAGAAATATAAATAACTTCTTTTTCAGAACCTTAAAGAGGTGCAGCTGTTCTAGCTAGAGTGAATTATTATAAATTATCAGTGCCAATCAAAGACGTGATTTCCATCTCCTGATTAAATCTATACAAAAGGTCTTCAAACACACAGTTCAGCTGCCACCAAGTGACATATCAATCAAGAAAGACAATTCAAGTGAGTGACTGGGCTGCAGGCAAAACACAATGGTTTGTGGGTGGCCTTTCTCCTCTCATTCAAAGCCGTGTTATTAATCAGAAAATGGGAGTGATCATTTACTGCATGTTGCGTTTACATTTATTGAAACTTTAATGTTTCAGTGTGAGCATTCTGTACCCTACAAACATTGAAATAACAAAGGAAAAGGCTTCAGTGGCTTTTAAACATGTTTACTTAAGGAAAAATATTATAGGCTTACTGCAAAGCATTCAATAAGTGCGGGTGTGTCAAAATTGCTTTAAAGAAAACAAACCAAAAAAAAAAAAAAAAAAAAAAAACCTGGCCCAAACCAAAAACTTAGATCACTTAATTAAGCAACAAAAGATATCAAGCTTTATTTCACATTTTCTAGACCAGTTTACACCTTTAAGTTGGTTGTCATGTCCAATAGGACTTGATTTCCATCATTAAAGTCAAAAGACTTCAGGCAACAGACAAATAAAATCTGAAAAATGCTGGCAGGAATGAATTCATAGCTCAAAGAAAAAACTAAGTTTAGGAAATTAAGCAACTATTAGTTCAACTCTTATTTGTAAATAATTTTGAGAACTCATTACCCTTCAAACATATTTAAGTTTAACAGCATTTATACTTGAAAATTTTTTGAATATATATTATGTAAAAAATTCAACCAATTTTAGTATAATAACTTTATATTCATTATTTATACATCCATTGTAGAATCTCTATACTTAAAAACTTTATTTTAAAACAGAATATTTTATATCTCATTTTGAGAATGACTTAAAACTACCTTCAGAAAAACATTGCCAATGTAATAGTATGCAAAACACTTTTTTTTTTTTAAAACACTTTAAAAATAATTGTCAAATAAATAATTTCCATTCAAATTCATGATTACAAACTACTATTGCTTTTTAAAAAGAGAGAGACTTTGTGACTTTTTTTATGCATAACATACTAAGAGGTCTTAGCAATATTTATAAAATTACTTATCACATATATGAACTAAAAATCATACTACTACTAGGACTAGCTAAGAATTATATTAAGTATTCACTTATATTTACTTGTAATAATAACACTTCAAGATAAATCATTTCGAGATGCCTGTGGTACAATTATTTACATAGTCATACAGGTAACTAGTTAGTACAGTAATTTTTCAAATTACCCATGAATCCATTTTAAACATTGGAAGAGTTCATAGTGATTTATATAGAAATATGAGAACAAGCAATAAATGGAAATACTTCAGGTTCAGGAAATGCAATTACATTTTTTCTGAGAGTCAGAAAATGCCAACAACACCCTCATAGTATTTTGTGGTCTAAATGGCAACCCACTCCAGTACTCTTGCCTGGAAAACCCCATGGATGGAGGAGCCTGGTAGGCTACAGTCCATGGGGTTGCAAAGAGTTGGACATGACTGAGCGACTTCACTTTCTTTTCTTTCACTTTCCCCACCTACATTTTTTTTTTTTTTTAAATTGGTCTGCAAGATGATCACAGTGAGAATAAGCCAATCCATCCACCACTGACTTATATAACTATTTTCACTTTTTTTATTGTGTTCTGTATATAATAGAGAACACATGCTTAAAATATCCCCAGTTTACCATCCTTCAGTATCGTTATTTTGATACCTCGCTGAAACTACTACTTTTTTTATTCCAGAGTAACCACTAGGAAGTAGCACTAATGTGAACTTTCAGGTTTTAAATTCCTAGAATACACATAAAATTTTAATAATGTGTGTGAGCATGCCCTTGTGTTTTGCACATAAATTTTGAAAAGGTGGGTGTGGGTTTTCCACAGAATTACTGCCTTACAAATCAATGTTTTAATTTATTAAATTTTATTTTAAACTCCAAATGATTTATTATTTATTTTTATATAAAATGTCCTCATTACTAACTCTATCAGAGACTTATACTAGAGTATACACTTATTATGAAGATGAATCTTAACCTCAGTGCAGTTCAGTTGCTCAGTCGTGACCGATTCTTTGTGACCCCATGGACCTCAACACGCCAGTCCTGCCTGTGCATCACCAACTCCTGGAATTCACCCAAACCCATGTCCATTGAGTCAGTGATGCCATCCAACCATCTCATCCTCTGTCGTCCCCTTCTCCTCCTGCCCTCAATCTTTCCCAGCATCAGGGTCTTTTCCAACGAGTCAGCTCTTCACATCAGGTGGCCAGAGTACTGGAGTTTCAGCTTCAACATCAGTCCTTCCAATGAACACCCAGGACTGACCTCCTTTAGGATAGACTGGTTGGATCTCCTTGCAGTCCAAGGGACTCTCAAGAGTCTTCTCCAACACCACAGTTCAAAAGCATCAGTTCTTTGGCACTCAGCTTTCTTTACAGACCAACTCTCACATTCATACATGACTACTGGAAAAACCATAGTCTTGACTAGACGGACCTTTGCTGGCAAAGTACTCTGCTTTTTAATATGCTATCTAGGTTGGTCATAACTTTCCTTCCTAGGAGTAAGTGTCTTTCATTTTCATGGCTGCAATTACCAGCTGCAGTGATTTTGGAGCTCAAAAAAGTAAAGTCTGCCACTGTTTCCACTGTTTCTCCATTTATTTGCCATGAAGTGATGGGACCAGATGCCATGATCTTAGTTTTCTGAATGTTGAATCTTAACCTATAGATTTTTTTAAAAATTTCACCATTCCCAACTTATCACAGTAGTAGACACAGAGTAGCAACAAATATTAGCTTATTATTTAATTACCAATTAGTCTTAAAAGACGGAGAAGGCAATGGCACCCCACTCCAGTACTCTTGCCTGGAGAGTCCCATGGACGGAGGAGCCTGGTAGGCTGCAGTCCATGGGATCACGAAGAGTCGGAAACGACTGAGCGACTTCACTTTCACTTTTCACTTTCATGCATTGGAGAAGGAAATGGCAGCCCACTCCCATATTCTTGCCTGGAGAATCCCAGGGATGGGAGCCTGGTGGGCTGCCGTCTATGGGGTCACACGGAGTTGGACACGACTGATGTGACTTAGCAACAGCAGCAGTCTTAAAGGAAATCTTGTAGCCAAAAGAGGTTTACCCTCTATATGAGTTCCTTTGTATCAGTATATTTCCATGTCTTGGGTTAAATAGCTTTGGAGGTCTAATTGGTTTTTATATGCATCATTTATTATGTGTGTGTGTTGTATGCTCAGTTACTCAGTCATGTCTGACTCTTCTGTGACCCCATGGACTGGAGCCCACCAGGCTCCTCTGTCCTTGGGATTTTCCAGGCAAGAGTACTGAAGCAAGTTGCCATTTCCTGCTCCAGGGAATTTTTCTGACTCAGGAATCGAACCCATGTGTCCTGCATTGGCAGGGGGATTCTTTATGACTGTGTGACCATTTATTATACAGAAATACTTTTACTCAACATTTTATTTCAAAAAATAAGTATTAAGAGACATCACTCAGGATCTAAATTAGGCTACTGTGGTGGTTGTATGGTTATGAAATATTCCCTTCCCTTTCTTATAAGATAATTACATGCATCATCTCATTGATGTCAAACTTGGTCACAAAATATAGTCTGTAGTAAGATGCCAATTCTGAGCAGAAGCTTTCACATCTGTTGCTTAGTTCCTGCAAGTTCTCCTTTCTCTGAGCTATGATGCATACAATGGCCCAGACAGGGGCTATTTCTTTTGTTTTAGCCTCCAAATAGAGATGAGACATGGCAGAAGCACTGCTTGTGATTCAGGAGACACAAATCTTTTTTTGTTGGAAGCCCTCAAGTTTTTGTGGTTGTTTGGGACCATCACCCTAGCGTAAACTGACAGAGTCAAAAGAAAAACTTTATTTGAAAGTCATTATTTTCCACAGTTGCATGAATTTTACTTCATATTTATAACAAAATAGCACTTGTTTACATTCACCAATACAACAATATTATTTGAGTGCATACTACATATTAATACAAACAACTGGACTAAATATTTAAATTATACAAAATTTGTAAACAGTGTTGCATACAGGGTCTAACATTATGGTTTATGTGATAAAGAAGGAACGTGAATTATAAGAAATGCTATGGGCAATTCATGATTCCTTGCCAAGTGAGTTCAGGAAAAGGAGAGTCCTCATGGATTGTAGAGTAAGCAGCCATTACTGAACAAGGTGGAAAGCTGCGCATGTGTGCTGTGTTGTTTCAGTCATGTACAACTCTTTGCAATCCTCTGGGCCGTAGCCTGCCAGGCTCCACTGTCCATAGGATTCTCCAGGCAAGAAAACTGGGTTGGGTTGCAATGTCCTCCTCCAGGAGATCTTTCCAACCCAGAGATTGAACCCAGGTCTTTTATATCTCCTGCATGGGCAGGTTGGTTCTTTACCACTATCACCATCTGGGGTTAAATTTTAGAGGGAGACCTGGAGAGCAAAGTGAAAGATTCCCTGTTAGCTCAGCTGGTAAAGAATCTGCCTAGAATTCAGGAGACCCCGGTTCCATTCGTGGTTCAACAAAAGGGAAGAAAGGCACAGAGATAAACAAAAGTTATGATCAGAATTAAACTTAGGGTTTCTTTGGAACTGTAGTAGAATATATGACTGAAAACTTGATCTTTTGGATATTTGCTTCCCTAAATGTTCTCCCACAGAACACTTTTTAACAGAATAAATGTGCCCCATACTTAGGGTTCTACACTCAAATTTGTGTAGGAAATCTCCTAAGGAAACAATGACCAGTTTTATTCATGCTGAGTTTCTCAAAGAATTCACTGCACTGATACACACTGTCAGTCTCCACTATGAGATAAAATTTGCAGTTTTTCCTAAAATTAAATGGCCACAAAACAACTCTTTTACATCATATCTTTATTCATATTTGAAACACACTACTTGAAATTCAACTCAGGAAATTATTGTGTCATAGCTGTCAATACCATACAAAGTAAGGGCAATTAAATGCTTAACTCTCGACAGTATTGGATTGCATATTTTTCAAGTACAAGTAGCCTTTTTAAATAACAAGTTTCATTAGCCCCCATAAAAGAAAAACTGTAGTAGGTGGGCGATTTAAAGTATTCACAGTTGAGTTGAAATTCCTGGCTTCAAATTCCAATTTCCTATTTACTTATAAGGCATGTGACTCTGTACAAATTATTTAACTTATTTTAATTTCATCTTCTAGCTGCAAATTGAAGATAGCAATTCTATGTCTCATTCTTGTGTGTGTATTTGTATATCAAGGTGTCCATGTGTTTGAATGGGTGTATGTATGGTTATGCATGGATGTTTGAGAAAGGAATAAATCAAATTAGTCTATGGAAAGCTGACTGGCACAAAATTCAAAAAATGCTAGTGTGGGTTACTGAGAAATATGTGAAATCTCTCATATTAAAAATTGACTAGTATTTGAAATTTGTATTTAATTAACGGTATCACACATATTTGGAGAATAGTAATGCCTATTTGTATAGCTCTGTTTTTAGTGTACCCTCCATTTGTGGTGTATACATGGATCTACAATTCCTTGTAACACTCTGTAGAGTGGCTGCTCCAGGCGCCACAGAATGACTGAAGACTTTTGAAGAGAGGAATGACAGAAAGAAAGGTGTATTTAAGAAGATAAATCTTGTGGAAAGAATGTAGAAAGGAACCAAGCTATAAGAGAAAATTGGCAACAAGATCAGTGAAAAGACTATACTATTCCTCAGGCATTGTTGAGCATGTAAGCATTATTTCAATAAATGAATTTGAGGCAAAAATTTTATCATATGCTTTAAAAAAATGCTCAAATAGCTTCAGCATAATGGAATAAATCAAATGAAAGACAACTCTATAAAGGAACACAAATTGGGAGATAGAAATTATGAAGTGTCTGATTCTTGATATCTGAAACTAATGCTAAAATTATTTTTCACTGCCACCATGGAAGTCCTATTGCTGCTGGAGTCCTGTGGTCATGGGTGGCCCATATTGGGCCAATGACCCAAATTCTGACATGGAATGAAGGATGAGGAGAGGTGAATATGTCCAAGACTAGCACATATTCCTGACTGATCGCTTGTATAAATTTCAATCCAAGTCATTGAAGTACTCTTTATATTTAAACAACAATTGAAACACAGGGTATGTACACCATGGTGTGTGGTGGTTTAGTCGCTAAGTCATATCTGTTTCTGGCAACTCCACGGACTGTAGCCCACCAGATTCCTCTGTCCACAGGATTTCTGAGACAAGAATACAGGAGTGGGTTACCATTTCCTTCTCCAGGAGACCTTCCTGAATCAGGGATTGAACCCATGCATTGCAGGCATATTCTTTATCGACTAAACCATCATAATACAAGCCTATGTATACTGTACCTGTATATATTTAGTATTTTCACAAAGCATCTTCTAAAGCAGATGACTTGGTGCAATGCCAGTTTTCATCTGGGAATAAAGAAAAGTCTATGGTTGACTTGTATGGATTTTTGCAGAATTAAGGAATGGAATCAGAGAATACATAGAAATTCAAAGGAATTCATAGTAAACAAAATTTAGATAAATAATGTAGAAATTTTAACAACCTCTCAGAGAAGAGACAAAATAATATTTATTGTAGTATTGCTAAATCTCAGGTTTGTTACTTGTTAGATAAAGCAATCTATTTTAATTGCCTCTTATTAAGATAATTTAAATTCCAGGGTATTCTTTGTTGAAAAAAGAAGGAAAATTAAGAATAGTACTAAGGAAGAGAAGTCTTTTTGTACTGGCAGACACTTGTTGAACTAATAATCATAAATTTTGAATTAAAGAATTAAATTTAAATTATAAAATATTTGGAAGAATTACAATTTTATCCTAAATTCTTGTTATGAAAAATAAATACATCTGCTGCCCATATGTTATTTTAGTGCATTCAACTTTATTTGATAACATGTTTTTAATTATTTCTATTATATCAAAATAAAAGTCTTTGCTAACAATGCATCTCACTAAAGTAAAAAATATAACATTTGTTGTTTAGGAAAACTTGTGTGTATGAGCCATAAATTTTCTTGAGTTACTTCAAGTTTGAGGGCATAGTGTACCCACAGAGGAACCAAAATATCACCACATTATATTTCAGAATAAAAGAAATTCTAGTAGCTAGAACTAGGCCTTGTTGAAAATCAAGATGGTCTGGAATACAATACAAAGCAAAACTGAGGCCCATATTCAATAAGGTCCCTTGAACATTCATGCATCCATATTAATGGTGCTATTTTATGAACAATTTTTCATAAATTTATTCTTCCCCATCAGCCCTTTCCCTATACTTGTCCACATCATATTATCAAGAGTATTCTCAAACATTCAGTTGCTTTTGTTTAGTCACTAGGTTGTGTCTGAGTCTTTGCAACCCCATGGACTGTAGTCTGAAAGGCTCCTCTGTCCACAGGATTTTCCAAGCAAGAATAATGGAGTGGGTTACCATTTCCTTCTCCACGGGATCTTCATAACCCAGGGATTGAACCCATATCTCCTGCATTGACAGTCATTGGCAGGAGGGTTCTTTAATACTAAGCCACCAGAGAAGCCCTATATATACATCAATATTGTTTAGAACTAAGTGGTTTGTAGAATAACATGTGAACACATGATTCTATCAACTAGTTGTGGTAGAACAAAACCCCTTAAGTTGAATTATAGTTATTGCATATTCCATAACTGACATGACATGTATATGGTTTCAGGAAGGTAATAAAAAGATATAAATAAATTAAAAAAAATAAAAAAGGCAATCCTGTTCCTTATTATACAATACTATACTTCTAATACTCCCTGACAGTTTAATGCATTTCGTTAGAAAATCCTTATTTCCACTAGAAATGTAATTGTTAAAAACTAGCATAACATTTTCTTTAGTGTTACTTTTTTATTACAAAGAAACCTTAAGAGAAATTATTTCATTAAGAAATTTCAGCATAACTAATAAAGTGAATATTTCAGGATTTTAAGCTTCAGTGTAGCAACAAAAAATAGACACTCCACCATCCATATCTGACTTCACATTCTCTCCAGTAAAGAAAGAAAGAAAGAACAGATGGTTTATTCTTTGATTTTAGCACTAGAAACAGGAAAAGCTCTCAGAATATTTAATGCAGCACCTTTAATTCTGAGCATAAAGAAATAAGGTAGTCTAATACTTTTAAACTAGTAAAAACCTGCAAACATTAAAAAAAAAAAAACCTCACTTGGCTTCTTTCTAACATATTAAATTCATACACAAAATCTAAATGAACATAATCATCAATTAAAGAACAGCAATGGTAAGGAGGCAACTCTACTCCTGGGCATATACCCAGAGATAATCATATTTCAAAAAGATACATGCACCCCAGTGTTCATTACAGCACTATTTACAACAGCTAGGACATGGAAGCAACCTAAATATACATCAACAGAGGAATGGATAAAGAGGATGAGGTACCTATATACAATGGGATATTACTCAGCCTAAACAGGAATGAAATTGTGTCATTTGTAGACACATGGATGAACCTAGAGACTGCCAGAGTGAAATAAGTCAAAAAGAGAAAAACAAATATCATATATTAAAACATACATGTGGGATCCAGAAAAATTGTAAAGATAATCATATTTGCAAAACAGAAATAGAGACACAGATGTAGAGAACAAATGTGTGGATATATTTTGGAGAACGAGTGGGATGAATTTGGAGGTTGGGACTGACATAGAAACACTACTATGTAGAAAATAGATAATTAATGAGAACCTACTGTATAGCAACAGGGAACTCAGTGCTCTGTGGTGATCTAAAGCATCTATAAGTGTAAAGCAACTATATGGCAATAAAAAAGAGAGAGAGTGAGAGAGATGGTAGTGGTAGAAAGCATTGGAGTCCATTAAATACTATTTTGATATATATTTTTAATAACAATCACTCAAAAATAGTTGTTCATCACCTATTTTGTTCCAAACACTGAGTCAAGGATTTGGTGTATGTTATCCTTTCCAAGTCTCAGAACAAGTTTTGAGGTTGTTAGTTATCTAATTTCATAGATGAGGAAACTAAGACTCAGGCATGTCTCCCTTGCTAATGTCATGAACTAGTTGGTATGTGAAGCCAAGGTTCAAAGTGGAACCCATCGCCAAACCTGGTTAGCTCTCCATCATAACTTATTATTCTCAAGAAAAATTGGTAGATATAGTGAGGAGTTTATAAACTTAAGTCTTTGTCCTACCTTGTAAGAATTCACTATGAGCTGAAGAAGTAAGAAAGGGCAACAGACTAAAATCTCTCACATAACAAGCTGTGTACTCTGAGTATGAGGACTAGAGATAGATGTTTAATGTGGTTTAGGGGAGTTTAATAAATGTATCAGATGTTTCTTTTCATTTTCTTTTGCTTAAGTCTACACAACCAATAAAAATGGTCCTGGCTTTCAGAAAGCACTGTTTATAGATCTTATTGATAAGAATTAATTGAATTTAATTGCTTAATAAAAAGAAATCGATAATCCTAGCAGCTGTAAGATCATTCTATGGACATTTATTTTTTATTGAGAAGTCTCTCTGTTCCATCCTGGACTCCACACACATATAAACTATACGGTGCATCACATATAGTGGTGGTGGTTTAGTTGCTAAGTTGTGTCTGACTCTTGTGACCCCATGGACTGTAGCCTTCCAGGCTCCCTTGTTCATGGGATTCTCCAGGCAAAAATACTGGAGTGGGTTGTCATTTTCTTCTCCAGGGGATCTTCCTGATCCAGGAATCGAGCCTGGGTTACCTGCATTGCAGGCAGATTCTTTACTGTCTGAGCTAGGAGGGAAGCTCTTCACATATAAAAAACATGCAACAATCCTCATAGTATGGATTCTGGGAATTGAGGGGAGACCAAAAGCAGAGAAAATGCCATTGTCAATCATTCTTTGAAAACAAAGAATGAAAGGTGAGATAACAGTATTTAACTCCTGTGCTTTTCAGAGACTTTTAAAAGATGCACAGTGGTATTTTCCCAATATCATATAAATGCTTTCTTTATGAGAAATTAGAGAAAGATGGGCCTGTAGGCTTCAAAAAGTATAGTAAGGATATTAGTACATTAGGTTATACTGTTATTGCCCAATATTCTATGTGTGTGTTGCTTGTTTTGATTTCTTTGTCTTCCACTGAGCTGTGTGGAATTACAATTCGTTCTGTGGACACAGGGTCTAGAGCTTTATAGAGCAAATCATACTCTCATCACCAGTCCCCACACAAGACAACAGGGTATTGCAACAGCAAGCAAGAGGTTCCTAGAAGAGGATGGCTTGAAATTAAAGTTGGTTTTGCAATTTCAACAACCAATTCCATTAAGGAGTTCTCTTTTCACTGACAAATTTAGGAACACTATTGTCAAGGAAGGTAGCAATGTTTTTACTTTTGAAAATGACCAGTGTTTTCTGGAAGATGAGAGTTTCACAAGAGTAATTTTTTTGGATATGGCTTTATCAAAGTCAATTTAAAATTTTCATTAATGCAAGAGACACATTATGCAATATTTTCAGTGTTGTAGTGTTAGGTAGCTAGAATAGTAAACAGGAGTACAGAATGGCAGTGGCTAAAAGACAAAGAAGGGAAAAAAGCCCACAAAAATAGAACAAAGGAAGGTCCGAGGACCAGAGTGAGAACCTCAAGTAAAGCAAAGAGCCCTCCTGGCTAGACCAATTTACATAGGGCAGGCTCAGGGGAGTAGAAAAAACATATAAAAAGAGGACCCAAAATTGAACCAGGGGCTTCTCTTCTCTTTGCGTCTTTTGGGTCCACCTGCCCTCATACCTCAAGAATGTATTTTCCTTTGTTTGCCAAATAAAACTGAGCTGTAACACAGAACTGCAACACTAATCCATCCGTTGCTTCAAACTTTTGCTGCAGTGAGACAGAGCCAAGGAAATTACAAACTCCCCCAATATCTATGGTGCCGTGACTCAGATTTAACCCGGTTGAAACAATCTCAGCTCGGCCCCCCGAGGCAGAAGCCAAACAGCAGAAGCCCAACTCAACAAAAGCTCCTGCAGTGGAAGCTGAACACGAGGAAAACCAGTGGAACAGAAGTGACGAGAAGCCCAGCGTGCTGGAAACTGGGACAGCAAAAAAAAAAAAAAAAAAAAAAAAAAAAACCAACAGAAAGCTCATGCCCCTCAGTCCCAGATTCCAGAAGACCTCCGGTTGAGGTAGGAAGTCCTCACCCCTATGGCTGGAAGGACATATGGCTAACAAAATCTTAATTCCTTTACAATCTCTCCTTTCTTGTTCCTTGAACCCCCTGTGAACAGGCGAGCTGCAGTGGTGCAACTGAGGGACTCTGCCAGGGGTTACTTAGTAGCTGTTGCCCAAGCGGCTGGGGGTTCTTCTCTCCTTAATCTTCCTTGTGCCAAGGATCAGGCCAATGAAAACTGTGAGCACAGCTCAGGTATTCAGCAGATTTTCCAGCGAGTTATGAAGGGGATTCCTCGGCACATTTTTTCCCACTACTTTTTCCTCCCGTCCTTCAGCTCCTCTCTCCTGGGACTTAAGCCTGGCCAAGACCCATGGTGCCTGGCTTCAGGACCTAATGAAGCTCAGACTCTTGATGTCTCATTGCAAAAATTTAGTGAGAGACACGGCGATCAGTAAAAGGTAGATTTATTCGGATTCAGAGAGAAGCACACTTCAAGAGTGTGGGCCATCACCGAGGGGAGCAGCCATGGAATTCACATTGTGGTTAATTTTTGAGGGATGGGTGATTTCATATGCTAGTGAGTGGGAGGACCATTCCAACAACTGGGGAACCACCCACTCCTCTCTTTTGACAGTGCCTTGGAACTATCTTGGCACCTCTGGGTGTATCATTTAGCTTGCAGATTGAGGATCAAGGTTTAGTTGAATTTGACTTGTCATCTTGGACCCATTTGATTTTAATTGGTTTATGCTATGCCCTTGGGCTGTCATTCTTTCAAAAGTTAGGCCCTGCTCCCTTCCCTCCTGGTTCATGATCTTCCCCTGAGCCCTGTTGAGGACCACAATGTTGCATTTACAATCTTCTTGAGGGACAACCAGAAAATAGCTGGCCCTTACGGGGGGGGCAGTAGGGGGGTTAATGCTGTATAATACCCAATCCCTCTAGATATTCAGGCCTTCATCTTCCATGTTTCCTACAACATGGGCCACAACAGCATCTCTCAGTGAACCTGCTAGAACGGGTGACAGGAACACAATGCCTGCTAGAAGTCCATCTGTTGGTGGCATCCCTTCAAGGGCAATTGGGCTTCCAGGGCTAGTGTTTGCCACTTTGAGAGTTAGCCCTCCAGGCCATTTGGACCCAAACCCTTGCCACCATTCTCCAAAAGTTACAAACATAGTCCCGCATCAAATCTCCACTTCACTTTTATGGAACATCTGGTTTGTTGCCTCTTATCAACTTGTTCTTAAGCCACTTATTAACTCCTACAACCAGGACCCTGCCTCTTATAGGCAATACTGCTCCACCTCACTTATTTTTAAAATATTCTTAATGCTCCTAACAGGACCAGATAACCCACTCCTTTGTCATTACTTATGTTATTACCTAGAGTGGGTCTATGACAATGAAATGTTTACCATTGGAGACACCCTAAGAGGTAAAAGACTGGGGGGGAGGGTAAATCAATGACTTACATTCCCTCAGTGCAATAAGAGGATAAAGCTTATGGCTATTTCTCCAGGTTTCCAGTCTCAGGGCACAGACTTGGATTGCTTTACATCATGATATCTATTCCTATCCTCTGGTAGACAAACCAGAAAAGAGTTAAGATTAAAACCCCTTAATCCTACTCTGCACTAGTCATGCTGGAGACTTTGGGGGCATCCAACTCCAGCCCAGGGGTCCCAGGAGGTTGACCTGCCTCCACCTGCCTAGGGATCTGGCCCTTGATATGCTGTCATGCCTCAACCTGCTTGGGGATCGCCTGTCCAGGAGTCCCAGGAGGTTGACCTGACTTGACCTGCCCAGGGATTCAATCTCCAGGAGGCTGTCACGCCTCAGCCCGCCTGGGGATCTGCACTCTAACCCAGGGACACCTGGCTCTCAGGTTGCAACAGTACTGGGTAGGATAAACTTCAAAAAGACTCACCCTTAAGGAAGTCCACCCATGGAAATAGAAGGAGGCCTATTAGTTCTTTTTTTTTTTTTTTTCTTTTCCTCCCTGTCATCACTGTCTTTCAGATGGGAAATAACCAATCCACTTCCTGACAGATGCTCTTGAGATGCATCCTTGATAAGTGGAAGCTGTTCGATCTTTAAAATTCTTTTGTGCCACTGTGTGGCTACCATATCCTCTGGGGGGTAAGGAACACTGGCCTGAGGATGGGAGTTTAAATTACAGTACCATCCTGCAGCTAGACTTATTCTGGAAAAGACAAGGGAAATGGACAGAGATCCTCTATGTCCAACTTTTCTTCTAACTAAGAGATATGAAGGAACTCTGTCTTAAGTATGCGATTGTTGTAGGCCCTAAAAGTGAGCCTACTAGGCAAATGGTGTTAGGCACAGAAAAGCAAGAGAAGGAAGCCCCCCGTGAAGGCTCACCTCCCATGGCTCCCAACTTGTCTGGTGCTCCTTCCTGGTATCCAAACATGTCCCCATATCTGGGAGCACCCCCTCCACAAAAGCCAACTTGACTATGTCCCTTAGTTGAAACTGAAGGAGAATTCAGACCAACCTGGGTCCATAAGCCCTTCTCCCTCTTAAAACTAACACAGATCAAACAAGACCTGGGAAGCTATACAGATGACCCAGGCAAATATATAGATACATTCTAACACATTACCTTGACCTTTGACTTGACATAGAAGGACATTATGGTCATATTTAACCAAACTTTATCTGACTTTGAGCATACCAAGGTCTTAAAGGAAGCCCAGAGGTATACCATGGGGTTTCACATGTCAAGCAATAAATATCCAGTAGGGAAAACTGTGGTCTCTTCCTCAGATGCTAGTTGGAATTATAATGACCCTGAGCACATCTGAAAAAGGGATCACTTTCTGATCTGTGTAAAGGCAGGACTAAAAGCATCCCAGCAAAAAGTAATCAGCTATGCCCGGGTCTCAGCAGTAACTCAGGAGCCCAAAGTGAACCCCAGTGCCTTTCTGAAAAGGCTAAAAGAGGCCCTCCAAAAGTTTACCAATCTGGACTTAGACTCTTACGAGGGACAGGTGATTTTAAAGGACAAATTCCTGTCCCAATGTGCATCAGACATCAGGATAAAGTTACAACAGCTACAGCAGCAGAACCCTGCTGCCTCTTTAGATGAGATGGTCCAGACAGCCACCAATACTTTTTATCACAAAGAGAAGAGCAAAGCCAAGGCCCAGGAAAGGAGAAAAGGAAAGAGACAAGGCATGCCCAGATGCTGGACGCTCTCCAGGGAAGCCCTGTGACAAATCCTGAGTCCTTGAAGGACAAGGCATGAGACAAATGCCTAATCTGTAGACAGGCGGGGCATTGGGCCAAAGAGTGTCCAAACCATGACAAGTTTCCTAAAATGGTTTGCTAAAAATGCCATCTATTGAGATGTTGGGTGTCACTCTGATCTTTGGATCCAAGAGCCTCAAGGTCAAGTGCCAAGCCTTCCTCAACAGGACTGAAGCAGCCCGCTCCAGCCAGCCCACCTGACGTAGATAACCATCATGGGACTGGAGCCAAGGGTGCAACTGGATGTGGCAGGTAGGTCCGAGAATTTCTTGGTTGACACAGGGGCTACCTACTCTGTCCTGACCTTCTACTCCAGAGCCTTCTTCTCCCAAACTTGTAACATTTTGGGTGCTACAGAAAAAAAAAAAAAAAAAAAAAACAATTACAAGAAGATTCACCTGAGTACTTCTTTGTTGCTGGGATGGACAAATATTTTCCCACCGGTTTCTGGTGGTCCCTGAGTGTCCTACTCCCTTATTGGGAAGAGATATACTCACGAAACTGGGAACTACCCATGTGTTGGGAAGCTTTTCAGCTCCTAGAGCCCTACAGCTTCTGGCTACTACTGAGGAACCCATTACACCCTCTCCAATAGGGAAGGACCAAAAACTATGGGAGGAGAAAATTAACCCCCAGATGTGGGACCATGGGACTCCTGGACATGCCCACCAAACTGAAATGGTCATCATTGTCCTCTGAGATCCCACTCGGTTTCCAAACCAGAAACAATGCCCCCTCAGAAGAGAAGCTCAGGAAGGATACAACCTCTAATGAATAAATTCCTTGCCTGTGGGCTATTGGTCCCCAGCAGTTTCCTGTGTAACATCCTGATCCTCCCTGTAAAGAAAAAGGACAGGACCTGGTGAATGGTCAATATCTCCAGATCATAAATAAGGCAGTAGTCTCCCTCCATCCCACAGTACCCAATCCCTGTGTAATCTTGGGAGAAGTCCCACCCAGTGCCAAGTGGTTTACAGTTCTGGATCTCTAAGATGCATTATTTTGTATACAACTAGCTAAAGAATCTCAATATCTTTTTGCCTTCTAGTAGGAGGCTCCAGAAGAAAAACACCAACAGATGACTTGGACAGTATTACCTCAGAGGTTTAGAGACAGCCCGCACTTATTTGGGCATGCTCTTAGCTGGGATCTCTTAGATCTGGAGCTGAGACCTAATGGGAAAATATTACAATACATAGATGACATGCTAATCTGCTCTCCAGATGAGGAAAATGCCCAACAACATGCAATTCAGGGTCTAAACTTTTTGGCAGAGAGGCGATATAAAGTCTCCCGTTCTAAGGCACAGACGGTTGAGACAGAGGTCACTTACCTAGGAGTTCAGATTACACACAGGTCCAAGAGGCTGTCCTCTGATTAAGTACAAGGAATCCTCCAGTTGCCCTCCCCCATGACTCGAAAACAAACGCAAGCTCTCCTGGGGCTAAATGGGTATTGCAGACTCTGGATACACAACTACAGTCTAATTTCCCAGCCCTTGTATGAAAGCTTGAAGGGACGGGACGATTCAATCCCACTGATGTGGGGACCTACTCAAAATAAGGTAGAGACTATACTAAAACAAGCTTTAACTCAAGTACCTGACTTGAGGTTGCCAGACCCAGAAAAAGCATTCCAACTTTATGCCCATGAAAAGGAAGGAACAGCTTTGGGAGTGTTGACTCAAAGGTGGGAATCTGAGCCCCAGCCTGTAGCTTACTTATCCAAGAGGCTTGATCCAACCACCCAAGACTGGCCTCCCCGCCTTCGAAATCTTGAAGTTATTGCAATCCTGATAGAAGATGCTTTAAAAGTCTCTTTTTGGGGCAAGTTAACTATTTTTACCAGCCACCAAGTGAAACAACTCCTAAATGGGTGAGGCCGTTTATTGATGTCTGATCAAAGGATCCTCAGGTATCAAGTAGTGCTGATGGAAAATCCAGGCCTGACTATATCCGCCTGTGAGATTCTTAACCCTGCCACCCTCCTGCCTACCCCTGAGGGCTCTTTCCCCTTTCACTCTTGCCTAAAAATCTTGGACCACTAGACAAAACCTTGAGAGGGATTGTCAGAAGATCCTCTGACCAATCTTGAAAACATCTGGTACGCTGATGGAAGCAGCTTTGTCCTAGATGGAAAAAGAAGAGCCAGATAAGCAGTAATCTCCAATTTTGAGACCATAGAGGCTAAACCTTTGCCACCAGGTACTTCAGCCCAATTAGCTGAGCTCATAGCCCTGAATCGAACTTTAGAGCTGGGAAAAGGAAGAAGAGTAGCCATTTACACTGACTCCAAGTACACCTTTCTGGTGCTACATGCACATGCTTATATTTGGAAAGAGGCCACTTGACCACTCGTGCATCTCAAACATGGTGGTAAAAACCTTAGGCTTTTGGAGGCAGTATATCTGACCATCAAGGTTTGAGTCTCCCACTGTGAAGGACACCAAAAAGGGAGCACTGAAGTGCCACGAGGGAACCAAGCAGCTGATCAGGCAGCTAAGAGAGCAGCATTACAGAACAGTGACCTAATAGGGATTGCCACCTTAGTTCCATAGACTAATTTGCCAGAAACTCCTTCATATAATGAAGGTGAGACTCTTAAAGGTAAGAGTTAAGGCTTTCAAGAAGATCATACGGAGTGGTTCCAAAAGAAGGGACTCCTTTCTCTGCGTGGGAACCTCCAGTGAAAGTTGGTTAACTCCTTACACGCCACAACTCATTTATGGGAGAAGGCCCTCCAAAGATGACTAGAAAGGTCCTTCAGAGGAACAGGCCTCCAAACGACTCTAAGGCAAGTGGTCTTCTCTTGTTCCACTTGCCGATTAAACAGCCCCCAAGGAGCTTGAATACTCAAGCTGTCCCAGCCCGTCCAACTATGTGGGACCTACCCAGGAGAGGACTGGCAGATGGATTTCATCCAGATGCCAGTTTCTCAAAGGTATAAATATCTATTAGTGATGATAGATACATTCACAGGATGAATTGAAGGCTTTCCCACCCTGACTGGGGAGGCTAAGGAGGGGGTAAAAAAAACTGCTCTATGAAATCATTCCAAGACCTGGTCTGCCTAGGTCATTACAAAGTGACAGTGGGACATCATTTACTTCTGAGGTCACCCAAGGGGTCTCTAAAGCACTGGACATTACTTTATTGTGCCTGGAGGCCTCAGTCTTCAGGAAAAGTAGAAAGAGTGAACCAATTCTTAAATTCAGCAATAAAAAAGATAACCCAGAAGACCTCCCTGGGATGGAAGGAGGCTTTACCAGTAGCTCTCCTCCACACCCGTATTGCCCCTAAAGAACAGGTTGGTCTTAGTCTATATAAGATACTATATGGGAGACATTTTGTTTATGTCACTGACCTCCTCCTAGATCCAGAGTCTCAGACCCTCCAGTCTTATACCATGATCATTGGGCAATTCTGACAGGATATACGCTTGTTGGGTGTCAACCACGATCCAAAAGATTCTAAAGAGTCACCACTATATGCTCCAGGGGCTCAAGTCCTAATTAAAATCTGGAATGATGGGTCCCTAAAGGTTTAACTCCTGCCCACATGGAAGGGCCCCTACCCTGTAATACTTTCTGCCCCCACAGCAGTCAAGATACCAGGACATGACTCTTGGATTCACTACTCTTGAGTCAAGCCATGGAAGAAAACAGAAGAGGACACTCAATATGCCTGTGAGCCCCTGGGAGACATCAGATACCTATTCAGCACTACATATGAGTGCCATTCTATTGAACACCCCCAAAATTTAGTTTCTGGGGATAAGATTTCTCAGGCTAGCTCTAAAGAGCCAGCACAGCTTGGAAGGGGTTGTACTCCAAAATAGACAGAAGATAGATCTCCTGATCCCTGAACAAGGAGGGGCTTGAGCCATCTTAAATGAGACATGTTGTTTCTGGGTAAATACATCCAGCTAAATTTAAAAAGTCTCACGGTCCTCAAGAAAAACTTTCAGATCCTACTGTATCTCAAAGAGAGAAATGGAGAGCTCTCAGGGTGGCTACAATCTCTTTTGGGGGATCCTTCTCCTGGTGAGGGTAAATTGGCAGTTGGCTAATGCCCCTACTAATCTTTGTTGTCAACATATTGATGCTGCTTATGATTGTTCCATGTGTTATCAATTGTCTAACCTGTTTTGTCTCTGCCCAGGTCAACAACATCCAGTGCCAGTTCAACAAGGATATATAAAACTACAGACGACCATGGAAAATATCACTCACCCTTTGATGGACATCACTATAAAAATTCTGAGGCTTGAGACTAGCAAGAGGGGAGGCCCAATGCCCCTCCCCATCTCAGTTCAACAAGAAGTATCCAGAGAGACCTCAAAGCCCATATTCCCAAGAATCGGGCCTCCCATCTCTTGAGGGGGGAGTGTTAGGTAGTTAGAATAGGAAAAAGGAGTCCAGGATAGCAGCAGCTAAAAGACAAAGAAGGGGAAAAAGCCCACAAAAATAGAACAAAAGAACATCTGAGGACCAGAGTGAGAACCTCAAGTAAAACAAATAGCCCTCCTGGCTAGCCCAATTTACACAGGGCAGGCTCAAGAGGAAGAGAAAAAAAAATACATATATATGTGTATACACGTGTGTGTGTGTGTGTGTGTGTGTATTTAAAGAGGAGCCAAAATTGAGCCAGGGGCTTCTCTTCTCTTCACATCTTTTGGGTCGGCTCGTCCTCACACCTCAAGGTTTCATTTTCCTTTGTTTGCAAAAAAAAAAAAGAAAAAAACCTTAGCTGTAACACGGAGCTGTAACACCAATCCGTCCATCACTTGAAATTTTGCTGTGGCGACACAGAGCCAAGGAAATGACAAACTTCCCCCAACAGGAGTATAATAAAATAAATCATTTATATTTATTTAGGAAAAATTTATTATCGTTGCATGACTGCTTCTTTTAAAGGTATTTTAAAGTATGTTTTAGAAGCCTAGGTAGAGTAACCTTGCACACAGACCTTATTTTTAAATCTAATTTTAGATGAATTTATCTAAAATGAATGTGTGGCTCATCCAATGTTACTCTAAGGTTGAGAAATACCAAAGAAAAGATATTTGCTCGAAGGAGGGAGTGGTGGGGGTCTTCCTAAACTTCTTCGTATTGATATCACAGTAAGATGCGTATGCAGCTCTTGCTCTATGGATTTCACTTCTAGGTTTTGTTATGTAGATTTAGATTTGCTCTGCAGCAGCAGCTGGAGGCTTTGGTTTTGCAGATACCTAAACTAGACACTCTTGACTTTAGAAGTAGTTATTGACTTTCTGTATCCTAGGCAGTTTCATATTGATCCTGAGGCAACTCAATTACCCAAACCTGGAAGAGGCAATGAATTTGAATAGTGTTCATGGTTTCTTTTATACATCTTTTTTCCTTTGTGGTGAAGGGCAAAATGAATCAACATGGGGATATTTTGGTTCTTTTCTTGAAGGTAACAGAAAAGAATGGTAACAGAAAATTATCTTAAAGAATCTTTAAGATAAAGCATTCACTAGTCCAGTGTGGAGATTATTTATGAATACTTATTCTATTTGACTTTTATAGTATAAGTGATTAAAGCATTTTCCTTTTTTAAAAGAATTCTAGATGACTTCAGTGTTAAACTTCAAACAGTTGAGATTTTAAGGAGAAACCAAAGTCTCTTTTTTTCCAAAATTAATAGTAAGAAAAATGTTATATCCAGAGGAGAGGTGAGATATATTGCAGGACAATTGAATTACTTTTTATTGAGCCAGGACTAAGTGATTTCTTTCTTTCTTTCCTTTTTTTTTTTTTTTTTTTTTTTAATGTGGAACTATAGCAATTCAGAGGTCTGAAGACATTAAAGAGAGAACTTTCTAATAAGAAATGACTTGGTGGTGACTCCACTAGATACTATCAATGTGATGACTGGTAAATTACTTGACATTATGATGCAAGTAACTCCAGGGCTCCTGGAATCAATGTTGATAATTGCCACATCATCTCATATTGGTTGTTAAGAAGAATAAATTAGATAATATACACAGTTGCCTTATCTCAGTGCCTGATCATACATGTTATTTACATGTTCAACTCCAGTATTTAACAGGTAAGAGAGGCACAGGAAAGTTATGTTACTTAATGAAGGTAACAAAGCTAACAGACAGCAAAATGGATTAGAAATACTACTTCTAGCATTTTGAAATTTGTCATTATAAATTGACGTATGCTTAGTTCTCATATTCATGTATCTAGATGGTTTTCAAATTAAGCACCATGAATATTTATTGAGCCTCTCTTCTGTTCAAAGCATTGACTTAAACCCTGTGGGAGATGCATTCATAAATCAGCACTCTCATGAAGCTTATCATTTGATAGAAAAAAAAATAAGAATATAAGATGAGATTGTAAGACAGGCACAACATTCTGTAAGAGGAAAGACCACTTCCAGTTAAAGGCAGTTGGAAAAGATTCCCTACATGAATTGTTATTGAGATGTATTTTAAAAATAGGTTTATCATATCCTTGCAAAAGTTTCTTATAAATTGTTGGGCTACTTGCACTTCCTTCTGAGAACAGGTTATGCTTACACTGCTGTGTTTTCACTCATTGGATTTTATGCCTTTCTCTTGTTGCCATAAATATTTTATTTCATGCTAAAGATACAATTGCTCAAGAGTATCATTGTTCAAAAACTACCATCACACCATGTTTTAAAAACATTAACAACAACCTAGTAATAAAATTATGTGGTTTCAGAAGTTTTCCTAGTCTTTTGTTTGATTACACTTATTTTTGCACCATTATCATAAAATCCACATACAGGAAACAACCTTTCATTTATCTCTGATCATTGGTTATATATATATTAGTCTTTGTATATGACCAACTCCATATTTCATTTAAAATAATTTAAAAAAATAAGAAGGTTCGTTATAATGTCTGATTTACTTTTTTTGCATTGTTTTCTCAAAGTATAATTTGAAATGCTGTTAGTTTCAATTGTATAGCAAAGTGATTCAGTGACATATATGTATATTCTTTTTTAGATTTTTTTCCTGTATAGGTTATTACAAGATATTGAGTATAGTTCCCTGTGCTATACAGTAAGTCCTTGCTGGTTATCTATTTTATATATACTAGTGTGTATTAATCCCAAACTTCTAATTTCTTTTTAATTGATCTTTATAGCTTAACTCAGCTTTAACAATCCGTCCTACTCTTCATACCTGGTCTCACACATCTGAGGAATCCTTTCAGCCCTTTGGGGTTCTCAACACACTGAATTGTCATCACATGTTCCATATACTAGAAAATGAGCTGTTGAAAGGCTGAATCTGAGTCCTTTACCTCTGACATGCAATTTTTTTTTTTTAAATGAAGCAATCAAGTGGAGCTCTTTTATAAGATGGAGAATTTACCCTCTATGGCTGGAGTCCAAAAGAGATTTAA
This sequence comes from Cervus elaphus, assembly GCF_910594005.1. Taxonomy (NCBI): domain Eukaryota; kingdom Metazoa; phylum Chordata; class Mammalia; order Artiodactyla; family Cervidae; genus Cervus; species Cervus elaphus. The sequence continues at coordinate 28,781,090 of NC_057845.1, forward strand.
AAAATCAAGAATAAATAATAAAATAATTTATATATTATTTTTAAAAAGGATATATAAAAATACATAGAGTAGGGATTCTCCTGCAGCAGGGAAAATGAAGGCCAAGAAATATGAAAAAAATCTAAAGTGTTAGTAAGAAATATATTAAAATGACTTGCTTGCTTTAATTTTCTCATTTAATCATAACATTCCTGTTTATTCAACATACTCAGGTGAATAGCAATATTGCTTGAGTGTGTTTTATAAATATTAAAGCAAAAGCTAAGTAATAGTTATGAAGAGAAAAATTTAAAAAAATAAAATTCACTTTAAAAGGAAACAGCTAAAGAAGCTTTCAATAAAAGCTACAATGCCCTCTGGTGTGCATATATTTTAAAACCAATCTAATGCATAATTTTCATATATATTTTCTAACCACTAATTGCTAAAAACATTCCATCAGTAAGTGCAAATATTCATGCCATATTTAATTCCAAAAGACCCTAAATGCTCATATAAAGATACTTAATGTATTTTTTAAATATAAATGCAAATCAGCTTAATCTTTTTTGTTTGTGAATGAGGGTAGAAATTTCTGACTAAAATGCTGAAGCCTTAAGTTCTCCATGAGTTTGTCTGCAATTCATCACAGGATTATGAATAACCATGACCGGAGAACTATGCAGATTTCCTAATAGAAAAGCCATGAATTTTTTAACACCCAGGGGTTCAAATTATAATAAAGGAATAGCACCTGTCACTGGAGGCCAACTACAAGATCACCTTTGCAATCCCTGGAGCAATTAAATCGCCAACAAGTTAGCCTTTTTCTGGCAGTCTCCAAAGACACCAACATACCTATATATCTCAGAGGGCCACAGGTAGGACAATTGCCTTCAATTACACTTATTCATTTTGAAGCACTATTTTTCAAATATCAAAGTTTTTTTTTTTTTTAAAAAGATTCTAAGGGTGATTTCCTGTATTTTATTAAATTGTTAGAAGAGAGATTTTATGGCCCCTTCTAATATCACTGATAAGGTACGATCTTTCTATTTCAATAAAATATCACTCTATATAGTATGCATGCAGATGTATTTTCAGCATTACTGTTTCTATAAAAATACTTCAATTCATCTTATGATAAACATTTACAGGAAAAACACAGAGAAAGATTATACTGGATGCTTTAGAGGGAATTTGCAGAGAATTTACTGGTTATGTTTGCGCCTCTGAGAAATGGTGGTCATGATTCCAGCCCCATTCTGAGGGATCACTCCTGCAGAGTCGCCTGTGTCTTCAGCTCCAACATGCCACTGTCCTGACCACAACTTCTAACTCTAGGGATGCACGGTATAAGAGGAGCTCCCTGTGAGGGAGACTGGTAGCTGGCCTCTCACCCACTCACAGCAGTAAATGAGATAATGGGGAAAACAGAGGACAAAGATATAAGAATCCAGAAGTCAGCAGAAACCCTCAGGTGGAAGGAGATGCAGTGAAACAAAAACACCCAGAGCTTAAACACCTCAAGGAAGAGCTCTGTAGGAAAGAGGGGGAAGGCCCTTCTTCTGAGGAAAGTCTCTACGTTCTACTCCATGAGTCCAGGCTGGATGGCAATGCAGACAGTTTTCTATCTGGCTTGTGTGCTTGCTCAGTCAGCTTGCTGTTCTCAATAAACTTACATTAGCTGAAGTTACCTTAGCAACTACCCTCCTTTATAGCCTAAAATGCCTCGTTAAAGCACTTCACTGTACTCTAGTGATTTCAGTATTTGCACATCATATGTTTAATAGTGTTGTTTAAAAATGATCTATTACAAGGCAGGAGAAAAAAAATAAAAAGTTAAAATATAAGTAAATGAGTTCTTTGAGAGCATACAATTAATGACTATTTCACAGCATTTGATACTGAGAAAATAAAGTTTTAAAACCTACAGTGCTGGTAAATTTACTGAATAAATGCTGGAAGACTAGCAATTGGGAATTAATGATATTCCATACAAAAATTTAAGTTCCTCTTATAACCAGTCTCTATATTAGCTACTGGAAATTGAAACATTACATAATGATATTCTACATTAAAAATACACATATTAGTAGAACACTCTGTAGAAAGAAGTATATAAATGTAAAAGTCATTAGTGAATATAACAAAAGCATAGCAGAAAATGATCTTGAGGTCAAATTTGAAAAACTAAAGCTGTGGATGAAGAGGCATAAGAGGAATATAAGAACATGCCTTTCAAATAACCTGAGAAAGCAGTCTGCCAAGTTCCCATATACAGAAAGGAAAATAAATAATTATGTAATAATTATAATAAATAAACAATTTATTTAAATAAATAATTATGTAATCATATATATATATGTGTGTGTATATATATATATATATGTAGTGAGGATGGCTCAGATGGTAGAGAATCTGTCTGCATTCAGGAAACCCAGGTTTGAACACTGGATCAGGAAGATCCCCTGGAGAAGGGAATGGCAACCCACTCCAGTATTCTTGCCTGGAGAATTCCATGGACAGAGGAGTCTGGCAGGCTACAGTCCATTGGGTTGCAGAGTTAGACATGACTGAGCAACACACACACACACACACATATATATTTAATTCCTGCCAAATCTATATAGACATTTACCTCCCTAAAATACAAACCAATAGGCACAAATTCCTCTGGCTATTACCTTGTTGGCTGTTACCTTGTTAACTATTACCATACAAGATAGCTATACTGCACTAACACTAAAGAATTGCCAAACCTTAAGAAAATTAGCATAAGGTGAAGAAAAAGATCTAGAAAGAAATAACTAATAAAAAAAGACTTGAATAATAAATATTTTAAATTAACATTAACTTCACTCATTTAATTGTAACTTGGTGTGCAAGGCACTTCATTAATGGTCAATTGCTACAACGTAATGAATGTTTTCACATGCTATCATTTTGCATTTTACATAGCAATTCTATGTTTTAAAAATAGAAGTGGAACTTTTTATACTAAGTTGTGAGAGGCTAGAGACTTTAAATAATTGCTCTGCTTAAAGAAAAAATGATCATTTAAAAGGAGACTAAAGCTTTTAATTGGAAAAAGAAAACCATGTATACAGGTGTGTGTTAACGTGTATGTGTTTATGCAACAATAAAAGTTTCACCTTCAGTCACTATTTAGTAGGAAATTGAAGATTTTGTCACCTAGAAATGATAGTTTTGTTGAAAATGTTTAGCCATTATGCTTGTAAAACTTAAAGACATGCCTTGTCGTGTATGTTACTAATATTCCAGTCAGAACGAAGAATGTACATATATATATGTAAATTATATTGGTTTCAAAAAAGGCTATTTAATGTAGAATTTCTTAACTTTCTAGGCCATTATAAATTCCTGAGTTTCCCCTGTGGACCAGTGGTAAAGACTGCCCCTGCAGGAGACCTGGGTTCAATCACTGGGTTGGATAAATCTCCTGGAGAAGAAAATGGCAACCTACTCCAATATTCTTGCCTGGTAAGTTCCCTGGTGATGCAGACAGTAAAGCCTCTGCCTACAATGAGGGAGACTTGAGTTCAATCCCTGAATCAGGAAGATCTCCTGGAGAAGAAAATGGCAACCCACTCCAGTACTCTTGCTTGGAAAATCCCATGGACGGAGGAGCCTGGTCGGCTACAGTCCATGGGGTTACAAAGAGTTGGACATGACTGAGCAACTTCACTTCAAGTTACATGGACAGAGGAGCTTGGCAGACTATGGTCCATGGGTCGCAAAAGAGTCAGACATGACTGAGTGACTAAGCACACGAACAGTTTGATCACTCTATTATTCTCTTTATTACCTATATCATTTCTTCTAGGTTTGCTCTTACATGCACATATGGTCTTTGCAAATATGCCATGTGTGTGTGTGTGTGTGTGTGTGTGTGTGTGTGTGTGTGTGTGCTCAGTCATGTCCTACTCTTTGCAGCCCCGTAGACTGTAGCCTGCCAGGCTTCTCTGCCCATGGGATTTGCCAGGCAAGAATACTGGAGTAGGGTGCCATTTCCTTCTCCAGGGGATCTTCATGACCAAGGAATCACACCTGTGTCTCTTGTGTCTCCTGCATTGGCAGGCAGATTCTTTATGACTAGTGCAACCTGGGAAGCCCCATAAATTCCTAGGGTTATTACAAAAATTTCTCACTTCTGGGCTCTACTTCATATATATTGAACAATTATTTCCCAGGAAATCATTGTGATTCTGTATTTATAATAGTTTCCCCAGGTAAGTCGTAAGCTCAGAAAAGTTTAGGAAACTTTTTCTAAGGAACAGAAATACCTAATGTTTTGTTTCTTTGATTGCTAATAATTAGAAAGGTTTTAGATTTGAAGGGGACTATATATTAAAGCATTGTTTCTTAAATTGGCCTGCTCATTAAGAATCACCTGGTAACTTTTTAAAGCAGATTTGGAGACTTTTGCAGATGTACCTGCTTAAGAAACTTTAGGAATCTTCATTTTTAAAAAGTTTCCTAGATTAAAATGTTGTTAGCACCACCTGGTGATCTTCACACCAAGGTTCTTTTGGAGAACTAAAGGAAAAAAAAATGCTCTGGTAAACAAATAACTAAATTTGCTTTGCTTAGAAGCCTACCAGCTTTTTACTTTAATCTCTCTCTCTCTTTTTTTTTTTAACTACCTAATATGCTTTATCATTGTGCTTTTAATCTGTTTTCTACTCCATAGTGCTGTCAAAGTTATTTTTACAAAATACTAAGCACTTTGACTCATCCCCTTCTTAATAAACGTGTAGCCCAGAGTGTACACAAAGAAGCCCCAAAACCTCAGTTTTGGCTCACAGAGATGTTCATGCTTCCTTTCTTTCATTAAAGACATTAAATATCTACGATGTGCCAGTCACAGTTCTGGGTTCTACATGTTGACTGGCAAATAAAAAGACCAAGTCTGTGTCATCATGGTATTTTCTTTCTAGAGGCAGGAGACAGGAAATCAGATAAACAATGCCAACATATGTTGATACAAAAATAGAGCACTATCTCTATGATTCACTGAATATCAGTAGTCAACCCAATTATAGGATAGCACCTGAAGTCCTTTGCACTTTAGGGAGTCTTTAAACAGGTAATATTGGGGGTATATTAACTTCTGAAATTGAATGTAAAATTTTCTCCATGTATGCATGTTCAAAAATTTTTGAGGAGAATGTCCCTTGTTATTATCAGATTGATCAGAGGGGTTACTGATCCCCCAAAAGTTTAAGAATTATAGAAGACATGACTTACAAATTCAAAATAGTCCAGGTCTTAGTCAGAGGTTGTATTAGTTGTATTGTTATTTTCAATAGCTGCTATAACAAATTGCCTAAATCAGTGGCTTAAGACCACACAGATTTATTCTCTTATAGTTATAGAGGCCACAGTCTGAATTCTGTTTGGGTAAAAGTCAAGTGTCACTTGGACCATTCATTCTCCAGGCTGCAGAAGGAATTTGTTTCCTTACTTTTTCTAGCTTCTAGAGACCTTCTTCATTCCTTGGCTTGTGGCTCCTTCCTCCAGCTTCAAAGCACATCACTTAAACCATTTGTTTCCATCATCATTTCTCATATCTGATCTTCTGCTTCTACCTTATAAGGATCTGTGTTAATACATTAAGGGCATGCCTGAAAAATTCCAGGGTAATTTTTCTTATCTCAAGATTTTTAACTTAACTACTTCTTCAATGTCTTTTGTTTGTTTGTTTTTTACCAGGTAAGTAACATGTTAATTCTGGGGATTAAGACATAAACATTTCAGGGGGTGGAGGGCAATGGAAATATTTACAAATGGTTGTTCAGTTACTTGTAATCACTGACATTATAAACTCTAGGTTTTCTTCTCCTTCTTGCAATGCTTATAACGATAAAGTCATCCAGTCCCTTTATATAGTTTACATTAAGAATTGGCAAATTTTTCTCTAAAGTAACTATTTTAAGTTTTATGTTGTAGTTATGCAACTCTGCTATTATATGAGAAAAGCAGCTCTAGGCAATGTGGTAATAAATGAGGAGAGATATGTTTGAATAAAACTATTTACTAAACCAGGCCTGGAGGGAATTTGGTCGATAGTCCAGGCTTGGCCCCTGATTTAGATAAGAGAAAACTAAAGAATATATGAAGCATCTATTTTACGTGAGGTTGTTTGGTAATATGTTTAGAGAATATTGCATAACCTGGTGTTTGAACACAGACTTAGGTTTAAGCATCATTTCTCTCATGTATAAGCATTATAAAAATAGAGAACTTTATCTAAACAACTACTTACGTGAAATAGACACATTTACTTAATTGGGTCATTTTTAAGACGAGATCTTATACTTGAAGGTCATGGCCCTGAACTAGGCATGTATTGAGCACCCAATAAATACTATTTTATATTATATACAGGCATAGATTATGGGATATTAACATTATTTCAGTTGACTATAGATAGATGCCTATAAACTTAATTAATAACAAATAGAATAAATGCATATTATTTTTATCATGGGTAGTTATTCATATTTTCAAAAGCCACAGTTAATATTTAGATATATGTTTGAGATTTTAAATGAGTTTAAAACACTGATTAATGATTATAGAAAACAAAATTTAAAACTAGACTTATTTACTTGTTCCTATTATGGTGGTAAAAATAATTCATATTTCTGATTTAAGAATAATTCAATTTGAAAATGCATATTGTGCTTTCCTGGTGGCTCAGACAATAAAGGATCTCCCTGCAATGCAGGAGACCTAGGTTTGATCCCTAGGTTGGGGAGATCACCCGAAGAAGGGAATGGCAACCCATTCCAGTATTCTTGCCTGAAGAATCCTATGGACAGGGGAGCCTGTTGGGCTAAAGTCCATGGGGTCACAAAGAGTTGGACACAACTGAGCAACTAAACTTAAAGTCCACATTAAAACCCCCAAATTTACACTTACATAATATTTTCACTGCTCAAAAAGTACCACTGACATTATGACAGATAGACTTGGCAATCAACTAAAAGTCAAATTATCTCTCCATTTATGATTATAAAGCCTTCACAGATACTTTTCAAGGAGGATTCTATTTGAACTTGACAGCACTGATTGGTGATTTGGTATTTTAATACATACTCTTTCCGAATTCAAAAACCACATTTTCCTTGTTTAAATTATAGCATTATTCACGTGAAAGTCCATTTCATAACTCATAGACTAGGAAATGGCAATCTACACTGGTATTCTTGCCAGGGTCCTTTCTTCCAGAACAGAGGAGCCCAGCAGGCTACAGTCCATGGGGTCACAAAGAGCCGGATGAAATCAAGACTGATTACAAATGAAGTATAATATTGACAAAGCCCAGCTGCTTTTCTAAGTGTATAATATGTATAAACTAGGCAGAAAACATTCACTTTCATAATGATAATTTATGAAATTACTTTGACCAAGCACTTCTTCAACATTTCCTGTAGAGAACTATTACAAATGTTGTTACTAGTTTAAGGCTTATTATACAATAATCATAAAAGTCAAATCCAACTATTTTGATTTTATTTATGTTAAGTGTTTTTCTAGACATAAAAATTCTTTTTATTAAAAAATTTGGCTGGGAATATAAATAATGTGGATATTTTTATTTATTTATTTTCTTCAATTGCTAGATTAGTTAGCTACATTTTTTCTTTTATTTCATACAACTTTACATACTATTTATAAAAAACCCTTCATTTTAAAACATTGAGAAATTATTTGCTAGAACTTAAATCCAGTTGAGAAAAATATAAATACTTGCAATTGTCTTGTGTAAAAGTACTTTTTTCATATATCAATCCTTATATATCACTGATAATGTTGAATAATGACTGATATAATTAACTAAAAGTTTTACTTAATTTTGTGTGCCAGTTGTTTTGATGTTATTAGCTATCATTAGTTCTAAACATGTAAAAACTCCTAAAGTATATTTTATACTTTTATATTGATATTTTATTAGTATTTGATGCTATGGATACCAAAGAATTGAGTAAGCATTGATCCTTTTCCTTAAGTAAAAAGATTGTAATAACACAACAGAAAACATTTAAATTATATAATATTTTTCATTCATTGTTCATCTACACCAGGTGCTAGAAACACAAAAATGAGGAAACAATATCTATTCATGGCAAAGTTAGATTTTTAGTAAGGAATCATTACCAATACTTAGAAAGTGTAGAGTTTTATTAAGATATTTTAGGACAGTTGCATAACCATTCATATATGATAAGAATAGGCATCTGTGATGAGTATGATGATAAGAAACATTAGAAATGATAGATATTTGATATGAGAGTTGAAATACAGAATATATATATAAAATAAAACATTATATACTATGAATATATATTGTGGTATATATAAACATGAAAGAGCAATGAAAGAACTGCTGGGAGATTTCTGGCTTGTTTCATGAATGACATGTGGCATTTGAATTGTGACTTAGTGGATAGACAGTATTCTTACAAACCAAAGTAAAAGAAAGAGATCTTCTAAAAAGAAGAGACAGATTAATCAAAGAAAAGAAAGTGAGGGGAAACATGGGTCATGCTTGGGGAAAGGTGAATGGTTCAACTGTGTTTGAGTCAAGTCTCAGGTTATATGATAAGGAGTTATGATAGAGCTGATTAAAGGTGCCTCCTTAAAGAATCAGTGCTTCATTCAATATGGAAGAGCAATTCTTAAAGTTTCTGGGAAGGAGATATGATATAGAATGTGCTTCAGTTCAGTTCAGTCGCTCAGTCATGTCTGACTCTGCAACCCCATGAACTGCAGCATGCCAGGCCTCCCTATCCATCATCAACTCCCAGAGTTTACCAAAACTCATGTCCATTGAGTTGGTGGTGCCATCCAACCATCTCATCATCTGTCATCCGCTTCTCTTCCTGCCTTCAATCTTTCCCTGCATTAGGGTCTTTTCTATCAGGTGGCCAAAGTATTGGGGTTTCAGATTAAGCATCAGTCCTTCCAATGAATATTCAGAACTGAATTCCTTTAGGATGGACTGGTTGGATCTACTTGCAGTCCAAGGGACTCTCAAGAGTCTTCTCCAACACCACAGTTCATAAGCATCAATTCTTCAGTGCTCAGTTGTCTTTATAGGGTGACAATATACAGCCTTGACGTACTCCTTTTCCTATTTGAAACCAGTCTGTTGTTCCATGTCCAGTTCTAACTGTTGCTTCCTGACCTGCATACAGGTTTCTCAAGAGGCAGGTCAGGTGGTCTGGGATTTCCATCTCTTTCAGAATTTTCCACAGTTTATTGTGATCCACACAATCAAAAGCTTTGCTTAGTAGGACAGAATACAGTGTTTAGTAGGACAGAATACAGGCTCAGAGGAATCAGAGGTAGAGAAAGAATTACAAAACAAGATTAATAATGGATTAAATTAGTGATGAAAAAGAACATGGAAGCACTGATCAATGAAAGAGAATTGTACTGATAGAATTTCTCAACTACAGTAATGCATAATGGCCAAAATGACCTTGAAAACAGAAAAGCTGACATTCAAGGCTGTGCTTTTCATTTATTTCCCATGTGAACTTAAAATTTCATTTTCTCATCTGAGACCAAGAACTAGTAATAGAACCTACCTCATAGACAGGAGAATGACGTGAGATGTTGTGTGAAATGATAGGTTATCAGTCAGTATCAGTTCAGTAGCTCAGTCGTGTCTGACTGCTTGCAACCCCATGGACTGCAGCATGCCAGGCCTGCTTGTCTATCACCAACTCCTGGAGTTTACTCAAATTCATGTCCATTCAGTCGGTGATGCCATCCAACCATCTCATCCTCTGGCAACCCTGTCTCCTCCCGCCTTCAATCTTTCCCAGTATCAGGATCTTTTCTAATGAGTTAGTACTTTGCATCAGGTGGCCAAAATACTGGAGTTTCAGATTCAGCATCAGTCCTTCCAATGACTATGCAGGACTGATCTCCTTTAGGATGGACTGGTTGGATCTCCTTGCTGTTCAAGGGACTCTCAAGAGTCTTCTCCAACACCACAGTTTAAAAGTATCAAATCTTCGGCGCTCAGCTGTCTTTACAGTCCAACTCTCACATCCATACATGACTACTTGAAAAACCATAGCCTTAACTAGGCAGACCTTTGTTGGCAAAGTAATGTCTGCTTTTTAATATGCTGTCCAGGTTGGTCATAAATTTCCTTCCAAGGAGTAAGCATCTTTTAATTTCATGGCTGCAGGCACCATCTGCAGTGATTTTGGAGCCCCCAAAAATAAAGTCTGCACTGTTTCCACTCTTTCTCCATCTATTTGCCATGCAGTGATGGGACCAGATGTCGTGATCTTTGTTTTCTGTATGTTGAGCTTTAAGCCAACTTTTTCATGTTCCTCTTACACTTCCATCAAGAGACTCTTTAGTTCTTTTAATCTCTGCCGTAAATATGGTGTCATCTGCGTATCTGAGGTTATTGATATTTCTCCCAGCCATCTTGATTCCAGTGTGCTTCCATCCAGCCCATCATTTCTCATGATGTACTCTGCATATAAGTTAAATAATCACGGTGACAATATATGATGAGAGGTTAGTACCTAGCATGTCCTTTATTGGGTACTGATGAAAATAGAGTAGAGTATTTGATGCCAAATTAATCGAATAGGAGAAGCAAAAGAAACAATAAATTGAATGTAATTGACGTTTCTATTCTGCAATTGAGCTATTACTAGAAATAGAAAAACCTGGACAAGAAGGAGGGCGATATTTTCAAATATCTTGCATTGTTAGTTCTTATCATTTATCAACTATCTTGACTGCACTTTGCTATTTTTTCCAAACTAAGTTATTTTACTCAGTGACACAACTGTTTTTATTAAAACCTTCTGGTCTTTTGTCCCACTTTTGCTACCATAAAGAGCAGTTGGCTTGCTTCTGTCCCCACAGGTTTCCTTGTCATTCATCGCCCTCTGCTCTATTGATTAAATGACTTTTTGTGAATTTGTATTCAATCCAACACCTCCTTTTTTAAAAGGTAGACCTAGACAAAAGATGCTGTTTCTGGGGCCAATTAAATCGTGGCACAGTAGATGCTTTGTTCAAAATCTATAATGATTGCAATAACTGGATCAATTATGTAGCCATCTGCATTGATTGGTAAGACGGCTGACAATTCAAATTGACCATCATTTTGCATTGAAACCACTGCAAAAACCTCTACGATAAAAAACAAACTTTGTATTAAATAGAAGGCAAAAGAAAAATAAAAAACTCATCAGGGAAGAAAAAGTATAGTAACTATGAATAAGAAAAATAGTATTATTTTACCAACATCACTCTGACCAGTACACATTACTAAGTCTATGGCCCTGTTTAAGGAATTTGAATATAATATGCTTAAAATGAGAGTTTTAAAAATATGAAGATAAAAATTAATAATAATGAAAGGTATTTAGAAACATACAGCTCTACGAAAAATGTAGGGTGAAATATATAGATATAACTTGTTAATTATGTAACATAAAATGTTTAATATTGAAGAAAATACTGCAGTTGTGTTTCTGTCTTTTTTTGCTTACAAATATGAAGCTAATGTTCTACCTAAAAACATGTATAAATATATGTATCAATTTTAATATTTAAAAATATAATGGTTCTCTATGGTACTGTTAAGTTCAAAACTAAATTTTCAGAAAGCTTGGGTTCATATCATGGTCCCTTCTGTTGTTTGTGATGAAATATTAACACATGTATCAAATAATACTTTGGTTCTTTAAGTTTAATAAGTAAAAAGTGTTTTGTGAGCAGGAGGACTAGAGCGATGGTATTAATTTTTATTCAAAATATGTTAACTTTTCACTATTCAGAAAATAATTTCTACTTCTGAAAGTAGCAACGTGAGCTCAAATATATGCGCTTATGCCTTACAAGTTGCCACCAACATCTTTAAAATAATAAGGCAGGTCAATCAACAATATAAATTATTTTCTTTGATTTTATTAACTCATCTCTATTTATAAAGGTAAATGATTCAAATACTAAATCTTTCATTTACTTTAAAATTTTTTCCAGTGTTTTGATTGACTTCTCAGCAACATTTCAGCCATATATAGGTGGAATAAATTAGCTACATATTTAAATTATCTGGATGTCTTAGATTTCAGTGTCAAAAATTCCTATGTTTGAAAACTATCTAAAGTCATTTGGTGATCAATATTTTAATTTTAAGAAAATGAAAACCACAAATATTATTATAATACTGTAATCATAACTGAGAAACAGAAGACACATTATTCTAAGCTTATAGAGTTTATTAAATTTAAAAATATCAAAATACTCAACATACCACAACTTAGTGGAAATGAGTAAAATAAAATTTTATTATACAATATTAACTATTTAATTACTGATTTCTACTTAAATCAGTGCATATTTTCTTTTCTCTATTTTTATTAATAGAGCTACATTTAGTGACCAATTTAAAAATTAAAACTTATACCCTTATGGGTGATTCTTATTGATATTTGGTAGAAACAAACACAATAAGGTAAAGCAATTATCCTTCAATTAAAAAATAAATAAATTTAAAAAAAAAAAACTAAAAAAATGTATATCCTAAGGAAGTTTTCAATTGAGACTATCTTCAGTAGAGATCTTTGTATTAATTTAATTTCTTAAAAATCAACTTTTTCTAGTTTAAATATATTATTTATTTACCTTTACTTAATATTTAAATCTTAAAGGTAAAACACATTCAAGAATTCATATTTCCAGTATCAGATTATGTGTGTTAGTTGCTCAGTCGTGTCCAGCTCTTTGCAACCCCATGGACTGTAGTCCACCAGGCTCCTCTGTCCATGGGGTTCTCCAGGCAAGAATACTGGAGTGGGTTGCCATTTCCTTCTCCAGGGGATCTTCCCATCCCAGGGATAGAATCCAGGTTTCCCACATTACCAGCAGATTATTTACTGAGTCACCAGGAAAGGCCATTGGATTATGTATGACTGTCTAAAAATGAATTTACTTTATTTAAAACTCATCTTTACTTTATTTAAACTCATGAATATTAGAGGATGATTCCTCATTTTTGTTAAAATTAACAGTGAGAAGGTCACAGCTTCTACATTTATTTATTCTTTCAAGTGATCTGATGAACAAAGAGCATGAAATGCACTAACTCATATTCTTCTGATGAACATAAGTTACACAGAGATTAATGAATAGATAAAACACCTGTTTTCAATTAATATTTATTAAAATAATATTCTCTGTACTCACTAATTAAGGCACAATTTTATCACAAAAATAAATCAGGGCAAATTTCTTAATTCTAATAATTCTCATAAGACTTATAGTTGTCTGATCAATATCATTCACTTCTGTTCTTTATCAGACAGGTAAAAATAAAAAGTAGCATAACAGAAAGTAGTTATTTAAAGCTAAAATAAATGCTCAAGTCTTTATCAAATTCCATGTAAATGCAAAATTTTGATTTTAGTGATTTGCTAAAAAGTCATTATTTACATTAAAAGTTCTATCCCTTTCCTTTAAAAATATTTTAAGAAAAGTGTGATATCAAACCATCAAAAATGATTTACACCCTCCATCCTCGCACTCTCACACATCCGCTCACTGTGAGTGTGTTGCACTGCTTCATTCATGTCCCACTCCTTGCGACCCCATGGACTGTAGCCCGCCAGGCTTCCCAGTCCGTGGGATTCTCCAGGCGAGACACTGGAGTGGGTTGCCATGCCCTCCTCCAGGGAATCTTCCCAACCTAGGGATTGAATGTCTCATGTCTCATCCATGTCTCATACATCTCCTGCATTGGCAGGTGGGTTCTTGACCACTAGCTCCACCTGGGAAGACTTACTATCATCTTTCTATCATCAGTAATTTACCTATTGATGGTTACTTTTCTGTATGTATATTTATGTATCTATAGCTGCTTTTATCATAATATTTATCTCCTAGGTATGATTATTGATAACAATCTTTGTAATTACGTACCATAGCTGACTGACAGACTTGCTTAATTAAAATTAATTTCCTGCTAGCTCTGAAAAGAAAAAGAATGTGCTTTTATCACTCAAAACAGAAACTGAAAGGAGAAATATTTGAGGTGGAATTAATTACCAAAGAAATTAAAGTTTTATAAGTTAAAAACAAGAAAATAGCTTAAAACATATGTAAAAATTCTATCTATTATCTATTTTGCTGTCATCTCAATTAAAATTGAGCAAGTCTGTCATTCAGTTATGCTATGTAATTACAAAGATTGTTATCAATAAATCATACATGAGATAAATATTGTGACAATGAAATCAGCTATAGATACATAAATATACATACAGATAGATGATCATTGATAGACAAATTATTGATGGTAGAAAGATGATAGCAAGATAGCTAGATAGATAATAGTTTTTTTACATATGTTTTAAACTACTAGCTTGTTCATAATTTATGAGAGTTTAATTTTCTGTAGTAATTAATCCCACCTCAAATATTTTGCAGTTCAGTTTCTGCTTTGGGAGATAAAAGCACATTTTTTTTCTTTTCTAAGTAAACTGACAAAGCAATACAGGATTATGGAAAAATGTACACAGGGAATCAGTTCAGTTTTTCTTCATAGCAGGAAATTGGTGCCCTCTACTGTCTATTTGTAGATTATTTTAGACTGTATTTTCCTGCTATTTCTAAAAATATTAAAACTGTAAAAATTCAGCATTGTGTCATGAAATGGCACGATATTATGTATGTATATAATATATACATTTTAATTTATATGATTGACAATATTTTTCAATATTAAGGCAGTACATATGAATGTTAGAAGGACAAATGAAGGAGTTGGATGGATAGGTTGTCAACTGTCTATTGGAATTTATACAATAGTAAGCAAAAGAAAACAAAAAAAGCACAACACTTTTAAATGAATGAAAAAGCAAAGCAGTGAATTTTAAATAAGCATTAAAGTAATTTTTAAAATAATGCTTAATTTTTACTCTTATCAGCACTTACATATTACATGGCACAAAGAGTATTTTTTTTGCATTAGTAATTCATCAAAATAAGAAAAGAAATATTATCAGATCAGATCATAATTGATCTTTTAATATTTAAAAAATATTTTTCCTAATTCCTCCTGCACCTTTACAAAAATTCACAGAAATGTTTTAAATAAAGCAATTGTGAATATTATACCATAGGTTGTAAACATAATGAAAACATTTTCCTCATCATCTTATTTTCAGTTTTCACAGTTTACTCCTAGGTTTTCTATATCCTTCAAATTATAGCATAAATTAGGAACTACAATGTCACTAAGGGCTTCCTCGGTGGCTCAGTGGTAAAGAATTCACCTGAAATGCAGGAGATGAATATTTGAACCCTAGGTTGAGAAGATACCCTGGAGAAGTGAATGGCACCCACTCCACTATTCTCTGTCCCATGGACTTAGCACTAAATTTAGCGACTAAACAGCAATGTCACTAAAAGCTCACATTTACAGAAAAAAAAAAATACAGAAGATATTTGCACACATTTAAAATAATTCTCTAATTATAAATTTTTAATATATTAATATATTGATTCAATAGCTATTATCTATCTGTAAGCCAACTAACTCAGCTAAATTGAAGGTTAAAACCATAAGTGTATTGGTTTCAATGAGCAGTTATTATGATCATATATAGTTTACTTATACTACTGAAAAGTCACCAGCCCTTTTATGTAAAAGATCAGAATATATTTTTAAATGTTTTATTCCAAAATTTTAATTATTTTTTCCCCTAAACCCTTGTGTGTGCTTAGTCACTCATCTGTGTCCGACTCTTTGTGACCCCATGGACTGTAGCCTGCCAGGCTTCTCTTTCCATGGAGATTCTCCAGGCAAGAATACTGGAGTCTGTTGTTTATGTCACCCTCCAGAGTATCTTCCCAACCTAGGGATTTAACCCAGGTCTCCCACATGGCAGGTGGAACCCTTACTCCATGCCAAAACTCAATAAAGGCATATATTATTAAATAAATATGGGTATTTACATACACGTACTTGCAAGTAGAGATAAACAGACAGACAGATAGACACACATTATGCAGTAGTTTGAATATTCCTTGGCATTGCCTTTCTTTGGGATTGGAAAGAAAGTTGACATTTTCCAGTCCTGTGGCCACTGCTGAGTTTCCCAAATTTGCTGGTATGTTGAGTGCAGCATTTTCACAACATCATCTTTTAGGATTTGAAATAGCTCAGCTGGAATTCCATCACCTGCACTAGCTTTGTTCATAGTGATGCTTCCTAAAGCCCACTTGATTTCACATCCCAAGATGTCTGGCTCTAGGTGAGTGATCACCGCATCCTGGTTATCTAGGTCATTAAGATCTTTTTTGTATATTTCTTCTATGTATTCTTGTCACCTCACTGGACAAGGGACAACAGACTGGTTTCAAATTGGGAAAGGAGTACATCAGGCTGTGTATTGTCACCCTGTTTATTTAACTTTCATGCAGAGTACATCATGAGAAACGCTGGGCTGGGAGAAGCACAAGCTTTAACCAAGATTGCTAGGAGAAATATTAATAACCTCAGATGTGCAGATGATACCATTCTTATGGCAGAAAGCAAAGAGGAACTAAAGAACCTCTTGATAAAAAGTGAAAGAGGAGAGTGGAAAAGCTGGCTTAAAAGTGTAAATCTATGGCTGATTCATATCAATGTATGACAAAACCCACTGAAATGTTGTGAAGTAATTAGCCTCCAACTAATAAAAAAAAAGAAAATAGTATAAACTAAATTTAAATGCATATAAGCTAGAAAAGTATTTGCAAGATAGGACAAAGGTTTAATATTAAAAATATTAAAAGCTCATATAAAGTGAAAAAAAAAATCAACATTCAAAAAATGAAGATCATGGCATCCAGTCCCATCACTTCATGGCAAATAGATGGGGAAACAATGGAAACAGTGACAGAGTTTATTTTCTTCAGCTCCAAAATCACTGAAAATGGTGTCTGCAGCCATGAAATTAAAAGACACTTGCTCCTTGGAAGCACAGCATATTGAAAAGCAGAGACATTACTTTGCCAACAAAGGTCTGTCTAGTCAAGGCTATGTTTTTTCCAGTAGTCATGTATGGATGTGAGAGTTGGACTATAAAGAAAGCTGAGCACTGAAGAATTGATGCTTTTGAACTGTGGTGTTGGAGAACACTCTTGAGAGAGTCCCTTGGATTGCAAGGAGATCCAACCAGTCCATCCTAAAGGAGATCAGTCCTGGGTGTTCATTGGAAGGACTGATGCTGAAGCTGAAACTCCAGTACTTTGGCCACCTATTGCGAAGAGCCGACTCATTAGAAAAGACCCTGATGCTGGGAACGATTGAGGGCGGGAAGAGAAGGGGATGACAGAGGATGAGATGGTTCGATGGCATCAACAACTCAATGGACATGAGTTTCAGCAAGCTCCATTAGTTGGTGAATGACAGGGAAGCCTGGAGTGCTGCAGTCCATTGGATTGCAAAGAGTTGGACACAACTGAATGACTGAACAACAATGACAAGACAGACAGATAGATATACAGGCAGACAGACTGATACCAATTTAAAAGGACACTGCACAAATCCTTTTCAAGTAGTCCTAAAAATCATTATAGGTGACTGCCTCAATATTTCGTGATGCTACCAAACCCAGAATTGTCCAACCATATTTATTTTCCTATCTCAACACAAAGCTTATATATATATATATATTTATATATATATATATAAGCTAATACAAAGTCTATATTTAATGTGTGTATATACATATATGTATATATTTAGAGAGAGAGAGAGAGATAGAAATTATTCTTGAATATAACTTCTGACAATTTTATACTCATTATCTTATAAAAACCTATAAGGAAATGTAATCTTCAAAAACATTGAGTCACTATGCTCTAGCACAATATTTAAATAGACTGTATACTTCAATTTAAAAAGGAAATCAGTAATTTAAAACAAGATAATATATTAGCATAGTACTAATCCATAGAATTACATAACATGTATCTTCTTCCACTGTTACATTTATGTACAATTTAGAAAGAAATATTCTCTTCCCACTACTGATCAAAAACATTTTGCCACATTTTTTTAAATTATTAAACATAACATATATTTTTGATCATTTATTCACTTTTGAGGTGTTTTTCTAAAACATTTTTCTCCAAACTATATGTTCAAATATAACCATACCTCTCTTCTTTTTTAAAATGTCCAAAGGAAAATGTCCTCAATATCACTACCCATTTATTTTGACGTATCTTGAGGTACATTAGACCCACTGTCCTGATTTAATGAAGCAAAGACTTTATATAAAAGTTATAGACACTGAATTAAGCTCCTTTTTAAATTTATCACACACCTTTTATTGGTTTTTATTTATACTTTGTTGCTTGAACATTAATCATAAAAAAGCAAAAAAGAATTAAATTGTCCATTTCTAATGAATTATTTCATTAAAACAAAGCAAGGATTCTTCAAGGAAATACTGTCTTAATGTAGCAGCTCATGCATGTAATCATTACTTCCTATGGAAGTAGGAGCCTGATGTAGAATACGATTTAAATTGCCATTCTTTCACATATTTTCTTAAAAAGTCAATATATAATGGCTTAAAGTACATTAGGTTTCACATAGAAAAGGAATAAGAATTTTTGCTTAATATGTCTGCTCAAGAATCTCATACATGCACTATTATTTCTGAATATGATTAGCATAACTCATAGTATTCCCTCTCAAGTCTTACCTTTAACCTGTCTTCTGACCATCAACAGTCTTGAGTATTTTTTGGTGGTCAAAATACAAAATCACTATCACTCAAAAGGCATAATCATGTAATCTCTATTAGAGAGAGAGGCAGTGCCATTGGGAAGCAGAAAGTCTCTCTTTAGGTGTTATACAAATGCAGAATGAAAAGAAAGGACCTTCTGAGTAACTGTTAATACAAACGGTCTCAGTGCAGCATCCCAGTGCTCTGGCCCTATCTCCGTATTCACTCCCTCCACTCTTATCTGCATTCTCAGTGTCCTGAAATTAACTAGCTGTCCTCAGAAAGTCTACCACAGATCCCACGTTTGGAGAATCATGGTAAATTTTATGTACAATCTTGACATTCATTCAGGTTCTAACAAAAATGTTCAACACATTAGGTCTTAAAACACTTACTCATTCATTATATAATGAAAACACTACAATGTTTCTGGATCTCTGACATGCTCTGGTTAAACAATGCTAAACAAAGCACAATGTCAACACTCCCTGCTGATACAGAACTAGCCCTTGAGAGGCAAAACCAATGTTAAATAATAATGCTGAAATTAATGTACTTATTCCCTTAGTTTACTCAACAGACACTTATTTATTCATCTCATCCAGTACATATTTATTTGGTTCCTGTTCCAGATACTGCTATAGAGATGTAAATAAAACAGAAAATCCCTACTTATGTGAAGTTCAAATTCTAAAAGACAATAACACAGGGAGCTCAGCTCTGTGCTCTGTGATGACCTTGATGGGTGGGATGAAGGAGAGAGGAAGGGAGCTCCCAGAGGGAGCTATATGTGCATACATATGTGCATACACATAACTGCATCACTTTATACAGCAGAAACTAATGCAACATTTTAAAGCAAGTATACTCCAATAAGCAAAAGGCAATAACAATAAGAAATTAACAAATAAAGTATGTTGAATGAAAAATAAAGAGTATTTTAAAAGAGAAGAGAATAACAAGGAGAATTTACTCAATGGGGAAAGAAACCAGTCTATTTTTCCCATTAACATTCAGACCATGAATTCTTGCTAAACATTATTTGTCATTTTATCTCTGTGACTATATTAAAAAAAATACACAGAAGTTCAATATCATTTAATACTATGGGGAATTGGGTGGGCTTAACACAATAAAGAGACATTTGAGTGCAACAAAACTAGGTATATATGTGTGTTAGTCACTCAGTCATGTCCAACTCTTTGCAACCCCATGGACTGTAGCCCACCAGGCTCCTCTGTCCATGGAATTCTTCAGGCAAGAATACTGGGATGGGTGGCTGTTATCTCAATAATTTCAAAAATTAAGGATCTTTTAAAATCCATTCTTCATTTTCATATGCAAAATAGAATGAGAAATTGAGCTATCTCTTTCATAAGACATATTTTCATATTCCTTCCTTTATTTTCAATACTTTGTCACATTTTCTTTTATTTTCTAGTAATATCTCTAGAATTTTAATTTATCCACCATGTGGTTTTAAACTAAAATCTGCCTTAAGTAATAATGATACTATTTCTATATCACATTTTCTTTCTATAAATAAATATGGTTTTGACAATAAACACATAATGGCCAACTCTATCCCTGATGTTTAGTAGGTTTTGGAAGTACAAAGGAGATCATATTTTGTCCATACCATTCATTATGCCAAAGTGTAGTGTAGGAAAATGTTTTCCAAAGTACTGCCTGTAAGGTCATGGAGCTGCACCATACATCCTTCTCAGCAGGAAAACCTGCGATTAAGTGTGCAAGTTGGCATATAGCCTCCCACTTTCTGTTGCACCTTTTGGTTCACTACAGTATTCATGCTAAAGCCAAAGTTTCTAATAGATGCCCCTAGCCAATGAATAAACCAGTGGGGTTATTCCTACTGAATTTTGGAATCATCTAATGGGAAATAGTTATTCTGGGTCTACCTATGGGCCTGAAAAGAAATCTCTCAGGGATATACTGCAGAGTGATTTAACTAAAAAATTCTTTCTTTCTTTTCTTCCTTCTTCCCTTTTTCCACACATCACTGTCCGAAGGTCTTCTTTGCCTAATTCTTTGTTAGATCCCCTTTATTTTTGAAGATATATCCCCAAGAAATTTTGTACCTATCTAATACCATCTTGGTGTCTGTTTATTGAAAGATCCAAACTGATGAACTAGTGTTTAATGTAGTGCATGAGTGCATCCTCAGTCATGTCCAACTCTTTACAACTCCATGGACTGTAGCCCACCAGGCCTCTCTGTTCATGGATTTCCCAGGCAAGAATATCAGAGTGTGTTGCCATTTCCTCCTCTAGGAGACCTCCCCAACTCAGGCATCGGACCCAAGTCTATTGTATCTCCTGCACTAGCAGGTGGATATTTACCAATGAACCACCTAGAAAGCACCTGCTTAATGTAGTAAAATTAATTAATTCATGCAGTAAAAAGGTACAGTCGATATAAGAAACTATGAAAGTTATATTGAAAATGTGGCATTATTGAAACTCCAAAAAATATTGAAACTGAAAGAAAGGTATGATATGGGAAGACAGGACATTTGAAATTTTTACTTTAATTTATGGATTTGGTAAAAGCTCACCAACTATATTAGCATATCTGGTTTCAACTTTAGGGTTCACCACATATTTCTGGGCATTGTTTATAAACCCTTTAATTTTTTAAAGTTTGTATGGGCATTTAACATCATGTATGCAGAGTATATCATGTGAAATGCCAGGCTGAATGAGGCACAAGCTGGAATCAAGATTGCTGGGAGAAATATCAATAACCTCAGATATGCAGATGACACCACCCTTATGGCAGGAAGTGAAGAAGAACTAAAGAGCCCCTTGATGAAAGTGAAAGAAGAGAGTGAAAAAAATTGGCTTAAAACTCAACTTCAAAAAACTAAGATCATGGCATCTGGTCCCATCTCCTCATGGAAAATAGATGAGGAAACAATGGCAACAGTGACAGACTTTTATTTTGGGGGCTCCAAAATCACTGCTGGTGGTTACTGCAGCCATGGAATTAAAAGACACTTGCTCCTTGGAAGAAAAGCTATGACCAACATGGACAGCATATTAAAAAAGCAGAGATATTACTTTACTGACAAAGGTCCATCCAGTCAAAGTTATTGTTTTTCCAGTAATCATGTATGGATGTGAGAGTTGGACTATAAAGAAAGCTGAACACCAAAGAACTGATGTTTTTGAACTGTGGTGTTGGAGAAAACTCTTGAGAGTCCCTTGGACTGCAAGGAGATCCAACCAGTCCATCCTAAAGGAAATCAGTCCTGAATATTCGTTGGAAGGACTGATGTTGAAGCTGAAGCTCCAATACTTTGGCTACCTGATGTGAAGAACTGACTCACTGGAAAACACCCTGATGCTGGGAAAGATTGAGGGTGGGAGGAGAAGAGGATGACAGAGGATGAGATGGTTGGATGGCATCACCGACTCAATGGACATGAATTTGAATAAACTTCGGTAGTTGGTGATAGACAGGGAAGCCTGGCATGCTGCAATCCATGGGCTTGCAAAGAGCTGGACATGACTGAGTGACTGAACTTAATTGAACTGAAGAGTAATCTACAGATGATCAATTCATGGAAAATAGATGGGGAAACAGTGGAAACCGTGTCAGACTTTATTTTTCTGGGCTCAAAAGTCACTGCAGATGGTGATTGCAGCCATGAAATTGAAAGACACAGACTCCTTGGAAGGAAAGTTATGACCAACCTAGACAACATATTGAAAAACAGAGACATTACTTTGTCAACAAAGGTCTATCTAGTCGAGACTATGGTTTTTCCAGTGGTCATGTATGGATGTGAGAGTTAGACTATAAAGAAAGCTGAGTGCCGACGAATTGATGCTTTTGAACTGTGGTGTTGGAGAAAACTCTTGAGAGTCCCTCGGACTGCAAGGAGATCCAACCAGTCCATCCTAAAGGAATTCAGTTCTGAATATTCATTGGAAGGACTGATGCTGAAGCTGAAACTCCAATACTTTGGCCACCTGATGTGAAGAGGTAACTCATTTGAAAAGACCCTGATGCTGGGAAAGATTGAGGGCAGGAGGAGAAGGGGATGACAGAGCATGAAATGGTTGAATGGCATCACAGACTCAATGTACATGGGTTTGGGTGAACTCTGGGGGTTGGTGATGGACAGGGAGGCCTAGTGTGCTGCTGTTCATGGGGTCTCAGAAAGTCAGACATGACTGAGTGACTGAACTGAACTGAACTACAGATCATGCAGTGCATGAAAATCATGTTGTTTAAAAATCAGAACACAATTATTGTTAGATTTACAAAGTATCACACTGCTTTAGGGACAAAATTTTTGACAAGCATCTTTTGATCTGAGGATCCATGGAGTAAGGCTGGATTAATTGTACTAAAAGGGATGAAGGGGGAAAAATGCATCAGATTCTGATGGTTACTGCTTAAAAATACTTATTAATAACAGAAAAACTGTAAAGAGGGAATGGGTATACATTAGTGGGAAGTTACAAGGGATATAGGAGTTTATTTTGGATGAAACATGGCATTCACAAATAGGTTGCCACATCTCTGGAAAACTACTTATACTAAATATTTGCCTCATTGCATTTCATGACTAAAACTGCAAGGAGAAATTGTATAAATTTTGCATCTTTTAGAACCTAGTCAGGACAAATCCCTCTCTATTTTTGTGCCAGAATTAAATATTCAAAATCTGCCCCCCCCACTTCCCATAATAATAGAAGCTGAAAAAACTGGCAGACTGTTTTTCTTTACTTTAAATTTAACAAAATAAGGCTAATTGCTAAAGTAATTAAACAAGGAGATGGGATGAAAAGTAGCAATAATATAAAACCTGGTAGAGATTGTCAATTTAACAAATGATTTGTAAATTACAAAGTCTTTTATTATCAAATGTATCCACCCTACCTCCTGTGGCATGGCATGCTGTTAGAAAGCAGTTGTCTTTGAGTGTTTGCCCTGTTGATGTCATTCCCTGGGAGGAAAGAAGTTTTCCATGATTAAGACGCTAAAATAAAATTTTCCTCAGAGAGTTCTTTTTGAAAATAAACATATATTGAAAGAACTGCATGAGAACATGATGCGAAGAGTCGACTCCCTGGAAAAGACCCTGATGCTGTGAAGACGGACATGAGTTTGAGCAAACTCTGGGAGATAGTGAAGGACAGGGAAGCTGGACGTGCTGCAGCTCATGGGGTCGCAAAGAGTTGGACACAACTTAGCAACTAAACAACAAAAAGTTCAAGACGTAACAATGAGACTGAAGTGTTCAACAGAGAGGAAGAATTTGAGAATGAGAATGCTAATTAAGGGCGTTTATATTTGCATACTCTGAAAGATCAGCTCAAAGTGTTATTATTTGCAGAATTCTGATTGCCTAGTCTTGGCATCGCTGCTGTCATTTGCACACAAATGGCCTAGGAAGATGGCATAACCAACTGCCCATAGACTCGTGTCTATACTGGTCTCCACTAGTCAGACCATTGGTATAATTGAAATAACGACCCCCTGCATGATCAACTGCTGCCTGGCAAAACTTACCTAATGCTTTTAATTTCACAAGTCAAGTCAAGCAATGCTGAAAGAAAATTAAAAAATATTATTTAAAAGACAATTTAAGGAGGGTGGGATGTACAATAGGATTGAAGAGTCCTTGGGCCCCTTCTGGGCCCAAGTTTTGCTGAATATCTGTATCCTTATGTCTATATCTATTTATCTATACACAGATGCTCATAAACATCTACAGCACCTTTCTGAGCATTAGTTTCTACAAAGTAAAAAGCATTTTGTAATTACTTTCCAGCCCACATCCTGTATGAGGTCATACTAGCTAAAATGTATAACAATATTATTCAAAAGTAATGTTTTATCTTTGGAGGCATTTGCTTCAAGTTCTACCAAAAAGAAATTATCAATCATTGTGGATATATTGTAGGCATATTTTCTCGTTAAGAATAGGAAAAAAAAATGATTTCTCAAACCACCTTTTTAGTGCATGTATTCATTCACGCATTCATTCATTCTTAACTAAATAATTAGTGAGTGACTTCAGTGCTTTAACCAGTGTGATTGGTCCTAGATACAGAAAAAGTCTGTGTCCCCATGGAATTTACACTCTACTGGCAGAGAGAAACAATAAATAGTCACTAGTGTCGGGGGAGTGTGTAATTTCCTTGGTTCTGTCTCATCACAACAAAAATTTGGAGCCACAGAAGGGCCAGCATTACAGCCCTCAGACAGACCAGTGCTACAGCCCT
Source organism: Cervus elaphus (assembly GCF_910594005.1). Classification (NCBI taxonomy): domain Eukaryota; kingdom Metazoa; phylum Chordata; class Mammalia; order Artiodactyla; family Cervidae; genus Cervus; species Cervus elaphus. The sequence continues at coordinate 28,806,129 of NC_057845.1, forward strand.
TGGATGGATCAGTGTTACAGTTCTGGGTTGCAGCTCAGTTTTATTTAGAAAGTAAAGGAAAATACATCCTCGAGGTGTGAGGACAGGCCAACCCAAAGACTCAAAGAAAAGAGAAGCCCCTGGCTCAGTTTTCTTTTTATATGCTTTTTCTCCTCCCCCTTGGCATGCCCTATGTAAATGAGCTAGCCAGGAGTGCTGTTTGTCTTACCTGAGGTCCTCACTCTGGTGTTCGGACCTTCCTATGTTCTATTTTTCTGGGCTTTTCTCTTCCTTGTCTTTTAGCCACTGTCATTCTGGACTCCTTTTACCTATTCTAACTACCTAAAATTCCCCCCCTCAATAAATGGGAGGCCCAATTTTTGGGGAATAGGGGCTTTGAGGTCTTTCTGGCTACTTCCTGCTGAACCGGGACAGTGAGAGGCATTCGGCCTCCCCTTCATGCTAGTCTCAAGCCTCAGAGTTCTTATAGCAGTGTCCATCTAAGGGTGAGTGATATTTTCTGTGGTCAGCTATAGTTTTATATATCCTTGTTGAACTGGCACTGCATGTTGTAGCTTGTTGACCGGGCAGAGACAAAATGGGTTAGACAATTGATAATACATGGAGAACTCCTAGGTAGCATCAATATGGTGATAACAAGCATTAGTAGGGGCATTAGCCAACTCCAAATTTCCCATCACCAGAAGAAGGATCCCCAAGAAATCTCCAGCACTTTGAGGTCCAGTAGGATCTAGAATGTTTTTCTTGAGGACTATGAGACTTTTTAAATTTAGCTGAAGGTATTTACCCAGAAACAACATGTCTCATTCAAAATGGCTCAAGCCCCTCCTTGTTCAGGGATCAGGAGATCTATCGCCTGTTCGTTTTGGAGTACAACCCCTTCCAAGCTGTGCTGGCTCTTTAGAGCTATCCTGAGAAATCTTATCCCCAGAAACTAGATTTTGGGGGTGTTCAATAGAATGGCACTCATTTGTAGTCCTGAATAGGTATCTGGGATCTCCTAGGGGCCCACAGGTGTATTGAGTGTCCTCTTCTATTTTCTTCCATGGCTTGGCTCGTGAGTAGTGAATCTAGGAGTCATGTCCTGGTACCTTGACTGCTGTGGGGGCAGAAAGTATTACAGGGTAGGGGCCCTTCCATGTGGGCTGAAGTTAAACCTTTGGGGACCCATCATCATTCCAGACTTTAATTAGGACTTGAGCCTCTGGAGCATATAGTGGTGACTCTTTAGAATCTTTTGGGTCCTGGTTGACACCCAACAAGCATATATCCTGTTGGAATTGCCCAATGGTCATGGTATACGACTGGAGGGTCTGAGCCTCTGGATCTAGGAAGAGGTCAGTCACATAAACAAAATGTCTCCCATATAGCATCTCGTACGGACTAAGACCAACCTGTTCCTTAGGGGCAATACGGGTGTGGAGGAGAGCTACTGGTAAAGCCTCCTTCCATCCCAGGGAGGTCTTCTGGGTTATCTTTTTATCGCTAATTTTAAGAATTGGTTGGCTCTTTCTACTTTTCCTGAAGACTGAGGCCTCCAGGCACAATGGAGATAATGTGTGATGGCCAGTTCTTTAGAGACCTCTTGGGTGACCTTCTAAGGTCTGTGTAAATGATGTACCTTTGTAATGATTATCACTCTGTAATGACCTGGGAAGACCAAACCTTGGAATGATTTCATAGAGCAATTTTACCACCTCCCCAGCCTTCTCAGTCTGGGTGGGAAAGCCTTCAATCCATCCTGTGAATGTATCTATCATTACTAATAGATATTTATACCCTTGAGAAACTGGCATCTGGGTGAAGTCCATCTGCCAGTCCTCTCCTGGGTAGGTCCCACATAGTTGGAAGGGCTGGGACAGCTGAGGTCGTCAAGCTCCTTGGGGGCTGTTTAATTGGCAAGTGGAACAAGAGAAGACCACTTGCCTTAGAGTCGTTTAGAGGCCTGTTCCTCTGAAGGACCTTTCTAGTCATCTTTGGAGGGCCTTCTCCCATAAATGAGTGGTGGCGTGTAAGGAGTTAACCAACTTTCATTGGAGGTTCCCAGGCAGAAAAAGGAGTCCCTTCTTTTGGAACCACTCCGTATGATCTTCTTGAAAGCCTTAACTCTTACCTTTAAGAGTCTCACCTTCAGTATATGAAGGAGTTTCTGGCAAATTAGTCTGTGGAACTAAGGTGGTAACCCCTATTAGGTCACTGTTCTGTAATGCTGCTCTCTTAGCTGCCTGATCGGCTGCTTGGTTCCCTCGTGGCATTTCCGGCTCCCCTTTTGGTGTCTTTTACAATGGGAGGCTGAAACCTCAGCAGGCAGATGGACTGCCTCCAGGAGTCTAAGGATTTTATCACCATATTTGATTGGGGATGCGTGGGTTGTCACGTGGCCTCTTTGTATCCAAATAGCAGCATGTGCATGTAGCACTAGAAAGGCATACTTGGAGTCTGTAAATGGCTATTCTTTTTCCTTTTCCCAGCTCTAAAGCTCAAGTCAGGGCTATGAGTTCAGCTAATTGGACTGAAGTAACTGGTGGCAAGGTTTTAGCCCCTGTGGTCTCAAAATTGGAGACTACTGCTTATCCAGCTCTTCTTTTTCCATCCAAGACAAAGCTGCTTCCATCAGTGTACCAGATTTCCTCAGGATTAGTCAGAGGATCTTTTGACAGCCCATCTCGGGATTTTGTCCAATGATCCAAAGTTTCTAGGCAAGAGTGAAAGAGGAGAGAGCCCATGAGGGTAGGCAGGATGGTGGCAGGGTTAAGAACCTCACAAGGGGGTATAGTCAGGCCTGGATTTTCCATCAGCACTACTTGATAAGGGCATATAAGGTTTAAATGAATGGAAAGAAGTGCAATTTTTTTTCTTTAAAATGCTGATTAAAAGCAATTAGAAGCATCTATATAATGCTTTTATTTTACTAAACAAATAAACTATCAAAAATTTGAAACATATAACAACAGTTGGGTATAAGTAAATTTAAAAGCCAAGTGATTAAAAGAATGACCTCTTCAGAGATTAAAAAGTTGCTATTAAATGATTCCTTTTTCCTTTAATAAATAATAGAAACATGGAATTTTAAAGCATTAGAAAAACAAGAGCTTTCTAAAGAAAATGTTGATATTTCAATGTTATTAACAATAAATTAGATCTGATTTAATGATAAACAAATAATAAAGATTTCCTTTCATGGTGTAACTTGGCATAAACAGCATATACATTGCACAAAAGAAACTATATCAATTCCACCCCTATTTCTTTTCATATAAATAAATTTTGTACTTGGGACAACATTTTGGGAATTGGTAAATAAAAATTCAATTTAATATTAATATTTTTCTGAAACTGTGAATTAGAGTATGAGAGTGTATGTATGTGTATACCATTACACACACACACACAATGTAGAATTGCAAATAATCTGTATTCATTCAAATCACTATGCTGACTTTCTTCAATAAACTGCATGGCTGAGTTTCCAATAACTCTGTGAGGAATAGGCAGTTCTAGATGCAGTGCTTTCATAATTGACTATTACTATGCTCAGTTTCACCTGATGGAGAAGTCTATTAGAACAATTTTAAACCCTTCAAAGCATTCATTGGCCTTTGTTATTATTATTATTATTATTATTATTATTATTATTGTGGTCTCTTAGATTGTAATCATGTATGGACCAGAATACATTGTATCGATGTATAAAGTCAAAGCTTTAATTGCTTTTCAGAAACTTTTCCTGTAACAGCATCTTGATAAATCAAGTGCTTCACATGAATTCTTAAGAGAATTGTCACTATTAAATGACAAAAAGCATATAGGTCTATGCCCTAGGACACAGTTGCAGAATTTAGATAAACTTCAGCCTCACTTTTCAACATTCTTGCATGAAAGAGAATATCAGGAAAAACACTCCTGTTTTGATATGGTCTTACTCTTGAATTTCATGGTTGGTTTAAATTGATGTTTATTGTTGTTCAAAAAGTACCAAGTAGAGAAACAATAATAGCACTGCTATTTTGTCACCCTGCTTTTTTAACTGATATGCAGAGTACATCATGTGAAATGCAGGCTGTATAAAGCACAAGCTGGAATCAAGATTGCTAGGAGAAATATCAATAACCTCAGATATGCAGAAGGCACAACACTTATGGCAGAAAGTCAAGAGGAACTAAAGAGCCCCCTGATGAAAGTGAAAGAGGAGAGTGAAAAAGTTGGCTTAAAACTCAACATTCAGAATATTAAGATCATGACATCTGGTCCCATCATTTCATGGCAAATGGATGCGGAAAAAATGGAAATAGGGACAAACTTTATTTTGGGGGGCTCCAAGATCACTGCAGATGGTGATTTCAGCCATGAAATTAAAAGACGCTTGTTCCTTGGAAGAAAAGTTATGACCAACCTAGACAGCATATTAAAAATCAGAGACTTTACTTTGCCAACAAAGGTCTATCTAGTCAAAGCTATCATTTTTCCAGTAGTCTTGTATGAATCTTTCCCAGCATGTGAGAGTTGGACTATAAAGAAACCTGAGCACCGAAGAATTGGTTCTTTTGAACTGTTGTGTTGAGGAAGACTCTTGAGAGACCGTTGGACTGCAAGGAGATCCAAGCAGTCCATCCTAAAGGAGATCAATCCTGAATATTCATTGGAAGGACTGATGCTGAAACTCCAATACTTTGGCCACCTGATGCAAAGAACTGACTCATTTGAAAAGACCCTGATGCTGGGAAAGATGGAAGGCAGGAGGAGAGGGGGATGACAGAGGATAAGATGGTTGGATGGCATCACTGACTCAATGGACATGAGTTTGAGTAAACTCCAGGAGCTGGTGAATGACAGGCAAGCCTGGTGTGCTGCAGTCCATAGGGTCACAAAGAGTTAGACACTACGGAGCAACTGAACTGACTGACTGACTAATGGCACTGCTGAAATATATCACTGTTTTTGCTGATACTCTGAAGAGTTGTATTAAATAATCATTGTTAACTATAAGTTTTAAATGAATACTTTGACTTTTGTACAAAAAAATTAATTAACATCATGTTGAAATTGCTTTTAGCACTTCTACCTAAGCATTTGCATTGAATGCCACCAAAAGTGTCACACTGATAAACTCTCTTGTATATTTTCTGAAGGAGATATCTGAAGGGTCAGATGAGTCTGTGTTCCAAAATGAGTAGATCTTAAAATACTTATGTAAAAAAGTCTTGGCTTTGCTTTGAAATACTTGGGCCCTCCACTTTTGTGTAGAAAATGCAATTAAACATTATTTTCTTGTTATTAATCTCACGTAATATTCAAAAGCTAATTCAAGCATTGATTAAAACATTAAACCATTGATTATAACAGTGTGTGTGTATGTTCAATGACTCAGTCATGTCCTACTCTTTGTGGCCTCATATACTGTAGCCCACCAACTCCTCTGTCCATGGGATTTTTTGTGGAAAGAATACTAGAGTGGGTTGCCATTTCCTACTCCAGAGAATCTTTCTGACCCCAGGATTGAACCCATGTCTCTGGCCACTCATACATTAGCTTGCAGATTCTGTTCCACTTGCACCATCTGATAAGTCACTTCAGTCGTGTCCGACTCTGTATGATCCCATAGACAACAGCCCACTAAGTTCCTCTGGCCCTGGGATTCTCCAGGCAAGAACACTGTAGTGGGTTGCCATTTCCTTCTCCAATGTGTGAAAGTGAAAAGTGAAAATGAAGTAGCTCAGTCGTGTCCGACTCCTAGCGACCCTATGGACCGCAGCCTACCAGGCTCCTCCATCCATGGGATTTTCCAGGCAAGACTGCACCATCTAGGAAGCCCAATTAGAACTGTAGTATTATCAGTTGCGAGGCTTCCCTGGTGGCTCAGTAGTATGGAACCTGCCTCCAATGCAGGAGATGTATGTTCGATCCCTGAGTCGGGAAGATCCCCTGAAGAAGGAAATGGCAACCCACTCCAGTGTTCCTGCCTGGGAAATCTCTTGGACAAAGGAGCCTGACAGGCTACAGTCCACGGGGTGGTAAAGAGTTGGGCACAACTTAGCAACTAAACAACAACAACATTATCTATTGCATTTGTTGGAATCAGTACATTGTCAAGATGCCAGTGGACTCAATATTCTAGTTAATGATAATCCTTTCTCCCCACCCTAATGGTAACCACTTTTCTGGCTTTGTGAATATCACTGGTTGTTTTTTTATTTGTTTGTTTCTTATTTAACAACCACATTTCTATTTCTAAATAGTAGCATGCAATATTGTTTGTTTGGGGAACTCTATATAAATGAACATATATGGATGTGCTTGGGGGAGTTGTTCTGTGTAATACTAAGCTTTTATGATATCACAATTTGTTTCATGAAATTAGAGTGTATTCATATTCATTATGAATAGTATTTGAAACTTTAATTGTATAGGAAAATAATAACTTTGTCAGTCTTATGACTACTATGTCCTCAATTTTACTTTCAAAAATCTGTTTGGAATTCTATACTACCTACCATTAGAATAAGAGAAATATATTGAGCAAGGGATGGGAATTCCCTGATAGCTCAGTCAGTAAAGAATCTGCCTGCAGTGCTGGAGCCCCAGGTTCAATCCCTGGGTCGGGAAGATCCCCTGGAGAAGGAATGACAACCCTCTCCAGTAGTCTTGCCTGGAAAAATCCCATGGACAGAGGAGCCTGGCGGGTTCCCATCCATGGGGTTGCAAGAGTCCAATATGACTTAGCAACTAAACCATCACCACAACTAGGGGATGAAAAGCTGAAAAACACCAGAAGGAAGACCAAATTTATAGTTAATAGCTGTGAAAAGCATCTATTTCCTATAGATCTGGGAAAACAAATCCAGATGATGTTGCGATATCTGAACTGGGAAGGTTGAAGAAGGACCCTGGAGGGTTAGAAATCAACTTTCTAGAAGGGTTGTAGCTGTCTCTGGAGCTCCGAGAGTGGGACCCAGGCATCCCTCTATGTGACAGTAATGTAGAGCTGCTGCTGGCGCCTCTGGGCAGGCTAGGGGACTTGTTCCACTGTAGTAGAAAGTAGCTGGACACTGTGACAGACTATTGCTGTCAGGGTGAGGGTTCTTGCTCCGTTAATGACAGCAGGGACAGAAAACACAAGGGAGAAGCAAGTTTTCTTCAACTCTTTCAGCCTTCCAATCTTACTCTATGCCCTCTACTGGCAGACCATAATAGGGAATTCCCTGGTAGCTCAGTTGATAGAGAATCGGCCTATCGTGCAGGAGACCCAGGTTCAATCCCTGGGTGGGAAAATCCCCTAGAAAAGGAAATGGCAGCACACTCCAGTATTCTTGCCTGGAAAATCCCATGGACAGAAGACCCTGGCACACTACAGTCCACGAGGTCCAAAGCCATATGAAAAATAAGAGATATCATTTTTAGACTTTAGTGCTAGCATGGCAAAGTAGAGAAAGACAAATTTGGATCTGGGAAATCATAGCTTAATAACTCACATGAAAATTTTAATTGCACGATTATGCCTGGGTTGCTCAACAAACAGGAGGCTGAGGATGTCTGGGTTGATAGAGACTGAGACCATAATCATTCACAAATATAAATTTGAACTATGAAAATATTGGTACATAATGATAGAGGGTAAAGTTTAAAATATAAACTCTGTAATAAACATACTTCCAACAGGTAGATTTTTCAGTTCTTTTATGTAGTAACTCCAAAGAATGTCATCATAAGTTTTGTTTTGTTTTTTTTTTTTTCCCCAAACTTAAAGCTTTTCATTTGGTATTGAGATGTTGTAGTACTTTCAGATGAACATCAAAAGGACTCAGCCATACATATACATGTATCCATTCTCCCCAAATCCCCTCCCATCCAGGCTGGCACATAATATTGAGCAGAATTTCCTGTGCTATACAGTAGGTCCTTGTTGTTTATCCATTTTATATATAGCAGTGTGTATATGACCTTTCTCAAAATTCTACCTATCCTTTCCCCCTAGCAACATGTTTGTTTTCTAAGTCTTTGAGTCTCATTAGACTGTGGCTCAGATTATGAACTCCTTATTTCCAAATTCAGATTTATTGAAGAAAGTGGGGAAAACCACTAGACCATTAAGGTATGACCTAAATCAAATCCCTTATGATTATACTGTGGAAGTGAGAAATAGATTTAAGGGACTAGATATGATAGACAGAGTGCCTGATGAACTATGGACGGAGGTTCATGACATTGTACAGGAGACAGGAATCAAGACCATCCCCAAGAAAAAGAAATGCAAAAAAGCAAAATGGCTGTCTGAAGAGGCCTTACAAATAGCTGTGAAAAGAAGAGAAGTGAAAAGCAGAGGACAAAAGGAAAGATATACCCATTTGAATGCAGAGTTCCAAAGAATAGCAAGGAGAGATAAAAAAAAAAAAAAGCCTTCTTCAGTGATCAATGCAAAGAAATAGAGGGAAACAATAGAATAGGAAAGACTAGAGATCTCTTCATGAAATTTAGAGATACCAAGGGAACATTTCATGCAAAGATGGGCTCAATAAAGGAGAGAAGTGATATGGACCTAACAGAAGCAGAAGATATTAAGAAGAGGTGGCAAGAATATGCAGAAGAACTATACAAAAAAGATCTTAATGACCAGATAATCACGATGGTGTGATCACTCACCTAGAAGCCAGACATCCTGGAATGTGAAGTCAAGTGGGCCTTAGGAAGCATCACTATGAACAAAGCTAGTGGAAGTGATGGAATTCCAGTTGAGCTATTTCAAATCCTAAAAGACGATGCTGTGAAAGTGCTGCACTCAATATGCCAGCAAATTTGGAAAACTCAGCAGTGACCACAGGACTGGAAAAGGTTAGTTTTCATTCCAATCCCAAAGAAAGGCAATGCCAAAGAATGCTCATCTCGAACGCTAGTAAAGTAATGCTCAAAATTATCCATCCAGGCTTCAGCAATATGTGAACTGTGAACTTTCAGATGTGCAGCTGGGTTTAGAAAAGGCAGAGAAACCAGAGATCAAATTGCCAATATCCACTGGATCATTGAAAAAGCAAGAGAGTTCCAGAAAAACATCTATTTCTGCCTTATTGACTATGTCAAAGCGTTTGACTATGTGGATCACAATAAACTGTGGAAAATTCTCAAAGAGATGGGAATACCAGACCACCTGACTGGCCTCTTGAGAAACCTGTATGCAGGTCAGGAAGCAACAGTTAGAACTGGACATGGAACCACAGACTGGTTCCAAATAGGAAAAGGAGTACATCAAAGCTGTATATTGTCACCCTGCTTATTTAACTCATATGCAGAGATCATCATGAGAAACGCTGGGCTGGATGAAGCACAAGTTGGAATCAAGATTGCAGGGAGAAATATCAATAATCTCAGATATACAGATGACACCACCCTTATGGCAGAGAGCAAAGAAGAACTAAAGAGTCTCTAGGTAAAAGTGAAAGAGGAGAGTGAAAAAGTTGGCTTAAAGCTCAACATTAAGAAAAACTAAGATCATGGCATCTGGTCCCATCACTTCATGGCAAACAGATGGGGAAACAGTGGAAACAGTGGCTGACTTTATTTTGGGGGGCTCAAAATCACTGCAGATGGTGATTACAGCCATGAAATTCAAAGATGCTTACTCCTTGGAAGGAAAGTTATGACCAACCTAGACAGCATATTAAAAAACAGAGACATTACTTTGCCAACAAAAGTCCATCTTGTCAAGGCTATGGTTTTTCCAGTGGTCATGTATGGATATGAGAGTTGGACTATAAAGAGGTCTGAGCGCCAAAAAATTGATGCTTTTGAACTGTGGTGTTGGAGAAGACTCTTGAGAGTCCCTTGGATTGCACGGAGATCCAACCAGTCCATTCTAAGGGAAATCGGTCCGGGGTGTTCATTGGAAGGACTGATGTCAAAGCTGAAACTCCAGTATTTTGGCCACCTGATGCGAAGAACTGACTCATTTGAAAAGCCCCTGATGCTGGGAAAGATTGAAGGCAGGAGGAGAAGGGGATGACAGAGAATGAGATGGTTGGATGGCTTCACCGTCTCAATGGACAGGAGTCTGGGTAAACTCCGGGTGTTGGTGATGGACAGGGAGGTCTGACGGGCTGTGGTTCATGGGGTCGCAAATAGTCGAACACGACTGAGTGACTGAACTGATCTAAACTGATATCGTGCTTTATAAATTCTTGTGTGACTAATGAAGAGTAAATTTTATTTAAAGATTGATTTTAATTTACACCTTAATTCATATGAAAATCATTGCATTTGAAAGATCATGTGAAATAGCAAGCAATAATTCTACCTTCTATGTGTATTTGGAGTCCTAGAGAGATTAAGATATTTTCCTTTTTTTTTTTTTTTTTTTCCCTAGAAGATGCTTCCAGATGTCTCTTTGCTTATGTGGACAAACCTTCCCTAGAATTTTCTTTTATGCTGCTATGAAAAGAAAAATTTTTGAAGATAAGCTTAGCAGTTGTCATAGCATTTCCACGTGAAAGAAGTACCAGAACTTCTTGTAAAGTTAGCAGTTATAAGCCATCCTGTGCAGAGCTGTTTACGGAGAAGGAGATGAGCCAATTTTAATCGGGTCCAAGAGGCTGTCTCCAAGGAATGACTGAGATCCTTTCCTTGTTATTACTGCAAACTGATGAGTTAAGATGGTCCAATGAATCAGTGTTAGAAAGAAAGATTTAAAAAATCCCCAAAATGGATCATACCAAGAAAAAAGATTCTCTATACTGACTTTCGACACAATTCCAAGATTAGAGGTTTATAGGGAAGAGCTAATTCTAGCCCATATGTGAGCTGAGGTGGAAAAATTTCAACATCCTTGTATGCTGTTTTTTAATTTGTGTTTGGGAATACATGCTGAGCATGACTGTGTAAATTAAGACTTCCAGTGTTGGGTACCCTGAGGCCTGATCAAGGATGAAGCAGAGCGAGAGTGAGTCTGAAGTTGTGAATGACCTGTTTTCAAGGGCAGAAAATGAGAGCAATATAAATGGTTTTGTTGTTCTTTAGTAAAAATCAGGATTCTATATGTTGATAAAAGGTTACTCTCCCTATCTGGAAATTAGAAACTGGACTAACGCTATTGTCAAAGGAAGTTTCGGTATTTTGCAACAATTTTAGATTGTGAGGATTCTTAATAAGATTATATGGTAAGGACCGCATGATTAATAGGAAACAATAGAGAGAACTACATTTGGACTTCAATCGAATAAAATATGTCCTAACAGCTAATATACATGTGTGTCTCATACTAATTTTGGCATTACAAATTTTGTTGGTTGTGGTTACCTAAGAAATAAGGAATTTATTTTCCAAGAATGTGAGTAGATACATGGAGGTTAAAAGTTTGGCAAGGAATCAAATACCTAGTCAGGGGCAGACATGCACTGAAATAAAAAGCTGATGTCATCTACAATCTATTCCAGAACACTCACTCAAGACTCAATATATTCAGTAGAAGCACATAGTTTAAAACTGCCATTCAGGGCCATCACTCTTCAACATCAAAAAAAGAGAGATGATGTCATATCAACTTTGTATTTTATGTGCATTAAAGTGAGGGCAAACATCTCATTTATCTTCTGATATTACACATGTTTAGTACATGGAAATTAATCAATAAAGATTTGTGGAAGGAAGGAAGGAAGAGAAGAGAAGAGAAAAGAAAAGTCAAGTTGCAAGTTTATCACTATCACTTCAGGATCAATTTACAAACCAAAAAAAAAAAGAAAGGGTAATTAAGAATTGCTCCATGAGTTTACACCTAACTGGAAGCATGAAATCCTTATGCTAAATACTTGTGTGCACCCAATTTTATTTTAGAACTACTTATCACCTTTATCACACATTGAGTAGCTGAAGAAATTGTACTGAAGGCATATATCATAAAGGAAAACGCTAATGTGCTTCATTATATGAAAATTGAAAATTTTGTTCATAAAATTTGAAATACCAAGAAATAAAATTAAAGATGTAAATAACAAACTGAGTAACAATAATTGTGAGAAACACAACAGATAACAAGGTAAAGTGTTCATATATAAAAAACTTTTTCAATGAATTCAGAGACAAAGGAAACAAAGGAAGAAGGATGTGTGATAAATAGATATATATAACAGGTAAGATTTAAGGACTTGTAAAGATAGCCACAATATGCTATGTTAAAAAAGAGGTTATTAAACAGTACATACAACACCATAAATGTATAGACTCACAATGATCTCTGGAAAGATTAAACATCAAGACTGGATAAGTAAACGTAAAAGGCTGTTATATTTTATAATGATGATTATTATCTCTTTCTCTTTCCACCTCTTCTCTTAGTAAGTCTTTCTTTACCGGTGGAAAAAAAAAGTAATAACAAGGAAAGCTTAGGGAAGAAAAATAACTGAACAATGAAGGACATTTAGAATGCAGCCATTTATTAGAATCTAATTCATACTTAAAACTCAAAGAATGGAATATATATAAAGAAGGAGAGCTATATATTAGAGAAACATCGTGCTCTATAACAACAGAGTATCAAATTAAACTGGATTCAAAATATATTTTTGTGCTGCCTAACTCTATAGACATTAATACGTCACCTATAGGTCCTCTTATCAAGTGTCACTATAGTCTCTAAGCTTTGGCATTTGTGTGTGGTGGGAGGGGGAGAGTTGAGGGGTAAAGATGGTTTAGTCAATATTTGTGCTTTTTTTTTCTGTTCTTTATATTCACTGTGCTAAATTAAAGTTGTTTTTTTGTTGTTGTTGTTGTTTTTAATGATACTTTTTCTGGTCTCTGTTATCTATAAGAATTTCACTATATGGCAGTAAAATCTAACCACTATTTCCTTGACGACTTAATTAATCTTCACCTTTTCTGTTACTGTTATTTGTTGTTTAAAAAAAATCTTTTCAGGTTAAAAAGTAGAAAAATAGTTGTGAAATATTCTCAGGTTTTCATTTTCTACATTTCCCCCTAGTACAAATGAAATTTATTCTCCTCCATGGTAAGAAACCAGATTGTCTCTGGTTTAAACAGAGAAATTATTTCCCAGAAGCAACTTTAAGTTAATTTTAGTAACTTCAAAATGTCATCTAGTAAAGAAGAAAATAGGGCTTCTCTGATGACTCAGTGGTAGAATTTGCCTGCAATGCAGGAGATGCAGGTTCTATCCTAGGGTCAGGAAAGTCCTCTGGAAAAGAAAATGGCAACCCACTTCAGTATTCTTGCCTGGGAAATCCCATGGAGAGAGGAGCCTGGTTGACTACAGTCCATGGGGTTACAAAGGATTTGGATACAACTTAGTGACTCAACAGCAATAACAAAGCAGAAAATAATGTACATCTTCTAGGGTAAAAGGATTAAATTAGATAATGTATATAGTGTATATATCCAAGACCCTGGTACATAGTGCTGTTTATATATGAATGATTTAATAATTTTATAATAATCAATTCATTGTCCTTGAGGATTAACAAAATGTGCTATTTATATTTTTATATATTTTAATATATAAATATTAAAATTTTATATTATATATAAAATTATAATATATAAAATATATATTATATATAAATAAATATATTATATATTATTATATTATTAAATATTAAATATTAAATTAAATTAAATATTAAATTAAAATATTAAATTATTAAATATATATTATATATATATTAAAATATGTAAATTTTAAAATATAAATGTGCTATTTATATTTATTTATATATTTTATATATTTTATTTATATTTTTTATTTATATTATTTTATATAATATACTTTATATTATATATATTTATAATATAAATATATTATATTTCCCCAAAATTTATATTTTGGGGAAAATAATAGACTATTTTAGTCTGCTATTCCTTAGCTAAGATAATGCCTAAACTCCTAAACTAATCATGTGGTCTTTTACTAAAAGAATCCTAAGATTCCTTTGCATTTCAGGTTTTACAATTTCATAATTACTTTGAATCACCAAAACTTTGAAATATTCGGATATATTTATATTTATAATGATCCAAGGTTTCACTGGTGGCTCAGCAGTAAAGGATCCGTCTGCAAGGCAGGAGATGCAGGACACACATCTCTAGGCCGAGAAGATCCCCTGGAGGAGGGCATGGCAATCTAGTTCCGTATTCCCACCTGAAGAATCCCAGGGACAGAGGAGTCTGGTGGGCTACAGTTCATGGGGTCGCAAAGAGTCAGACATGACTAAAGTGACTGAGCGTGCATGCATATTGATCCAAAATGCATCATCTGTATATGGCTAGTCTGTGTAACTAAACTATTCATAACCATTTGTAAATGGCTGGTACACAAATGCATTATGCAATAAACACCAATGAGGTAAATCTTTTCAGTGATATTCCTGTTGATGTTAAAATAAATGAGGCAAAACACTAAAAAATGAGTTTCATTTTTTGGGATAATCAGTTCAGTTCAGTTCAGTTCAGTTGCTCAGTCGAGTCCGACTCTTTGCGACCCCATGAATTGCAGCTCTCCAGGCCTCCCTGTTCATCACAAACTCCCGGAGTTTACTCAAACTCATGCCCATCGAGTCGGTGATGCCATCCAGCCATCTCATCCTCTGTCATCCCCTGCTCCTCCTGCCCCCAATCCCTCCCAGCATCAGGGTCTTTTCCAATGAGTCAACTGTTCGCATCAAGTGGCCAAAGTATTGGAGTTTCAGCTTCAGCATCTGTCCTTCCAATGAACACCCAGGACTGATCTCCTTTAGGATGGACTGGTTGGATCTTCTTGCAGTCCAAGGGACTCTCAAGAGTCTTCTCCAACACCACAGTTCAAAAGCATCAATTTTTCGGTGCTCAGCTTTCTCCACAGTCCAACTCTCACATCCATACATGACCGCTGGAAAAACCATAGCCTTGACTAGACAGACCTTTGTTGGCAAAGTAATGTCTCTGCTTTTCAATATGCTGTCTAGGTTGGTCATAACTTTCCTTCCAAGGAGTAAGCGTCTTTTAATTTCATGGCTGCAGTCACCATCTGCAGTGATTTTGGAGCCCCAAAAAATAAAGTCTGACACTGTTTCCACTGTCTCCCCATCTATTTCCCATGAGGTGATGGGACCAGATGCCATGATCTTAGTTTTCTGAATGTTAAGCTTTAAGCCAACTTTTTCACTCTCCTCTTTCACTTTCATCAAGAGGCTTTTTAGTTCCTCTTCACTTTCTGCCATAAGGGTGGTGTCATCTGCATATCTAAGGTTATTGATATTTCTCCCAGCAACCTTGATTCCAGCTTGTGCTTCTTCCAGCCCAGCATTTCTCATGATGTACTCTGAATATGTTAAATAAGCAGGGTGACAATATACAGCCTTGACGTACTCCTTTTCCTATCTGGACCAGTCTGTTGTTCCACGTCCAGGTCTAACTGTTGCTTCCTGACCTGCATACAGGTTTCTCAAGAGGCAGGTCAGGTGGTCTGGTATTTCCATCTTTTTCAGAATTTTCCACAGTTTATTGTGATCCACACAATTGAAGGCTTTGGCGCAGTCAATAAAGCAGAAAGAGATGTTTTTCTGGAACTCTATTGCTTTTTTAATGATCCAGCGGATATTTCGGGATAATACTTGGTCTCATATCATCAGTTCACTTCAGTCGCTTAGTCGTGTCTGATTTTTTGCGACCCCATGGACTGCAGCGCGCCAGGCCTCCCTGTCCATCACCAACTCCCAGAGTTTACTCAGACTCATGCCCATTGAGTTGGTGATGCCATCCAGCCATCTCATCCTCTGTCGTCCCCTTCTCCTCCTGCCCCCAATCCCTCCCAGCATCAGGGTCTTTTCCAGCAAGTCAGTTCTTTGTATCAGGTAGCCAAAGTATTGGAGTTTCAGCTTCAGCATCAATCCTTCCAATGAACACCCAGGACTGATCTCCTTTAGGATGGACTGGTTGGACCTCCCTGTAGTCCAAGGGACTCTCAAGAGTCTTCTTCAACACCACAGTTCAAAAGCATCAATTTTTCGGTGCTCAGACCTCTTTGTAGTCCAACTCTCACATCCATACATGACAACTGGAAAAACCATAGCTCAAATCATAAAACCTAATAAATTCTCTTAACTATACTTAGACTTTATAACATGCACATTTTACCTTATTTTATTCAATAGAATTTCTATTAAAGTTTATAACTTGAAATAAGAGCCTCTTGATATTTCCTCCTGAGATAAAGAGGGCCACAAATTCTTTGCCTTTCCCAACCCCTCCCCAGGAAAAAAATGACCTTCTTCCCATCTTTGAATTTGGACAACATGGAACTGTTTTGTTCAGTGGTGTGGTAGAAGAGACACTACAACTGCTTGGGGCTAGACTTTGAAAGGACTGCAAGATTCTGCAGTGATATCTTGGAACCCTAATCTGTCATGTATAAAACAAAATAGAGTGACATGGCGATGGCACTGAAAGGGAAAAGTGCCCTGTTGAGTCCAATCTTGCAGCCATGTCCAACAAAGTGTTAAATAGATACGTGAGGGAGGAAACCAGCATGGAATTTGATCATTCATTCTCAAACACTCTGCTTTATGATACATAAATTAGACACAAACTTTCTAGCCAAGATTTCTCTGACTTTCTGTCTCAAAAATGATGATCACATGTGTTCAAACCCATAGCCTGTGCAACAGCAATAGTGAACCCTGAAGCATACCATGAACTTTGTGTGGCTATGATGTGTCAACATGGGTTCATCAATTCAACCAATGGACCCTCTCTAATGGGAAAAGTTGATAAAGGCAGGAAGCTGTGCATGTGTGGAAGCAGAGGGTATATGAATATACACAAGCAGTATATGTTTCTTCTTTTCAATTCTTCTGTGAATCCAAAGTTGCACTAAAAATAAAGCCTTAATTTAAAAAATTAGGGGAAAAATAAAACTTTTCCAAAACCAAATATCTAAAATTTGAGTGATTTAAAGACAGTTTATTCTTGTTAAAATTTGTTAAGGAATTACATTTTGAGAAGAAAAATTAAGTAGGAATATGGTTTTGAAAGAAAGAGAATTTTTGAATGTTTGATGCCTTTTTAAATCTGAACTTGACATGCACAGATTACTTTGAACACCCAGAATATTATTCTTATAATAATTTAATACAAAAATTAGATGTGTAAAATTAGATATAGTAAGCTTATCTAGTTTACTTGTATATATGTACTCATACAACTAGTAAGTCAAATAAAAAATACAAATTGTTATCAAATAAACCTATAAAATATATAACCTTGCAAGTAATACCAATGTTGTAGTTCCCAAGCTGTGTGTGGACTCTAGCTTGAGAAACTCTGTTTTAACTAATTCATTTGGTTTACAAGGTTAAATTATTGTTATTATGTAATCTTTTTCCAATATGCAGAATCTAAGCTTTTATAATGCTAATTATAAATTAACATGAAAACTGAAATGCTTCCAGGCAGTGAACTATACATATTGGACAGAATGTCTCATCAAAATATTTATTTTATCCTCTTGTAATTGATAAGGTAGCTGTAGTTGCTAAAGGCAGACATTTTATTACCATATTACAATGCATGTAAATGGACTGTCAAAAAGCAGAGTTTGAGAAAGTAGTCCATAGAGAAGTGACTCTACTTGAGTGTAAAAGTCAGCAGAGATCCATAGATGTCTGACCACTTTGATGAGAATGGGGTGGGTTTGGTGACAGAGAAACAATGAAGACATGCAATTTATTAATCTGAAAGGCTGTTACTACCCTAGCAAGTAAATTAATATCTCTGAGTAGTTGAATTTCACATGAAAAAATGTATTTTCAAAGCATTGGGAAATTCAAAGTCTAAAAATTTTGTATGAAAAATTACCCTTCTATTATTTTGTTAGCATACATTCCACTAATGAGTAATGAAGTAGAACTGTTTTCATCAAGTCTTTTCAATCTCAAATAATACAAAGATCATAATATAAGTTTAACTATATTATCATTATGACCAAGGATCATAATCATACAATCTCTTGATTTGAGTACATTCCTAATAAACTTCTTTCTAATGTGACAAGATACATTTGACAAAAATAATTTGACTAAAGATTTTTTATTAAAAAAATGTTTTGTTTTGTTTTGTTTTGCTGTAAATGATTTCATTTGCTTTCACTACATATGATGCAAATACTAAATTAGTAATGTAAATTATCAATGTGAGTCTTCTAAATTTAAGGTTTTGTTTGCTTTTTGTAAAAAGAAGTCATATTCTAAGTACCTTGACAAATATACCTTTCCCTTAGGTTTTCTTGGGAACAACCAACAAAACACATTTAACCACAAATTATTCCTGCAAGCATTATATAACAATTCATATGATAAAGCAAGCTGCAGCAACGAGATACGTATTCTAATAAGGTGTTTAGATTATATTCCCATTGCATACTTGCAAGTGTTTGCAAAGTAAATTAAGCTGGAAAGTTATCATTTTCTTGTTACTGATAGAGTTCATCTATATTCACTTGTGTTTCCTTTTTAATATACATTTTACTATCAAATTCCTTCAATCTCTTTCCTTCCTTTGGACTAGCCTTCTCTTATTCTCTCTCATTATGATGGTCTTAGAGAGCAAAATGTATTTTATGAACCCTTACAAGGGTGCTGAGCAAGATAATTAATTTTGATATTTTTGTTCCCAAATGTTAATCTCATTTTTAACAAACATAAACTGAACACTGTATTTTATTTTCTTTAAATGATTAAATATGTCCTAGTCCTCCAACTTGTCCAGTTAACATCTGACATCAAGAGTACCTAATTTTGTATAAAACTTTATAGGCATAAAGAAAAATAAGAAAACTGGGCATGGGCAAAGTTCTGTGTACATAATGTAGTTATAATAATTATCACATTGATTTCCAATTATTCACTTTTGTATCACATATCGCCAATGAAAAGAACAAGTATTATTCATGTTTGGTATCACCAAAGCAGATCTCAGTATCTGCTACAATGGGAGTTCTGTACAAATCGTGGCTGAATAAATGGGTGGGTGGGTGGGTTGTTGGGTGGATAGATTGTTGAGTGAACAGCATAATGCATTAACTCCACCCAAAAAGAAAATTATGATGAAAAACTAGATTCCAGATATAAAAATGCTATATAGCAGTGTATATTGTTAGAGAAATAAAGTGTCATAATACTTAGCATAAATTTGGCCCACTTTTGTTCAGCATAAGCAGAACTAATTATATATAAGAAGCCATGTGAAATAATTCTGAAAGACAACCTAGAATAAAATCTTTAAATCCTTTGATGTCATCTCTCAAAAAGCAGCACTTAGACATGCATACAATTATGCAAGTCAATCATTTACATAGAGAAAAAAGTACACTGCAGAGACAGAAATTTAATAAGAATCAACAATTAACATTATTTCATCTATTCAAACATCTTAGATTTTGAAATATAAGTTATCACACTACACAATATCCTTTGGAATTTAGAGTGATGACACTAAGGAAAAGGAACCATTATTCTCCCCCATTCAAAGCTACTGAAAGGAAGACCAAAAATCAGGGTAAAATATAGTTTTAAAGGGTTGTCACAACAATGCACTTCACCTGACTACTCAGCATTCTTTCCATGGGCCATGTTGTGTGGTCCTCCTGTTCACATTCACCTATAATTTGTTCATCCTCACACTATGGCACTCAGGTAGAACTGCATTCTATCCTTATAAATGTTCATGAAAGATGTAGCTGGCATTTACTCCATGTGTGACTTCTCCAGATTTTATCAGTAAAGTGCCCACCTGGCCAAGTTGTTTAATTTACATTCAAAGAGAACACCTAGTCCTACTTTTATGCCAGAAGGCACCTTAAATTACCACTGTTAACTTCCATACCTCAAAACTGACTCTCTACCCTCACAAATAGTTTATTCATTTTCTTCACACAGTTCAACTCTCCAGAAGTTGTACAAAGCTCTACAAAGCGTGGCTGGAGTATCAGTTACTGAGAAAGACTGAGGGACCCTTTGTCAATTATCCACAGACAAAACAACTTCATCATTCTCTCTCAGCTGTCAATTCTGATGCAACTTGATTCACAGGATGTCTCACACAAACTAATCTGACATTGACATTTATTGAAGAAATATTTAATGTACTGGACACCGTACAAGGCACACAGAACAAAACAGTAAACAGAAAAGACAATGGGTTTGCTTCCTGGAGCATACATTATTAAGACTGAGTGAAGGTCAGATAGAGAGTTAAATTAATATACAAAGAAAATATCAAAAAGTTAGCAATATGTGGAAGACAGAAACAACAGAGTAGAATATCTTTCAGAGAGACAATACTGTGGTCTAGATAACCTAATATTTGCATGCCCTATTACTAAAGGGAAGACCATTCTCAGACAGGTTCAACATTTAGTAATATATTTCACTTGGAGAAGCAGTGTCCAGCACAGAGAAGATGGGGGTGGGGGGTGGAGTTTGCTTGTAGGAAAAAAACCAATGTCACTGCCCCAGAATCTGAGTATTCTGAGCCATAGAAATGGAGAAAATACTTGTCTAATGAAATAGAAGAGTCAACAGCAAAGAACATAGCCAACAAACCTCCACGGAATCACAAGTATTCATATCATGAAAGAATATTTATGCTGAAAAATGGAAGATGAAAAAGGAAGTTACAACTTCAGAAAAGGAAGAAAAGACCTTCCAATGTAGAAAGAGTAATATGAGGACCCTAAGTGTATTAGTGAATAAGCTCTAGCTATTGTGCTCATTACTTTGCCAACAGAGGTCCATCCAGTCAAGGTTATGGTTTTTCCAGTAGTCATGTATGGATGTGAGCATTGGACTATAAAGAAAGCTGAATGCTGAAGAATTGATGCTTTTAAACTATGATGTTGGAGAAGACTCTTGAGAGTTCCTTGGACTACAAGGAGATCCAACCAATCCATCCTAAAGGAGATCAGCCCTGATAATTCATTGGAAGGACTGATGTTGAAGCTGAAACTCCAATACTTTGGCCACCTGATGCAAAGGACTGACTTACTGGAAAAGACCCTGATGCTGGGAAAGATTGAAGGTGGGAGGAGAAGGGGACGACAGAGAATGAGATGTTTGGATGGCATCACCGACTCAATGGACATGAGTTTGAGTAAACTCCGGGAGTTGGTGATGGACAGGGAGGCCTGGCGTGCTGCAGTCCCTGGGGTCGCAGAGTCGGACACGACTGAGCGACTGAACTGAACTGAACTGATTGTGCTCGTGCTCAGTCATGCTTGACTCCTTGTGAGCCCACAGGCTGTATTCCGCCAGGCTCCTCAGTCCGTGGGATTCCCCAGGCAAGAACACTGGGGTGGGCTGCCAGTTCCCCTTCCAGGGAATACAAGGACCCTAAGTGGGAATAAATTCAGTGGATTCTAGGAACATAAAGACCAGTGTGTCTACAGTGTGATGCTTAAGAATGCAGTGGTATTAAAAGAGGAAAGAGAGTTACAAAATGTCCAGAAATACCAGGGTAAAGAGGCAGAGCTTTATTTTACCATGACAGAAATCTACTGGATAATTTTAAGTAAGGTTGTGACAACAGTTCAGTTCTTTAGTCGTGTCCAACTCTTCAACTCCATGGATTACAGCACATCAGGCTTCACTGTCCATCACCAACTCCCAGAGCTTGCTCAAATTCATGTCCATTGAGTCGGTGATATCACCCAACCATCTTATCCTCTGTCGTCCCCTTCTCCTCCTGCCTTCAGTCTTTCCCAGTGTCAGGGTATTTTCCAATGAGTTGGTTCTTCACATCAGGTGGCCAAAGTATTGGAGCTTTAGCTTCAGCATCAGACCTTCCAATGAATATTCAGGACTGATTTCCTTAAGGATGGACTGGTTTGATCTCCTTGCAGTCCAATGCATTCTCAAGAGTCTTCTCCAACACTACAGTTCAAAAGCATCAATTCTTCGGCACTCAGCCTTCTTTATGGTCCAACTCCCACATCCATACATGACTGCTGGTAAAACCATAGCTTTGACTAGACAGACTTTGTTGGCAGAATAGTGTCTCTGCTTTTTAACATGCTGTCTAGGTTTGTCATAGCTTTACTTCCAAGGAGCAAACATCTTTTATTCTCATTTCATTTAGGCTGCCATAAATCAGCTACTTCACTTGCAGTCTTAAATGTTTCTCCTCTGATCCAGACAATTGCCCTGATGTAGGGATCAGATCCCTGTTTCAGTTCCCCCATCCACCAAGAGCAGGTCCAGTCCTACTAACACTCCTGTTTTTCCCACTAATTCCATCATCCTACTGAGTTTTGTGTGGTCCTATATATCCTTTTCCAGTAGTCAGGTACTGCTGTCTGCTCTTAGCTGGTGTTCTGCAAGCACTTCTGTGTCTGAAGGTGTATTCCTAATATATCCATGGAGGGAGATGTAATTCATATCCACCTACTCCTGCACCATCTTGTTCTCTTCTGCAAGCATCTTTTAATTTCATGGCTGCAATCATCAGCTGCAGTGATTTTGAAACCTCCCAAAATAAAGTCTGTCACTGTTTCCATTGTTTCCCCATTTATTTTCCATGAAGTGATGGGACTGGATACCATGATCTTAGTTTTTTGAATGCTGAGTTTTAAGCCAACTTTTTCACTCTCCCCTTGCACTTTTATCAAGAGGCACTTTAGATCCTTTTCACTATCTGCCATAAAGGTGGTGTCATCTGCATATCTGAGGTTATTAATATTTCTCCTGGCAATCTCGATTCCAGGTTGTGCTTCATCCAGTCTGACATTTTGCATGATATACTCTGCATGTAAGTTAAACATGAAGGATGACTATATACAGCCTTGATGTACTCTTTTCCCAATTTAGAATCAGTCCCTTGTTCCATTTCCGGCTCTAACTGGTGATTTTTGACCTTCATACAGGTTTCTTAGGAGACAGGTAAGGTGGTCTGGTATTCCCATCTTTTGAAGAATTTTCCAGTTTGTTGTGATTCACATAGTCAAAGGCTTTGGTGTAGTCAATAAAAAAGAAGTATATGTTTTTCTGGAATTTTCTTCTTTTGCTATGATCCAATTGATGTTGGCAATTTGGTCTCAGATTCCTCTGCCATTTCTAAACTTAGCTTGAACATCTGGAAGTTCTCAGTTCATGTACTGTTGAAGCCTAACTTGGAGAATTTTCATCATTATTTTGCTAACATGTGAGATGAGTGCAATTGTGCAGTAGTGTGAACATTCTTTGGTATTGCCTTTCTTTGGGATTGGAATGAAAACTAACCTTTTCCAGTCTTGTGGCCACTGCTGAGTTTTCCAAATTTGCTGGGATATTGAGTGCAGCACTTTCACAGCATCATTTGTTAGGATTTGAAATAGCTCAACTGGAATTCCATCACCTCCACTAGCTTTGTTCCTAGTGATGCTTCCTTAAGGCCCACTTGACTTCACATTCAAGGATATCCGGCGCTAGGTAGTGATCACACCATCATTGTGACATAGCTTGTCATAATATTTAAAAATAGTAAAGGTCATTTAGGATTCTATACACAGTTGTACCAGCATAAGACAGAAGAATGAAAGCAAGAAGAGCTAGGACACTGCTGTGGAAGTTCAAGTAAAAAATGATTATGGCTTATGGCAGGAAGATGAAAAAGAGTGAATGCATTGTGGAGAAGCTATTATAAAATGTGATAATTTGGGTTGTTGGAAAGGGTCATGGATAACTCTCAAATATTCAGCTCTCACAACTGACAAGATGGTTGCTAAACATTTTCTGAAACAAGGAGGCCTAGGGGTAGAGAATACTTTGTTCATGTTAAGTTTAATTTGCATATTAGATATTAAAGGTGTGGCATAAACCAAGTTGAATATATGAGGTTAAACTCAGTAAAAGGTAAGAGCTGAAAAAAATTTAAACTTCATGTAAATGAAATGAATGGTTATGATAGTCGAGGTAATCACTAACAGAGATGTATAGACAGAAAAAAGAAGAGGTCTCTGGGATGACTCATAAGGCAATATAATGTTTGGCTAATCACACAATTTCCCTATTGAAGTTGTAAGATATTATTAAAAACTTAAAGGGTTGAAACAAAACAAATTTATTTTCTTAAAACTTTGGATATCAGAAGTCTAAAACATATCAGCAAGTTTTCTGGAGTCTTTAGAAAAGAACTTATTTCCTTGCTTTTTTTCTTCCAGAATCTGTTCATATTCCTTGATGCTTGACTGTACAAAACTCCTACCTCCACTTACATCATCGCATCACCTTTTCTGATCCCTGCTTCCCTCTTTATCTCATAAGATTCCTTTTGTTTACATTGGGCTCACTTGGATAAACCAGGGTTATCTCCCCACCTTGAGATCCTGAACTTGATCACATGTGCAAAATGCATTTTGCCATATAACTTTTTCACAGATTCTGGAAACAGTGTGGATTCAGCTACATGGACTATGACTTCAGAGTCCATATACTAGCTTTTCCTGAATATCAATAACCCTTGGAATTAGCGTGGAGAGAGGTGTAATCTGGGGAAGAAATTATGCTAGGATCCAGCAGTAAATTTATGGGATTTTTAAGTTGAAAGGAACATTAAATATCACCTAGTTCTCCCAATTATTATATAGATGAGAAAAACAATACTAGGAATAATCAAATAGGGTTAGGTCTCAATAATTGGTGGTAAAACTAGAACTTAAATCCAGGTCACTTTACATGCAGTTTATAAAATTCCCTTCACCATAATACACATTGGTGTTTAATAAACTTGTGTTGGATTGTAGCTATCATTTGCCAGACTTCTTGAGTTTGAATTTTGGTTCCATTGATTATAAGATATCTGACCCTGGTTCTCTCTGTTCCTACTTTTTACATTTGCAAAACCAAGATAATAATAGCCTAGGAGTAGCAGAGACATTACTTTGCCAACAAAGATCTGTACAGCCAAAGCTATGGTTTTTCCAGTAGTCATGTACCAATGTGAGAGTTGGACCATAAAGAAGGCTGAGGACTGAAGAACTGATGATTTTGAACTGTGGTATTGGAGAAGACTTTTGAGAGTGTCTTGAACTGCAAGGAGATCAAAACAGTCAATGCTAAAGGAAATCAATCCTAAATATTCATTGGAGGGATTGATGCTCAGGCTTGTGGCCACCTGATGTGAACAGTCAACTCATTGGAAAAGACCCTGATTCTGGGAAAGATTGAGGGAACAACAGGATGAGATTGTTGGATGGCATCACCAACTCAACGGCATGAGTTTGAGCAAGCTCTGGGAGACAGTGAAGGACAATGTTGCTATAGTCCATGGAGTTGCAAAAAATCAGACATGAGCAGCTGACCAACAAGTATCTAATATAGGATTTCTTATATGGATTTCAACATATAAAACTATAGAAGATGCTGGGAATATGAAGGATCAGAAAGGGGATTATAAATGTCCAAGCAGCAGTTACCATTCAGTCAGCCTGGCAAGATATCCAGCAGTGGAAGTGAATCTGGGAATTAGATTTTGTGAAGAAGTCTTTGGGAAACTATGGTGCCTACATATTTTTTTCATCAGTGGATCTACAACCAAGGCCCTGGGGGTGGGCCTAGAATGGCTGGCTGATGGACAACTGATCCAATAGTTGGGAAGACAGTCTCTCAGCTGAGTGGAGGGCAGCAAGGACATTCTAAAGTCCATTGATAAATTCTGTCTGTCATATCTTGACATCAAAGGGTCTCTTAAAAGTATAACTCACTTCACTTCTGCATTTCAAATCTCCCACAAGTTTCTATAGTGGCTAATTTTAACTTGAAACTATATTAGTAAAGGGCTTCCCAGGTGGTGCAGTGGTAAAGAACCCATCTACTAGTGCAGGAGATATAAGAGACATGGGTTCAACCTCTGGGTTGGGAAAACCCCCTGAGATCTGCCCCTGAGATGGTAATTCACACCAGTATCCTTGCCCAGAAAATCCCATGGACAGAGGAGCCTGGATGGCTGCAGTCCATGGGGTCACAAAGAGTCAGTCATGACTGAGTACCACCACTATATTAAGAAAGAAAATTCTTGGAAATATATTCCCCAGCTTAATCAAGTTGATGCAGTTAATATGCACTTAGTTTTATTGGCACACACAAAATTATTTTTTCACAAGTGAGAGTCTAATAAATTCATTGCAAAAATCCAATATTTAAAAATTGATCCAAAATTGTCAATTGATGACATTCTTTAAAATTCAAAAGACCATTTAGAAATAAATTATATAAAAGGCTATATATATATGTATACACACACACACACACACACACATATGATGATATGAAAAGTTTCACTGTTGAAAATTAGAAGAGAAACCTTATTTATATAAAAACTGCATTGTTTAAGAAATGTTTAGTACTTTTGGATGATGAGTACTTATGTGTAACTATATGGTTTTTGTTTGATTTCTGTTTTAAACAAAGCACATTTTTTTTCCAATAGGTTAAATATTTTTGAAACTTCAGTTACCAGAGATACAGAAATGCTCATTTACGCTCAGTTTCATGATCCAACATTCTCTATAATTTCTTTAAAGATTAATCATTGATTTGCAGTTTACCTCTGTAAATACAGAATGAAACTGTGTTGCTGCAATTTTTACTCAAGGACCTATTTTTGATCTAAAGTACTTTGATTTTTCTACAAAATAAAGAATAATATATGAGTGTCTTTAGATTCAGCTTTAATGGCCTTATTGTTTTCTCCTGATCTTTTCTAATCATCTTATCTAATCATCCAAAAGTTTATCAAAACTTTAAGGAAAATAGTTATCTAAGCTTGTACCAAATTTAGAATATTGCGAATGAAAATTATTACTTTGGAATTTCAAAATTAGATAGCTGTTTAGACTCTGAAATGTAGAGAAGCTATTTTTCATATATTTCATTGATTTTTAGTATAACTGTTCTTACTACAACTTTCCAATTTCATAAGTTTGGAGCATGTTCCAATGTGGATCATCTTTGCTCAGAAGAAAACATGATTTCTAAAATTCTCTTTATACAAAATAACTCTATATACTAAGTATTTATTTATCTTCTCCTGGTGAATTATATTTTCACAACTGAAATAAAGATTCTTTTACAAACAGTAAAACTGAATATTAGAATGTTCAAATCTCACTTTGAAGTGTAAATCCTGGTATGAAACTATAAAACAGAAGGTTGCTAACAAGTATAGTATCTTTTATACTGTGTCAAGTATATTTTTGTAAAATTGGCTATTTTTAAATAAATGCTTTACCTCTATCACAATTACATTGTTCTTTCAGCTTGTGTGTGTATACCCAGTTACTTAGTCACATCCGACTCTTTGCAACCTGATACAGAAATATATTTCTTCTACAGATATTGTTATGTACAGAGTTTCAAACTCCATTTATCAGTATTCGTGTATTTTTAGGAGACATATTCACAGCTAACTGAGCAACCAAGTATTCTCCTGTATTTCTTGGACTCATTTGAAGTATTAAGAATTGTTAAAGAAGTTTAATATAATGAAATACTAATTAGTGTAACTATTAACTGTGAAATTGCTTGCATTTAGCTGATAATATTATGGTTCCACATACATGAATCTTAAAATGTATCACTTGGGTACTTATGGAAAGAGATGGGAAAAGAGAGAGGGAATAAAATCATAGTTAAGTAAAAATTAAGAGCATACTTAAACGTTCTTCATTGCAAGAATAATCCATAAGACCCAAATTCAAATTATTTTTTAACAGCTTTTCCCTTTGAAAATGTTGTTATAGAATATAAAGAAAGGAAACTAAGTATTCTCAATTGCAATCTGAGGTATTCTATTTTGCATTTCTCTCTACCATATTTTATTTTACTTCTCCTCATAATATATGACTTAGTCTGGAGGTATTTTCTATGTGGAAATATAGAAACCAAAGATTGGAGAGTACCTTTAAAATCATCTGGAAGAACATCCGTGCTATCTGAAGTGAATATCCTCAGTATAGCATTGCTACCAGTGGATATCTAGTATATATTTGAGTACTT
Source organism: Cervus elaphus (assembly GCF_910594005.1). NCBI lineage: Eukaryota > Metazoa > Chordata > Mammalia > Artiodactyla > Cervidae > Cervus > Cervus elaphus. The sequence goes on from NC_057845.1 coordinate 28,834,121, forward strand.
CAGGGACAGGAAGCTCACTGGTTACAGAAAAACACTTTTCTCCCTTTGATCAGGTAAATCATTAGAAATTCTCCATTATTCAGAATCTGAGTTAGTTTTCGCTATATCCACTGGAGATATATAGAGCAAGTCAGTTCTTCTTCATGGCTACTTGTAGCAGCAGTGAAATAATATGTGTGCATGTATTTCTCATAAGCTAGTCCCAATAGCACCTCCTCATTAGTATAGTGGTTAGTATCCCTACCAGTCATGTGGGAGACCGGGGTTCAATTCCCCATTGGGGAGGTTGGCAATCTTTTAGGGTTTCTAGGTGGTGCTAGTGGTAAAGAACCTGCCTGCCAATGCAGGAGACTTAAGAGACACAGGTTCAATCCCTGTGTCAGGAACATCCCTTGGAGGAGGGCACAGCAACCCATTCCAGTATTCTTGCCTGGAGAGTCTCATGGACAGAGGAGCCTGGCAGGCTACAGTCCATGGGGTCACCAAGAGTGGGGCACAGCTGAAGCAACTTAGCATGCATGCAGTCCCAATATGCAAGCATGGCTTCCTGTAATCTCATCTAGTCTTTTTTGTTGTTGTTGTTATGCTCATCACTTTTTTATGTTTATTATATTTTTTTGGAATTTCTTTTTTTTAATGTATTTATTTTAATTGGAGGCTAATTACTATATTATTGTGGTTTTTGCCTTACATTGACATGAATCAGCCATGGGTTTACATGTGTTCCCCATCCAGAAGCCCCCTCCCACCTTCCTCCCCATCCCATTCCTCTGGGTCATCCCAGTGCACCAGCCCTGAGCACCGTCTCATGCATCGAACCTGGGCTGGTGATCTGTAATAGAAAGTACCAAACAACATTTCAACTAGTCTTATTTATCATCTAGTTAGGCAGATTTGTAATAGGAATTTTCTACTAATTGAACTGCATCACTGACTCAATGGACATGAGTTTGAGCAAACTCAGGGAAACAGTGAAGGACAGGGAGGCTTGGCATGCTGCACTTCATGGGGTCACAAAGAGTTGGACACAACTTAGTGACTGAACAACAATAGAAATGCAATATCAATTGTATATTAAGAAATATGAAAGGCTAGAGCATTCTGCCTTTTCAAATGTTATATCCACCAAACTACACCAGTAGAAAATGAATAAATAAAAAATTTAAAAGGTAGAACTGAGTTAGAGAACTGTAAGTAGGACGAATTCATGAATTCATTTATGCCTTTGGCAAAAGCACATTACTCTTTAAGTCAGTTTGAAGCTGTTTGCACAGTAGGGTATTTCACCTACTAATGATATCGCAGATGGCACGTGCATGGCATCAATGTTTATTGGCATCTTCAATGTCAGTTATTTTTAAGAAGCTCTCTTCCAGGACTCTGAATAAATTATCTATCAAGTGCAGCAGCGCATGACAACACCCACATTACAATTTGCAGTCTTGCGAAAGCTCTCATTATTTGGTGTAAATGAAATCCCAAGTCATTAAAGTTTTTAAAAAATGAAGCCACCATGTATTAAAAATAAGAGCAACTGAAAGACCTGCTAGGTCATTCTTTCAGTCTATCATATGCATAGTAATGAGCCAAGAAATAGGTTCAATCCCTCAGCAATTGTTTACTTTCCTTTGAAAGACAAAAGTTTCTGTCAAACATCACAGAAAAAGTTCAAGCAGGCTAGTTTCATCTATTCCACTGGGAATACGCTTAGAAAATTGGCCTAGAGAAAAGACAACACAAGCAATGATGATAAGAAATAACATACTCTGAAATTTACAAAGTTATCAGTCAACAAAAAGTGTACGGTGTCTGCAGAATAGCTATGAGTGATTCATATGTCTATTTGGCAGAAAGTTTTTTTTTTTCCCCTCTCATATGCTGTAAGATTTATTTAAAAAAAGAGAGAGAGAGAGAGAGATGGAAAGAACTTTTCTTTAATCTGGCTATATGGGTCTTATCAATTTCAGGGAAGATGGCAATACTTTCTCGACAATGAGTTTAAACATATCTCATTCTCTCCTGCTATGTTTACTATGAATTTTGATGATGCTTTATATGAACCTCAAAGCTATTGATATTGCTATGCTTTTAATCCATGAAGTAATGTTTATCACCCATCAAAACACATTTCATCACAAATCAATACATGGTAAATGTTACCAACACAGCTTGTTTTATTGTTGCTTTTCCTATGCAGTAAACATATACAATAATACGGTGTAACATCTTAATAATGTGAACATTGAGGAAAAAACATAAACACTCACTTATAAACTAATGGAGCTTAGGCATGATTCCACCTTGCAGTACCAATATGTTTTAGACATCCTCCCTAAAATGTAACCCCCTTGGTACACCTGAATCTGTAGAATTGTTTTAAAAAAGAAAAAGAAGGAAAAGGCTCTAACAGTTTTAGCCAGAAAAGTCTAAATGCAATTAGACATTTGATCAATGTGGCTGTTTCCTATTACTGTTAAGTTCCACACAAAAAAACACTCATCTTTTTTTTTCTTCTCCAGTGTATTTTCCTCACTTGACATGTTCCTAGAGTGGCAGATTGACTGTTATTTCGTTGCTAAGTCATGTCCAACTCTTTGCAAGCCCCTAGACTGTAGCCCACAAGGCTCTTCTGTCCATTTCCCAGGCAAAAATATCAGAGTGGGTTGCCATTTCCTTCTCCAGGGGATTTTCCTAACCTGGGGATCTAATCCCCGGCTCCTGCGCTGGTGTGCTGATTTTTTACTACTGAGTTACCAGGCAAGCCCCAATACAATTTAGCATGATAGATGCTCAGCAATATTTGTTAAATGAGTGAATAAATAACTGAAAGTAAAGGTCAAATTCTTGGGTCTTATTAATCTCAAATGACCCTACTTTGGCAGGGGTTGCTATGAAAATGTGTTTTACAAATAAATGCAAAGTTTTCTAAAATTGGTATTCCAAGTGATGATAAAGTTACTAGAAAAAAATCTAGTACTGAAAGAAATTTGAGCTGACTCTTAAAAACCAAGTTCAAATGGCATGTTTTTGCTGATGAGGACATAAGTGATAGAGATAAGCTAAAGGATTTTCTTATGGACACAGATCTAGTTCCCAGCCAAGCTGGAAGAAATGAAGGTGCTGTTTTCATTATCCTGTGCTCCTTATAGTTCTCTGAGTCTCTGTCATTCTATAACTCCCACAATTCCAGCACCATCTTCAGTCATCACTATTATCTTCATTAACAAATTTTACTCAGCTAAGAAAGTGACTAGAGACCTTAACTAATACCCTTGTATATATACAGTTAGATTTTAATCAAATGGTCTCAACAGGAAGAAGTGAAAAAGACAATGTGAGAGGACTTATTCAATGAATGAGTAGAATCATGTATATAAAAATACATAGTTGGGTCTAGTAGCTCTGGACCCTCCGCTTCTTGAAGCTGCCTTATCTATCTTCCTTGATGTCTACAACACTGTAATCTCCTAGAAATTATTCTAGTTTTCTGCCATCCCCTCAGAATTATTTACTGTATTATCTTTTCCCTTCTTTATATACAATCAATAGAATAAATCACAAGGAATGAACTTTCAGTTTTCTTTTCCATGTTGCACTTGGGAAATGCCATCTAATAACCTATCTTCAGCTCTCCCAGTTCTGTGAATTACTTTCATTTTTATATGTCTAACCTTATATTTTTCCATGCTACTGCTGCATAGCCCATTGGAATGTTTATTAGCAATATTCTGAAAAGCTATTCTATCTTTCTTACTCATTATGTCTACTCTCTATTTCCTCTCTCTCTCTTGTGCACACACACATACACACACACACACACACACACACACACATTGCTAACCATCAGCAAAGACCTCCATGATTGTATTTAACCACCACACCTACCCACTGTTAATTCCTAACAATATACACAATATCTTTCCTCTCCATTTGTATGATTACTATCTTAATTTAGAAATTCATTAATGTGTCCTTCAGTTACTGAACTATATTGAAAATATAGTCTTTCTGTAGTGTCTCTTGCCTCTAGAGTATTTTATATACTCATCTTTTTTAAGAACATATTACTTCTTTGTTAAACACCCTCCCCAGCCAGTAGCAAATACTAATTTACCATCTGTTTCTATAGATCTGCATATTCTAGATATTTCATTTGAATGAAATCTTACACCATGTGGTCATTGTGAGAGGCTCTTTTGATTTGGCATAATGGATGCAAGTTTCATTCATGTTGTATGTTGTAGCATGTATCAGTACTTCAATATCTTTTTATTATTTAAATATTTCTTTGTATGGAGACACTCCATTTTTATATCTATTAATCATTTAATGGACACAAAATTCCATTTTGATTAGGGGTCCTGACAGAAAGTGATAGTGAGGAAATTATTTATAAATCTTTGAAAGTTGGTATTTTCAATGTGACTATTTACTCTCAAATTTAATATAAACATCTTAACAGAATTTAATATCAAGATAAGAAGAACAGAACAGGTGCACCAGTTTCAGATTGAGTTGCTGGTAGTTACTGAAATAATTTTGCATTGTTGAAGAGAGATGGAAGCTGAATAGTTTTCGAAGAGTGAAGAAACAGCAAAGATTTAGTGTAAGAAGGTGTTGATTATTCATTTCTCCCCTTTTACAAATTAGATAGCTGTTAATTGTTAATAGCCCAGCTCTTTAAAAAAAAAAAAAAAACCTTTATACCTTGACCAAAATAATGAGCAACACCAAGAGCGATCTCTTTCATAAAGGACACATTCAGTTCTTAGTAGTAGACTGAGTTATATGAAATTGTCATTTTTACAGATGGATAACTATTGCTTAATGTATGGTCAGATCTACTAGAAATGACTGAAGACCATTGGTGAGAAGAAATATTTTCCTTTTGGTGAATTTATAATAAAATGAAAGAAATATAAAAGTATTATTGTTAAAATAAATAAATACCACAACAAATCATATTTAAAATATTTATTGTCTTTTTTTCACATTTCTTTCTAAGAGTGTTTCATACTTGCCCATTCTTTTTGAATTTACACACACAACTCCTTTTATGTGGAAATTCAACCTTCACAACACTAAATTCAAAGGTCCTGACTGCATAAACCAAAGTTACTTTTTAATAGGCTGGCTGTTAATTTATGAGTTGGCTCAAAAAGATAGCCTTGGGTAAACATATTCAACAAGAATATTCAATAACAGCAAAATGAAATATAGGGGAAATGCATTGAGGGAAAAACAGGCAAGAAAAAGTGACTCATACCAAATCAACTGCTATTTCTCTACTATTGTTGTTCAGCATCCCAGTCATGTCCAGTTCTCTTCGACCCCAGGGACTGCAGCATGCCAAGGCTCCCTGTCCCTCACCATCTCCTGGAGTTTGCCCAAGTTCATGTTCATTGCATCGGTGATTCTGTCCAGCCATCTCATCCTCTGATGCCTTCTTCTCCTTCTGCCTTCAATAGTTCCCAGCACCAGGGACTTTGCCAATGAGCTGTATGTTCACATCAGATGACCAGAATACTGGAGCTTCAGCTTCAGCAGCAGTCCTTCCAATGAACATTCAGGGTTGATCTCCTTTAAGATTGACTGGTTTGATTCCCTTGCTATCCAAGGGACTTTCAGGAGTTTTCTCCAACACCACAGTTCAAAGGCATCAATTCTTTGGTGTTCTGCCTTCTTTATGGTCCAGCTCTCACTACCGTATGTGACCGCTGGGAAAACCATAGTCTTGACTATACGGACTTTTGTCGGCAGAGTCTCTGCTTTTCAACACATTGTCTAGGTTTGTCATTGCCTTCCTGCCAAGAAGCAATTGTCCTCTAAATTTCAAAGCTGCTGCCAGTGATTTTGGACCCCAAGAATAGGAAATCTGTCACTATTTCCACTTTTTCCTCTTATCTGCCATGAGGTAATGGGGTTGGATGCCATGATCTTAGGGGTTTTGTTTTTGTTTATCTTAAAAACTGGTTCTTTAACTTTCCTCCTTCACTCTCATCAAGAGGCTTTTCAGTTCCTCTTCACTCTCTGCCATTAGAGTGGTATCAACTGCATATCTTGGGTTATTGACGTTTCTCCCACCTATCTTGCTTTTGGCTTTTAATTCATCCAACCTGGTGTTTCTCATGATGTGCTCATCATACAATTTAAATAAACAGGGTGACAGCAGACAGTACTGTCTGCCATAATCCTTTCTCGATCTTGAACCAAACTGTTCTTCCATACAGGGATCTAATTTGTAGTTTCTCTACTACACAACCTTATTTTCTCCTTGTAAATTCTCATAACAAAGGTATGCATCCAAAAACAAACTTATGTTTTATTTTTCTATATATTATATTATGCTCTATAGCTATATTTTATATTAATATATATATTAATACATATATTGGCAGTGGCAAATATATGCAATGTAAGCTAAACACCATGAGGTCAGGATGTCATTTGAGATGTTATCAGAAATTAAGTAGATATATACCAGACCACCTGACCTGCCTCTTGAGAAACCTGTATGCAGGTCAGGAAGCAACAGTTAGACCTGGACGTAGAACAACAGACTGGTTCCAAATAGGAAAAGGAGTACGTCAAGGCTGTATATTGTCACCATGCTTATTTACCTTATATTCAGAGTACATCATGAGAAACGTTGGGCTGGAGGAAGCACAAGCTGGAATCAAGATTGCCGGGAGAAATCTCAATAACCTCAGATATGCAGATGACACCACCCCTATGGCAGAAAGTGAAGAGGAACTAAAAAGCCTCTTGATGAAGGTGAAAGAGGAGAGTGAAAAAGTTGGCTTAAAGCTCAACATTCAGAAAACTAAGATCATGGCACCTGGTCACATCACTTCACGGGAAAATAGATGGGGAAACAGTGGAAACAGTGTCAGACTTAACTTTTGGGGGCTCCAAAATCACTGCAGATGATGACTGCAGCAATGAAATTAAAGGCCGCTTACTCCTTGAAAGGAAAGTTATGATCAATCTAGATAGCATATTAAAAAGCAGAGACTTTATTTTGCCAACAAAGGTCTGTCTAGTCAAGGCTATGGTTTTTCCAGTGGTCATGTATGGATGTGAGAATTGGACTGTGAAGAAAGCTGAGCACCGAAGAACTGATGCTTTTGATCCGTGGTGTTGTAGAAGACTCTTGAGAGTCCCTTGGACTGCAAGGAGATCCAACTAGTCCATCCTAAAGGAGATCAGTCCTGGGTGTTCATTGGAAGGACTGTAAGTTGGCTAGAATTAACTAGTTCAGACGCTATTGAATTTTTGACATGATTAAAAGAAAAAAGCTTTTAGCCCCATAAAGGTTTATTCTTAGCAAAGAGTAATAAAAAGGAAAGGAAAAATTATATTGATACCTCTTTTTATATTTAAGGACTTGCTTTCTCAAGGACACAGAAAAATAAGAGGGTAAAATAAAATTTGAACAAATTACTTTGGCCAAAACTATGCATAGAGTTTGGAGTTAATTAATAGCCACTACTAAGTTAAAAAAAAAAAATAACTATTTGGAAAATAAAACTTACTGAGTTGACTTTGTACAAAGTTCAGAGAGCAACCTATGGAAAGTTTATCTCTATGAATGACTAAATTCATAATTATCTGTGAAATCATCAAGAATGACTAGAGGTAAAACATTAAGATATTACATTAGTAAATATGGTCAGAGAACTGGTACTTTATAATCTCATAAATCAATAAAAAGGAAAATAATTCAGATAATTCATATTTGGCTTTTGGCTGTGTTTTCATTTTGTTGTTGTTGCTTTGGCATATTGAAAATGAATGCCACTACTGCTCTGAATCGTCTCTTCAATTATAATAAAGAAGAACCAAAGGTGAAGATGACTCAGTAAGCATTAGAAAAGTATCTGCTCTACCTTCACTCCTGTTTATCATCTGTATTTACCCCAATGCATAATAGGAAAGATTGGCCATTTCCTGCATAATGGCAGTCTTTAACAAAGCTAATTTGCATTCTCTCTAAACTCATTAGAAGGTTTAAAAGCTTCCACCTGAGATGAAAAAACATACAATTTTTAAAACGTATATAATAGATATATGGATGATAAAATACAAATGAAACAAGTAATTTTGCTGTATTATTTTAAAAATCAAATCACATTTTATCTGCAATGTTTATCACTAGGAAATTGAGTCACCTTTATTTAAATAGTAATTTTTAGATTAACGTGACACATTAAAACAATCAATGAAATACTGTTGATAGGGGAAATTAAAATTCCAAACAAATTTTTTAAAGCATGCAACCCTAGAGAAAACAATAATAAGGCTGATTAATTATCAACATGAATCCTAGTAAAGTGTACAGACATGACTTTTTCAGTTTAGCTAGATACCATAAAATAATTTTCAGCATCACTGCGAAAGATTCAGTTAGTGTGTGACTGTGCTGCAGGCTGAAAATACTGATGAGAATATCCCCAGCTATTTATATAATCTACCGTTTGTGCACTAATCTATGAAATATCATAATGAGCTTGCATTTTCAACCATATTGACTTCTTGTATCTTTTCTTTTTTTCTTTTAATCTTGAAAGCACATCAAGCCTGAAATCCACATCCGATGAAAGGAAAGTTGGTGTTGTTGTAAGGTATTCAAATACATTCTGAGGGATGAAAATATATATCATGAAAATTATTCCCATTCCCTCTGAAGAATATTCTTTCAGAAACATTTAAAAAATCATGCTGGTTTCTTTTCTTGAAATCATCTGAACGATTGAAAACATCAATAGAGGGCACTCACAGGCTGTTCTGGAAAGCCTTTCATTTCATTGCTTGTGACAATAAAACCAAGCTGAGAAAGCAGTGCGTTTTAGCTGCATAAAGTTGCAGTTGCTGTGATGGAAAGAACAAAAAGTCTACATTGTCCTTGAGCCAAAAGATAATTTCACAAATCTAATCCTTTACTGATTCACTTCTCTGTATCAGATATTATCATCCACCTCTATGTATTCCCTTTCTAATATACCTAACTTTGTCTGTGGCTCTTTCAAGTGAAATGTATTTCTAGTTTTAGACCTCATTACTGATAACTAAAGAGTTTCCCAGGTGGTGCAGAGGTAAAGAATCTACCTGCCAATATAGGAGATGCAAGAAACATAGGTTCAATCCCCGTTTCAGGAAGATCCCCTGGAGGAAGAAATGGCAAGCTTCCCTGGCATTTTTGCCTGGAGAGTTCCATGAAAAGAGGAGCCTGGTGGGCTACAGTCCTTGGGGTTGCAAAGAGTCAGACACGGCTGGGTGCACATGCACTGACAACTAAACTTAACCTAGGAAAATATTTAGTCATGCAGTCAGTGCTTGGTGATCTGTACTGATGGAGCCACATCAGGATATTCCCAAATAAGAGCTATTTACAAATAATTATTGGTCTTGACATCCTACCTTTATGTTTTGCTTTTGATGTCATGTTTTATATCAAACTAATAATGATTATAGAAGGAAATCTACGGTGACATCTAAAATTTAAAACAAGCAGTAGTAATGGTGATCCAGAGATGGTTATTTAAACTCTTTGGAACCATATAACATGAGTGAGTTTAGGAACACCTAATGTTCTCCAGAATTTCTGGAAATTAATGAAAATCTTTCTGATTTTAAGGTAGTTGAGAAGTGCAACTCAGTCAACCATGTGTCCAAAAGCAAGAGAAATGGAACATTCATGAACAGAGTTGGTAAAGACTACGAGGACTTCCCTGGTGGCTCAGATGATAAAGAACCTGCCTACAATGCAGGTGACCCAGGTTCAATCCCTGGGTTGGGAAGCTCTCCTGGAGAAGGGACTGGCAACCCACCCCAGGATTCTTGCCTGGAAAAATTCCATGGGGTCGCAGAGAGTCGGACAAGACTGAGCAACTAACACAAAAAAACAAATTTCATCAGCTAGCTATCTTAGTGGATATAAACTAATACTATATTGTGGTATTCATTTACATTTTCCCGATAATGATGTTGAGCACCTTTGTATATTTTGTCATTTGTAAATATTTTTATTGGGGAAATGTCCATTCAGATTCACTGTTTTTTTTTTTTTTTTTTTTTGAGTTGGATTTATGTTTTTAGTTAATTGAATCGAGATGTCCTTTATACACTCCAGTTGCAAATATTTTCTTCCATTCTGTGGTTTATCTTACCACTTTCTTATTAACATTCTTTAGAGCACAAAGGTTTTAAAATAGTCTCTCCTTTCCTTGGTAGTTGTTCTGTTTATTGTCTATAAGTAACTTGATGCATATAAAATGCTGTATTAGGTTCCCAGGGCTGTCATAATAAGGTACCATGAATTAGGTGACTTACATAACAGAAATTTATTGCTTCACAGTTTTGGAGACTAGAAGTTCAAAAATCAAGATGTCTGCAGGGTTAGTTCCTTCTATGATGAAAAATCTATTCCATGCCTCTCACCTAGCTTCTGCTGGCCCCTTGGTAATATTTAGTGTTTTTTTGGCTTGTAGGAGTATGTAGGATCACTTAGATCCCTTCCTTCATTTTCACACAGTATACTCTGTGTGTATATGTGTGTGTATGTGTACACTCTCCCTTCACCTAAATGTAACTAATTATATCAGTAACAACCCTAATTTAAAGTAAGAACACTTAGCTGCTTTGGGTTAGGACTTTTAACATATTGGTTTTTGAGGGACACAGTTAATTCAACCCCCAGCAGATATATTTTCAAATAGATACTTATTTGTACTTACATAGACTTTACTTAGTAAAATCTTGAAATTCACATAAACATTTTCAAAGTTTTGTTCATACACTGTATCCTTTACTTTTCTTATAACCATTTGGTGTGATCATCAGTGTTTATAGCTCATGTCCATTTTGTAAATAGAGCACCACTGCCCTGGTGGTTCCCTGGCAGCTCAGTTGGTAAGGAGTCCACCTTCAGTGCAGGAGGCCCTGGTTTGATTCTGGGGTGGGGAAGATCCCCTGGAGAAGGGATAGGCTACCCACCGTATTATTCTTTGGCTTCCCTTGTGACTCATCTGGTAAAGATTCTGCCTGCAATGTGGGAGACTGGTGTTCGATCCCTGGGTTGGGAAGATCTCCTGGAGAAGGGAAAGGCTACCCACTCCAGTATTCTGGCCTGGAGAATTCCATAGACTCTATAGTCCATGGGATTGCAAACAGTCACACACGACTGAGCAACTTTCACTTTCCCTGGTGGATCAGATGATGAATAAAGCAACTGATGTCTATAGAGAGATTTCTGATTTGCTCTAGTTTACTAAGTTTCATGTAACAAAAACACAGGGGTACAATCTCCCATTCTATATCCTCTCCAGGATCTTTCACATCCTAGAGTGATGCTTATGACTACATTTATCTATTTAAAAGAAAGGTAATACAAGTAAAAATCACTATATATATATATATATCTATGTATATATATATATATATCTTATATATATGCATATATATATATATGAATATGTGAGAAATAAACCTTATAGATAAAATGGCATACATTTATATTCAACAAGCCTACTGCCTATTTGCTTTGAGTTCTACTCAGCTAGACAACCTGGGACATACAGAACTAATAAAAAGTGTTATCTATGCTTTCAACATATGTATTGTCTATCAGGGAAGTTAAAAATAATATAGAAAATAATGAATAAGAAAACAAGGTCAGAGAAACTATGATGAATTGTTCAACTGTGAAATTCAGACAGTGGTCAAAGGAGAACTAAATCTGGGTAGATTGAATATTCTGGGATACCTTTCTATTATAATTGAACTTGAATTAAGACTGATACAAGGGGATGGAGCCTGATGTCATAGAAAGGAGGAGGCATTCCAGTTGAAAGCAAAAACATGACCCAAACTAACAAATTGGAATTGTGAATACTTTCTCTGAGGAAGTGTGATAATTTGAATTACAGGGGATGAAGGAAAAAAGAACTGCAGACTTGATAATTAAGAAATGAACTTTGCAGTTCTCATTTCATTACTTATATTTATTGATTAATAAGTGACTGCACTGCTTTAAGATTCTACACTAAGTCCAACACATTCTTCTGGAAAAAAAGAGAATCACTCTCAAAAACAAGATCAAGTGTTTACTTCATGGTATTAAGAAGTATTAAAGCATATTCAAAATAATGAATTGGAAACACTAATAATTTAAGTGGTTCTTTAGTCTACATACTGAGGAGGTATGGAGTGTGGACCAAGAAAGAGCAAAATTCCTCTCCAAGGAAAGTCAACTCTAATCTGGTGGGTCAGTATTTTAACCTCACAGCCTACTCAATCCATCTCTATTTTTCTGGAACTACCAACAAGGCTGCCAAATGTGATCCATGCACTTGTCCACTAGAAACTGAATGGGAGCCATCAACTCATTTCACACAGGTCAGCAAACAGCAATCAAAGGCTAATGGCTTTCTGTCACCACCAGCCCAGGCTAGGTGCAAAGGCCAACCTGGAGGTCAGAGGCTCTGCATCCCATTACTATCCCAGGAACTGTCTAGTCCCCCTTTAAAAGGCAATTTACTTGGAGCAAAATTGAAAGTACCACCTGATTTGCTGTTTTCTCAGTGCTGCTTTCAAAAATACTGAAAAGTTTCTAAAGTGACAGAACTGATGGGCCGGCCTCTTTGTTAAATGTTTGGCAAGTTTGAGGGAACTACCATGAAAGAACTAACAGAGAAAAATCAAGTCACACAATGGCAAGAGGTGAATCAACATTCAATCCATGACAAAGACTCATGCTAAAATGTTTTTTATAATCATTAAGTGTAAAATATAGCCACACAAAAGTGTTTCCAAGAAAATAATTTCTTTTTTTTTTTTTTTTTTTGTCACAAAGTAACCATTAACTGACATTACTGATTAGAGGCAGGTTGGTTGAAAATTATTACTTTTCTGGCTACATCACTAAAAAATTAAAACTATATGGAGTGGTAGACTTAATACTTGACTCTAGAAATTTTTTTTTTTTTTTCAGAAACCGTTTGACTCAAACTGTTACATAAACAAGTTCTATATGTCTTATCATAGACTTTAGGATCATTTTGTCTTAAAATTAATGCAAAAACTGTCAACAAATGAAAAATCAAAAATTGAAGTGAATATACTCTAAAATTAATGAAGATTAAACTTCAGGCACTCTCCCTCAACACATAGGTCATATCTAAAGCTCTAGTAACTTTCTGTCGATTCATTTTGTTATTTTTCTCTTAAAGAAAATCTTTCAAGTTATGTAAAACTTAGGCTACATAACTAGGGCGCATCCCTAGGACTGATTAATCCTATCGTGAATCTATAAAAACCAACAAACACTATATCTAACTGTGCATTCTCAGTCTACACAAAAACCACTAGAAGCAATATTTGAACATATACTTCTCTGTGGGCCTCTTGGGGGAGACACAGCCCAAATAGTGGTTGCAGCATTTTCTCATATTATTTCACAGCAAAACTACTCAGAGATCCACACACAAACACAAGTACAAATGCAAATGCAAAGACAAAGGCAGAGTGAAAATAGACACTAAGATCTGGAAAATGCTAAACAATTTCATTTAGGAAGGAACTGAAAATATCTCATTCACTATGATATTTAACTGCATTTAGTAAGATATAAAACTATAGTTAGTTAGAAATTACATGACTTTCAATAAAAAATGTACCAGCTTATCAGCACTGTTTTGAGGGGTGAAATAATTAATAGAATTGATGCTTTACAAGACCCTATGTAATTTATTCTATAATTTATATTCAATAAAAACTGTCATAATTTATCATAGCCATTGACTTTTTGCATAAATTATGTATATATGTATGTATACTATATTATTCAAAGGCATATATATACACATATATGTGTGTGTGTGTATATGTGTGTGTGTGTGTGTGTGTGTGTGAGAGAGAGAGAGAGAAAGAGAGAATAGGGCTTCCTGGTAGCCTGGAAGGTAAAGAATCTGCCTACATTACAGGAGATCCGTGTTTGAAACCTGGGTTGGGGAGATCCCCTGGATAAGGAAACCCACTGGCAACCCACTCCAGTATTCTTGTCTGGAAAATCCCATAGACAGAGGAGATTGGTGGGGCTACAGTTCATGGGGTCTCAAAAAGTTGGACATGGCTGAGCACCTAACAGACACAGACAAAGACACAGACACACACTCACACACACACACACACACATATATATATGTAAGTTAGAACCAAACAGGGAACAGACTGGTTCAAAATTGAGAAAGGAGTTCGTCAAGGCTGTATATTGACACACTGCTTATTTAGCTTACATACACAGTGCATCATGCAAAATGCTGGGCTGGATGAAGCTCATATGCTAGAATCAAGATTGCCAGGATAAATATCAACAATCTCAGATATGCAGATTACACAATCCTAATGGCAGAAAGTGAAGAGGAACTAAAGAGCCTCTTGATAAAGGTGAAAGAGGAGAGTGAAAAAGCTGGCTTAAAATTCAACACTCAAAAAGCATCATGGCATCCAGTCCCATCAATTCATGGCAAACAGGGAAATAATGGAAACAGTGACACACCTTATTTTCTTGGGCTCCAAAATCAATGTGGTTGGCATTCATGAAATTAAAAGATGCTTGCTCCTTGGAAGAAAAGCTATGACAAACCTAAACAGCATATTAAAAAGTAGAGACATCACTTTGCTGACAAATGTCCATATAGTCAAAGCTATGATTTTTCCAGTAGTCATGTATGGATGTGAGAGGTGGATCATAAAGAAGGCTGAGCACTGAAGAACTGATGCCTTCAAACTGTGGTGCTGGAGAAGATTCTTGAGAGTCCCTTGGACTGCAAGGAGATCAAACCAGTCAATCTTAAAGAAAATCAACCCTGAATATTCATTGGAAGGACTGATGCTGAAGCTCTGATACTTTGGCCACCTGAAGCAAAGAGCCAGATCCTGATGCTGGGGAATATTGAAGGAAGGAGGAGAATGAGACGACAGAGGATGAGATGGTTGGATGGCATCGCCTATTCAGTGGACACAAGTTTGAGCAAATTTGGGGAAATAATGAGGGACAGGGAAGCCTGGCATGCTGTTGTCCATGGGGTTGCAAAGAGTTGGACATAACTGAGCAACTGAATAGCAACATGTGTATATACATACACATACATACATATCATGATATCATACATATCATACAAACATCAGTCATGTTTTTCAACACAGCACAGAAATCTGTTTCTAGAATTATCTTTAAAATATGTACCTATGGAAAATAACTTAGAGTCATCAAAGTTTAGGAATATCTTGGGTTATGCTGTTTTAACAGATACTGTTTAGATTCTAAAATAACTTGCCTCGAAAGCTAGTTTTTTGCTAATGCTTTTTTTTTTTTTTAGTTGGAGGCTAATTATTTTACAATATTGTAGTGGTTTTTGTCATACATTGACATGAATCAGCCATGGATTTACATGTATTCCCCATCCCGATCCCCCCTCGCACACCACCACCCCCATCCCTCTGGGTCTTCCCAGTGCACCAGCCCTGATCACTTGTCTCATGCATCCAACCTGGGCTGGTGATCTGTTTCACCATTGATAATATACATGTTTTGATGTTGTTCTCTCGAAACATCCCACCCTCGCCTTCTCCCGCAGAGTCCAAAAGTCTGTTCTGTACATCTGTGTCTCTTTTTCTGTTTTGCATATAGGTTATTGTTACCATCTTTCTAAATTCCATATATATGCATTAGTATACTGTATTGGTCTTTATCTTTCTGGCTTACTTCACTGTGTATAATGGGCTCCAGTTTCATCCATCTCATTAGAACTGATTCAAATGAATTCTTTTTAATGGCTGAGTAATATTCCATGGTGTATATGTACCACAGCTTCATTATCCATTCGTCTGCTGATGGGCATCTAGGTTGCTTCCATGTCCTGGCTATTATAAACAGTGCTGCGATGAACATTGGGGTACATGTGTCTCTTTCAGATCTGGTTTCCTCAGTGTGTATGCCCAGAAGTGGGATTGCTGGGTCATATGGCAGTTCTATTTCCAGTTTTTTTAAGAAATCTCCAAACTGTTCTCCATAGCGGCTGTACTAGTTTGCATTCCCGCCAACAGTGTAAGAGGGTTCCCTTTTCTCCACACCCTCTCCAGCATTTATTGCTTGTAGACTTTTGGATAGCAGCCATCCTGACTGGCGTGTAATGGTACCTCATTGTGGTTTTGATTTGCATTTCTCTGATAATGAGTGACGTTGAGCATCTTTTCATGTGTTTGTTAGCCATCTGTATGTCTTCTTTGGAGAAATGTATGTTTAGTTCTTTGGCCCATTTTTTGATTGGGTCATTTATTTTTCTGGAATTGAGCTTCAGGAGTTGCTTGTATATTTTTGAGATTAATCCTTAGGAGTATATCTGCCTAAAGAAACAAAAGACCTATACATAGAAAACTATAAAACACTGATGAAAGAAATCAAAGAGGACACAAATAGATGGAGAAATATACTGTGTTCATGGATTGGAAGAATCAATATTGTGAAAATGAGTACACTACCCAAAGTAATCTATAGATTCAATGCAATCCCTATCAAGCTACCAACGGTATTCTTCACAGAACTAAAACAAATAATTTCACAATTTGTATGGAAATACAAAAAACCTCGAATAGCCAAAGCAACCTTGAGAAAGAAGAATGGAACTGGAGGAATCAACCTGCCTGACTTCAGGCTCTATTACAAAGCTGCAGTCATCAAGACAGTATGGTACTGGCACAAAGACAGAAATATAGATCAATGGAACAAAATAGAAAGCCCAGAGATAAATCCACGTATATATGGACAACTTATCTTCAACAAGGGAGGCAAGGATATACAATGGAAAAAAGACAACCTCTTTAACAAGTGGTGCTGGGAAAACTGGTCAACCACTTGTAAAAGAATAAAACTAGAACACTTTCTAACACC